>NC_070609.1:3087500-3410000 GCF_027172205.1 Podarcis raffonei
GGGGAGTCAGCACTTCATGCCAGGATTAAGCCTGGCGGGCTGGCTCAGCAAAGATATTAATAGTTCCTCTCCCTTCCCCCCCCCCCAGAGCTCCTGGCCAAAACCTGTATGTGGCACAGAAATGGGAAAGAGGGTGGTGGTTCTGTGTAGCTCAGAAGCTTGCTAGCATAAACACAGTGGGTCCTATCTGAAGCATCCAATTTTATCTGGGCACTGAAACCTGCAACGTCCTAACGGCGTTGTCACATGGGGATGCAGAAATTGCAAAATGTTGAGTGCTCTCATAAGCACCGCTATGGGGGGGGTCTGTCTTCTGCCTCCCCCTGCGCGGGAATATTCATCAGAATCAGGGATCGGCTTAGCTTAGCTCAGCAGGGAAGCAGCCTTCGACTGCAGAAAGTCCCAGGAATATTCCTTAATCGTGAAAAGGATCTCTGGGGTGGGAGCTCATAAGAAAATTAAAAGAGCTTGATGGATTAGACCACGGGTAGGCAAACTAAGGCCCAGGGGCCGGATCTGGACCAATCGCCTTCTCAATCTGGCCTGCGGACGGTCCGGGAATCAGTGTGTTTTTACAAGAGTAGAATGTGCCCTTTTATTTAAAATGCATCTCTGGGCTATTTGTGGGCCTGCCTGGTGTTTTTACATGAGTAGAATGTGCCCTTTTATTTAAAATGCATCTCTGGGTTATTTGTGGGGCATAGGAATTCATTCTTTCCCCCCCAAAATATAGTCTAGCCCCTCCACAAGGTCTGAGGGACAGTGGACTGGCCCCCTGCTGAAAAGGTTTGCTGACCCCTTGATTAGACCAGGGCCCACCTAGTCTAGCATCCTCTTATCACTGTGGCTGCGGGGAACCAGAAAGCAGGATTTGAGCCCAAGAGCAACTCTACTCTCCTGCAATTTCCTGCAGCCAGAATTCAGAAGCATCACTGCCTCTGACCGTGGAGGCAGAACAGAGCCATCCTGGCTAGGAGCCATCGACAGCCGTCCCCTCCGTGATTTTTTTCTCCTCCTCCATGAAAGCCATCCAAGTTCATGGCCAACCAGCACTGTGGCAGTGAGTTCCATAGTTTAACTATGTTCTGTGTGAAGAAAGCCACTTCCGCCTGCCCAGGAGTTGGGGTTGCGGGCTTCACGCCCACCCCCCACGTGAGCGGGGGCTGCTTTCAGCCCCCGCGAGAGCAGGGGAATCCCGGCCGTGTCTGCCCCCCCAGCCAGCCAATCAGCTGGCTGGGGGGGTGCGTGACCTGCCCTATTTAGGGCTGAAGCAGAGGGGGCTCGCCCTCTTTTCGCCGGCTAGCCCCCACGTTTTTCCCACCCTCCCTCCCTTTAGTTGGGCTTTAGGTAGGTCTCTGACTTTGCTATGGACTTCGGTCTGTCGCCGCAAGGGGCCTGGTAGGAATTTTTCCCAATTGGCAATTTCAGCCATTTGGTTTTTCGCCTACCTCGACTCGTCACAACTTTTCAGCATTGGCGGTAGGCATTGGTAAGAAGGGGTTAAGAGGATGTGTGTGGGGGGAGGAACGCCATCACCTCCCCCCAGTGAGCGAAGGGTGGTCCCTTAAAGGACTCCGGGGGGCGTGGCCCTGTCCGAAGCCTATGGAGGTGTGGGCCAAAGGCACGCCCCAGAGCGGTGACCCGGGGCAGGAGACTCCCCCGATATAGTGTTAACCCTTCCCCATGTCTCCAGCAAATGGGCTGGAGCCGGATAGTCGCTAGGACCAATGCCTAAGCCAATGCCTCTCATTCCTGAATTCAATAAAGTTGTGGCCTAATTCGCCCATTTAACCTTAAACTATGGTGTCTCGTGTCTTTATTTATCCTGGTGGGGGGCGGGAACTCGCCACGCAAGTACTGGGAATTAATGACAGGAGAGCCGGTCTCCTGATAGCTGAGGACCTCTCTCTGTTGCTTGAAATGAGATCCCCAGTGCAGATTGCTTCTCCAGATGCAATCTTCTGAGCTGAATGGGAGAAGCTGAGCAGAGAAGTTCTTGCAGGAAAGTTAGCAGGAACTGGGCAGGGTGTGTGTTTCGGTATATTGCTCCCTGGGAAATTTGCTGCAAGAAGGCTTCTTTGCTTCCAATACGCTCTGCATGCATATTGGGAAACAAAGAAAAAAATTTTTTTATCAAGCTCTCTTATTGAAAAGAAGCCAAATTTTGTATATCCAGGGCAGATAAACGATAGGATTTATTCACGCAGTGGATAGCTAAAGTGAGGGATTTCCTCCCACAAGAGACTGTGATGGACTAGGATGTTGGACTAAGTGGGTTTAGGTTCTTATCCACCCATTCAGATCTGTGGACCATATACCATATACCAGCATATACCAGCACCCTTCATCTTGTCTCTGTGTTAATGAATTTTCCCTGCCATCATCTTAAGGAACAGGAAGTGGAGGAGAGCTTGCATATGGACGCACTCCCACTCAAAGCTGCAAATAAAGTTTTGTCTAATTTTTGCATTGGGGGAAAAAAGATTGCACAGCATTATGCACAGCAAAGTGATGGTAACTGCAAGGCGATTGGGCCAGTAGTGAATGTGTTTGGTCTGAAGCTCCTGCCAGTTGGGGACACCTCCAGCGCTGCTTTGACCTGTGTCATTTAATAATAATAATAATAATAATAATAATAATAATAATAATAATTTATTATTTATACCCAGCCACTCTGGGCGGCTTCCAAAAATATATTAAAATACTGTAATACATCAAACATTAAAAGCTTCCCTAAACAGGGCTGCCTTCAGATGTCTTCTAAAAGTCTGGTAGTTGTTGTTCTCTTTGACATCTGAAGGGAGGGTGTTCCACAGGGCGGGTGCCACTACCGAGAAGGCCCTCTGCCTGGTTCCCTGGAACTTGGCTTCTCGCAGAGAGGGAACCGCCAGAAGGCCCTTGGCGCTTGACCTCAGTGTCCGGGCAGAATGATGGGGGGTGGAGATGCTTTTTTGGGGTATACTGGGCCTTTGAGGCCGTTTAGGGCTTGAAAGGTCAGCACCAACACTTTGAACTGTGCTCGGAAACGTACTGGGAGCCAATGTAGGTCTTTCAAGACCAGTGTTATATGGTCTCGGCGACCGCTCCCAGTCACCAGTCTGGCTGCCGCGTTCTGGATTAGTTGTAGTTTCCAGGTCACCTTCAAAGGTAGCCCCACGTAGAGCACATTGCAGTAGTCCAAGCGGGAGATAACCAGAGCATGCACCACTCTGGCAAGACAGTCTGTAGGCAGGGAGGGTCTCAGCCTGCGTACCAGATGGAGCTGGTAAACAGCTGCCCTGGACAAGGATTTGACCTGTACCTCCATGGATGGCTGTGAGTCCAAAATGACTCCCAGGCTGCGCACCTGGTCCTTCAGGGGCACAGTTACCCCATTCAGGACCAGGGAATCCTCTACACCCGCCCGCCTCCTGTTCCCCAAAAACAGTACTTCTGTCTTGCCAATCTGTTAGCCGCCATCCATCCTTTAACAAAAAAATTCTCTTTCTCTCTCTCTCACACACACACACACACACACACACAACACACCCTCCACCCTGCCGGCCTGGTGAGTGTGGAATTTTACAGAGAAGAAAAAGCGGCAGATAAAAGCAGCCTTTGCCATTCACTGACAGTGTGGCATAGTGGTTAGAGCGCTGGACTAGAGACCCAGGAGACTCCAGACTCCGAATCCTCACTCACCCGTACAGCTCACCTTGGGCCAGTCAGTCGAACCAATCTCGCAGGGTTGTCGTGAAGCTCAAATGGGCAAGGAGAGAACTGTGTGCCGGCACCTTGAGTTCCTTTGAGAAATGTAATAGACTATATGGAACTTGCCGAACTGACCGGGAGACTCTGAGACCAGAGAGAAGAGACAATGGAAGAAGACTGGGAGAAGTTTAAGGAATGTTTGAAAAAATAAGTCAATATTTAAATCTGAGAAGTGGATATAGGCTGTAGTGTTAGAAGTAGAAGACAGGGTAGTTTAAAATAGTATTATTTGTAAGTGATAAAACGTGAAGTTGTTTTAAGTGTGATTTTAAAAAAGATGGTTAGAAATTATGATATATGTGAACTGCTAAAGGGGATGCAGGTGGTGCTGTGGGTTAAACCACAGAGCCCAGGAGTTGCCCATCAGAAGGTCGGCGGTTCGAATCCCCGCAACGGGGTGAGCTCGCATCGCTCGGTCCCTGCTCCTGCCAACCTAGCAGTTCGAAAGCACGTCAAAGTGCAAGTAGATAAATAGGTAGCGCTCTGGCGGGAAGGTAAGCGGTGTTTCCGTGTGCTGCTCTGGTTTGCCAGAAGCGGCTTAGTCCTGCTGGCCACATGACCCGGAAGCTGTACGCCGGCTCCCTCGGCCAGTAAAGCGAGATGAGCGCTGCAACCCCAGAGTCAGTCACGACTGGACCTAACGGCCAGGGGTCCCTTTACCTTTTATAAACTGCTAAAAGATGAAAATGAAAATCAGATAGGTGGGACTTAGGGAAGCCCACTTAATGTTTAGAAAAATAAGGATATGACACGAATTTGTTTGTACTGTTTGTCTTTTCTGTTTGTCTTTTTTATTTGTGTTATAAAATGAATTAAAAAATTGGGGGGGGGGATGTAATAGATAAATACATACTACAACTCCCATCAGCCCTGGGACACCCCTCTCCTCTCTGCCTCCCAGCCTCCTCCTCTTCTCCCTCCTCCCCTCCCTTTTCTTAGCCAGGAAAATAATTGCTAAGTTCTAAAGAGATCTCCCTCCTTTTCCCCTTGCCCTCCCTCCCTCCCAATTTAATATCGGCAGCTGCACCAAGTTGGCCTCTGGGAGAGGAGTCCGTGAGTGGGATTAATAACCCAGCATCCATAGCCAGGCGCATGTGATGGGTTGTCTGGGAAATGTGGTGCATTGAGGGCAAGGGGTGGGGAGAGAGAGAGAAACAGAGGCTGGCTCCACGAGACCCAAATAATCCTGTATAAAGCATGTCTGATTAGGAAGCTCAGGGACGTGGGAATAATAGGCCTGTCAGTTGCTCTTAATAAAACAGGTACTCTGCGGGGGGAAATGTGCCTGTTCTGCGCAAGTTTCTGGCTAGTTAGTCCTGGGGCATTTGAGAGGTTTAACTTTGCAAGCGAGGTTCTGCCGGCGTCCCAGGCGGACACACTTTCTGCCTCACAAGCTCCTCCGCTCCATTCTGCTCATGCGCTTTGTTCATGCTCAGATGCACCGCCGTCTTTGTTACTGCATTACGTGCCTTCGCACTGCTGGCAGGTTCTGGGGCGATGCCTCTGTTGAATGCTGGACTCATGTTGTTGTTGTTTAGTCGTGTCTGCCTCTTCGTGGCCACCTGTATCAGAGCATGCCAGGCCCTCCTGTCTTCCACTGCCTCCCGCAGTTTGGTCAAACTCATGTTCGTAGCTTTGAGAACACTGTCCCACCATCTCATCCTCTGTCGTCCCCTTCTCCTTGTGCCCTCCATCTTTCCCAACATCAGGGTCTTTTCCAGGGAGTCTTCTCTTCTCATGAGGTGGCCCAAGTCTTGGAGCCTCAGCTTCAGGATCTGTCCTTCCAGTGAGCACTCAGGGCTGGTTTCCTTCAGAATGGAGAGGTTGGATCTTCTTGCAGTCCATGGAACTCTCAAGAGTCTCCTCCAGCACCAGAATTCAAAAGCATCCATTCTTCGGCAATCAGCCTTCTTTACGGTCCAGCTCTCACTTCCATACATCACTACTGGGAAAACCAGAGCTTGAACTATACGGGCCTTTGTTGGCAAGGTGATGTCTCTACATTTTAAGATGCTGTCTAGGTTTGTCATTGCTTTTCTCCAAGAAGCAGGCGTCTTTTACTTTCGTGGCTGCTGTCACCATCTACAGTGATCATGGAGCCCAAGAAAGTAAAATCTCTTTGTTTTATTTGTTTTTGTTAAAATCTGTAAAACTCAATAAAAAATTATTTAATCAAACACAGTCAACATTATCTCAAAAACAAAACAGGATATAAATCCCCAACCATTTCCCCCCTCTCCACGACTTCCCTCAACTTCATTTTCTGGTTCCTTGAATATTTGCTTGCCCTGCTTGTTTTATTCTACCTTAATATGCAGTCTTTAACTTAAGTATTATTATATTCTTAGCATTTTTATACCCTACTTATTTTCATATTTCCTCTTGCACTTTCCTATTTTCCCATTTTCCCATTTTAATTTCTATGCTGTTAATTGTAAATGTTTACTGAGTCCACATCTTTACAGTTTTTCTGTAGGTGCAACATAAATGGTTCCCAGTCTTTTTATAAAAAAATAACCTTTATTATCCTTGTCTCTAAGTTTTCCAGTTAACTTTGCCATTTCAGCATATTCCATCAGTCTTTCTTGCCATTATTCTTTTGTTGGTATCTTGGCTTCCAGACCTGTGGTCAATTTGATCGCCCTCCTCTCCCCACGTTTCAGCTTGTCAATGCCCTTCTTAAACTGTGGTGTCCACAGGACTCCAGATAGGGTGTGGTCAGAGCGGTGCCATTACAGTGGTACCTTGGTTCTCAAACTTAATCCATTCCGGAAGTCCGTTCCAAAACCAAAGCGTTCCAAAACCAAGGCGCGTTGCTTTCCCATAGAAAGTAATGCAAAACGGATTAAACCGCTCCAGACTTTTAAAAACAACCTCTAAAACAGCAACTGAACATGAATTTTTACGATCTAACGAGACCATTGATCCATAAAATGAAAGCAATAAACAATGTACTGCAGTCACACAATCAATCAATCAATTAGTAGCTGAACTGGGTTCCACACAAACACAAAACAAAAAGAGCCACAAAAACAAAAACGCAAAATAAATAGCAAGACCTCAGCGTAACACTCAAAACGGAAGTGTGGCACTCAAGTCGGAAGTGTAACATTCAAAATGGAGCACGTTCGGCTTCGGGGGGAAAGTTCGCAAACCGGAACATTTACTTCTGAATTTGCGGTGTTTGGGTTCCAAGTTGTTTGAGTGCCAAGGCGTTTGAGAACCAAGGGATCACTGTACTTCTGTGTACAGTGGTACCCCTGGTTGCGAACGGGATCTGTTCCGGAGCCCCGTTCGCAACATGAGCAGAACGCAACCCGCTTCTGCGCATGCATGTGACATCACTTTGAGTGTCTGCACATGCGCGAGTGGCAAAACCCGGAAGTAACCCTTTCCCGTACTTCCAGATCACTGCGGGACGCAACCTGAAAAGATTTAACCTGAAGCAAACGTAAGAGGTATGACTGTATGTGGATACCGTCATTTACTATGGCGCCACCTACTGGTGGGCTCCCAGCCTTGTACCCTATGACCCCTGCCTGTGACCTTCCTGAGTCACCACCATTCAGGGTAGAAGGTGCTGGGGCAGATTCTGGTCTGAGTTAATATAACACAGCTTGCTTCATATGCTCAACATCTTCTGCAACATCCTATTTTCCCAGGGCACCTGGTCGGGGGCTCCCTCCAGCAGACTGGATCCTTGTAGTGAAGGTTTCTTCAAGCCTTGAATTTTGAAGACCGTGACTCGGCAGCGCTGCCTTTGGGGCTAGCTGACAAGGAAGACGACGAACCCTCTTAATTCGGGATAACGTTTTGGGGCTGGCAGGCATACGCATGTTTTTGCTCGACATAACAAATTAAAATATGGAGAGTTATTCTTCCCCCTTCGCGTTGTCTTATGCTTTATAATAAAAAAAAAGCGCCGCCCAACCCCGGGCGCTTTCCATCGAGTTATAAATTAAATGCATTTTTAAAAGATGTGTACACTCACATCATGCAAATGTGTGAACGGGAGATTACACAAATAAATACAATGATGGCTTCAAGATGCAGATTTAACACCAGGGCCGTCCTGTAAACGGTGAGGATTAAAGGGATCTTTCTGCGCACAGACAGGCGCGCGCAGAGGCGTTCCAAGTGTATTGTGACGGTGTCCAAGCCGCTGTTTTTCAAATCCAGAAGCTTTGTAATTCCCAGGGAATCGGGCACCAGTCATCTACACAGCCAGGGGTTCCACCACAGCACAGCCACTGTTAAGGCAGAGTGCAAGAATGGCTAAGTTAGCCGCTTAACCGTTGAAGTCGCAAGGACTGGCACATTGCAAATGCATGAGGAAAAAAGAAATGACAGTGTCATTTCCATTCCGCCCAAACCCGCTAAGGCTCTCCCAGAGCCTCAAATTCATTATTTCAGGAGGAGGGTGTGGGATGTGCCAATCTCCACTCCTTGATTTCTCAAGCAAAGAGGCGCCGGGGCTCAACGCTCCGGGAAAGTCAAGGTTTCTGCTTCAGAAGACACCCCCTCCCTTCCTAATCCCAGATGTGCAGAGGAACTCCAGCTAAGCTTAATATTGTCTAAGCAGGGGCTACCCAGGATTTCAGGCATATGGGCAGGGCCAGATTTCGGTTTGATGAAACTACAACTAATCCAGAATGCAGCAGCTAGACTGGGGACTGGGAGCGCCCGCCGAGACCACAGAACACCTGTCTCGAAAGACCTACACTGGCTCCTAGGACGTTTCCGAGCACAATTCAAAGTGTTGGTGTTGACCTTTAAAGCCCTAAATGGCCTCAAAGGTCCAGGATACCCGAAGGAGCGTCTCCACCCCCATCGTTTTACCCGGACACTGAGGTTCAGCTCCGAGGGCCTTCTGGCAGTTCCCTCCATACGAGAAGCGAGGTTACAGGGAACTAGGCAGAGGGCCTTCTCAGTGGTGGCGCCCACCCTGTGGAACACCCTCCCATCAGATTGTCAAGGAAATAAACAACTATTAGAAGACATCTGAAGGCAGCCCTGTTTAGGGAAGCTTTTAATGTTTAACAGACCACTGTATTTTAATATTTTGTTGGAAGCCACCCAGAGTGGCTGGGGAAACCCAGCCAGATGGGCGGGGTATAAATAATATGTTGTTGTTGTTGTTGTTGTTGTATGATGAGACCCTAAGCTACTGAAGGTAATGGGGCCCTTTCTATGTCCAGCTGTCCTTTGTCCACAACAAATGGTGCCTGTTTTTTTGTGTTGAATATATGCTGGATGGTCATTTATGGACCTCATAATATATGCTAGATGGTCATTTATGGACCCTCTCTCACAGAGACACTAGCTATAGAATGAGAAGGAACCATGGAATCATAGAACTGTAGAATTGGAAGGGACCCCCAAAGGTCATCTAGTCCAAACCCCTGCGATGCTGAAAGAAGTCGCGCACACATGCTGCTCAAAAGCCCTTTCATTTTCTAGTGCTTTACATTTTCAAGCAATCAAGCCCTGCCGTTCCAGCTGCCAAGCCCTCGACGCTAATTAAAACCTGGATGGGTCCTCTTCCAGCAGGATTTTCTCTACTAGAATCCTGTTACTTTGCATACCGCCGAAGTCTCACTTTTCTGCCTGCTATAAGGCAATTATCTCCATTGGAAAGAAACTTTGGGGGAGCATCAGAAGCAAAGAGGAATGATGCGCAGATGCTCCAGCACAAATCCAACACTCATGCGTTGAAGTGGTGCTTCAGGTTAAGAACAGTTTCAGGTTAAGAACGGACCTCCAGAACAATTTAAGTTCTTAACCCAAGGCACCACTGTATATCCTCTCCTACTTTTAAACCACAGAGCCTAGGACTTGCCGATCAGAAGGTCAGCGGTTCGAATCCCCGCAACAGGTTGAGCTCCCGTTGCTCGGTCCCTGCTCCTGCCAACCTAGCAGTTCGAAAGCACGTCAAAGTGCAAGTAGATAAATAGGTACCACTCTGGCGGGAAGGTAAACGGCGTTTCCGTGCGCTGCTCTGGTTCACCAGAAGCGGCTTAGTCATGCTGGCCACATGACCCGGAAGCTGTCTGCGGACAAATGCTGGCTCCCTCGGCCAAGAAAGCGAGATGAGCACCGCAACCCCAGAGTCGGCCACAACTGGACCTAACGGTCAGGGGTCCCTTTGCCTTTACCTTTACTTTCCTAAACATTTCCACACACTTATATTCTTATAATGAAACATCAAGCAACCATTCAGGACTATCAGCTGAACAAGAGGTTGGCTGTTGAGCATCCATAAAACTACCTGATAAAAGATAAAAAAATCCTGTCTTTTAGAATAATTGAAATGACTTGCGGTTTTTAAAAGCTTCTCCTGCAAAGGTCTTACAAGACTTTTTGAGAGCACAATACAGGAAGGGTGGCGGAAGGGAAGCAGCACCCAGAAAACAAATGACAGAATGGGGTATGTGGGGGGCACACTGCTGGTGCTCTCTGCCCCTTACAGGGGGCGTTGTGGGTCTTCGCATCTCTGCCACATAGCCAGGAGCTGTGTAAAGGATCAGTTGCATGCATCAAACATCTGTTTTTCAGAAAATGTAAGTTTTCAGATTCTCTCCTGTTCGGAGGGGGGGAGAGAGCAAAAATTAAATCAAGTGTGCCAACCCAGCCCATTGTTAAATGCAAACAATGGTGTCAGTACGCAAATTAAGAATGGATAAGAAGGAATATTTAAGCGATAAGGCGGACAGTGGTGGGAAGTAGGGGGAGGAGAGGTGGGGAAATATTGTTAAAAAGGTGTAGTCATAGGTATATCGGGACGCGGGTGGCGCTGTGGGTTAAACCACAGAGCCTAGGGCTTGCCGATCAGAAGGTTGGTGGTTCGAATCCCTGCGACGGGGTGAGCTCCCGTTGCTCAGTCCCTGCTCCTGCCAACCTAGCAGTTCGAAAGCACAAAGTGCAAGTAGATAAATAGGTACCGCTCCGGCGGGAAGGTAAACGGCATTTCTGTGCGCTGCTCTGGTTCGCCAGAAGCGGCTTAGTCCTGCTGGCCACATGACCTGGAAGCTGTACGCCGGCTCCCTCTGCCAATAAAGCGAGATGAGCGCCGCAACCCCAGAGTCGGCCACGACTGGACCTAATGGTCAGGGGTCCCTTTACCTTTACCTGTAGGTATATCAGCACTCAAATCTGAAATGTTAAATTGTGTTACTAGTGTTATTGTGGTTTTTGTTGCATGTGTTTTTTGTGGTTGTTGTTTGTATTGAAAAAATGATTAAATGAATTAAAAACAACAATGGTGTTAGAAGTGGGATACTTTATAAATAAATAAATAAAGCAAGGAAGGAAGGAAGGAAGGAAGGAAGGAAGGAAGGAAGGAAGGAAGGAAGGAATCTGGAACACAGATCCTCCTCTTCTCCTGCCCGGCGAGAATGGCTGAACCTGACAGAGCCAAGACAAATCTGGGAATGTGTGCGATTTGCAGACACCTTCTCCTCCTGGTTTTGCTGACAGATCTGAAAATGCCTGAGGAAGCCCGAGGCGTTTCGAAGGCATACCTGGCAGGAGAGCAGATCAGAAAAACTTCCGCTCCATGCCACTCAAGAAGGAGGTTAGGCAGAAGAGACAGCTGTCAACAGCTGCCAAGTCCCCGAGTCTCTTCCCAAGCACAAGTTGCCCTAGAAACCTGCAAGAAGCGTCTCTCTCTCTGGGTTTCCTAAAAGAAGGGGAGGCCAGGAGGAATCTGCCCCATGACAGGGTTTTGCTCCTTGATCTCAGCCTGATAGGGAAGAGGAGATGAAAGGTTCATTACCGCCTCAGCAAATTTGAAAGAAGATGAACCCCTTTGGAGTTTCTGAGTCTCCATCCCTTGTGCCAGGAAGACTTAAAAGATGCGAAGAAGGGGGGTGTTGCAAAGAGCAGGGAGTTTTACAGAAACTTCACTCCCCAAATTGACTTTGGCGATCACTCATAGCTGAGTAAGATTGTCTTCCATGAACACGGTTTTCACAGTGAATCTCTAAGTGACTGTGGAGGCCAGTTCTGGACCCACAGGTCCTTCCACAGTGAGGATATAGGTTTCCGGGGGGGAGTGGATCCTGGTGAGGGTTTGCCAAGCGTACCTTCCTCTTAGTGCGTTTCTCCCTTGCGTCCTGAGTTCAAGTGTCTTCAAACCCCATGACACCTTTGGTAAAGGCTGTTCTCCAACTGGAGCGCTCGCAGGCCAGTGTTTCCCAGTTGTCAGTGTTTTTAGAATTGGGATGTTTTGCCCCTATACTTCTGGAAGTTTGTTTGGGTTTTTTGTGGGATGTGAAACACAAGAGCAGTCAAGTACAACATTCCTAGAGTGAAAATGTGTACAAATGGGGAAGAATGTTTGTCCAGCCAGCAGGTAAACTTCCTGTTTCCTTCTGGGCTGGGACAGACTTCCTCTGGACATGACTAGAGGTGGGCGTGGCCTCACCTGTGCAGGTAAGGACAAAAGCACAGGGCAGGGCAGCCATCTCTCTCTCTTTGACTACATGCATCGAAGAAGCAACATCTGCTTAGCCAAAGATGCTCTCCTGGCCTCCAGCCAAGAGAGGAAAAAGGGACTGTCTCCTTATGGGATAGCTTAAAAAAGTAACATTCACCTGGAAACTAAGTCTGCCTTCTGGGATCCAATTGTGAACAGAATGGTGTGTGAGTAAACCTTTTAATACTTTTATAGAAGACTGTGTCGTGTCTTAATTTTTGTGAGGGAATAATACCAGAACAGTTATTATAGAGGCTTTGCCGAGCCTGAGCAACCACATCCGCTGTGAATTTAAAAAGGGGGAATGTTACTCTGCTAAATTGTGAGCTTGTTAACACAAGTTGGAAAGGCTATAATAAAACAATATATCCTCTCCTGCATCCCTGAACATTCCCACATTTTTAATAGTCTTTAATAAAGCTGATGGGGAAATAGTAAACATCTTTAAAAAAAACCATAAGGAGTGTTTGCAGGGTCAGGGCAGAAGGGGCCCAACTAGTTCAGCGTCCTCTTCTCGCAGTGGCCAACCTGATGCTTGTGGAAAACCCACAAGCAGTGTAGGAATGCAAATATCCAGAGTGTGGGGTCAGGTGGGATTACTATGAGGAATTATAAAATATGCATCAAGCCATTGTGTCCACAATGAATGCATTGTGTTGACCAAATCCCACAACCCTCTGCATCTCTGGCCATTCCCTCTACTGTCCATTTTTCTTGCTTGACAAGTCACGTACTGCAGGCATGCATCCTGGGTCATCAAAGACAGTGGGCAACTTCTTTGAAGTAGCCTTTCTGGTATGTTAATCCCAGGATGTTAATCTTAGGGCCAGGAAACAGATCTCACATGAAGGTGATAATGATCACTGTCGTCCTGGCCATCCTTCTTATCATGTATATTGCTTGGGGTTGCCAAATGCTCTCCTTTGTAGTTCTGTTTTGTTTACCCCAGAAATATATGTGCTTAATTATTTTTGGTAGTTTAGCTTTGTCCCCACGTGGGGTCTGTTGAATGCTCAGAAGAAATCTGATTCGTTCTTTCGAACACTCTGTAAAAAATTCTTTTGTGAATAAAACGACCTGGGCCAGGGGCTGGGGAGAGACAGAGACTATTATATGCACCCTTCCCAGAGTCTTGCTGGTTCAAGCCTCTGTGTATATTCTTATTAATCAGAGTTCAATTCTTCCTTTACTTTGGGAACGCCTCAAGCAGGATTCGAACACAAGAGCTCTGTCCCCTTTCCCCTGATTTCCAGCAGCTGGCATTCAGAAGCGTTGCTGTCTCCAACTGTGGAGGGCAGCGCACAGCCATCATGACTGGTAGCCATTGATAGCTCTCTCCTCCTCCATGAATTTGTCCAATCCCCTTTTAAAGCCATCCAAGAGGATGGCCATCATGTCCTCCTGTGGCAATGAGTTCCATAGTTTAACAATGCGCTCCTTGGTCAAGGACCTCCTTTTCTCTTCCACCATTCAGCTTCATTGGAGGTCCATCAGTTCTCATGTCCTAGTCCGGCGTGTTTTGCTAAATGGCTTGGAAATCTCTTCTCAGCTACTGCCTTTATACTGGAGCCCACAAAAGACATTGGTGCATCCTCAACAGAGATGCTTTGCGATAAATTTTTTAAAAGAAGCACCAGCTACAAATCATATACACATCGGTAAAAATTGTGGTCTGTGTGGGTGACAAGAGTTTGGGGTGGGAAAGCAAGCTCCCCCCCCCTCCCCGAGGGAACGCAGTCTCAGAATTAAGTTTACTGCTGTCGGTTTCACTAAAACAATGAATAATCTACTGTTACTCACTGGATGTGCCGCGTTTACATATATTTTACAGAAATGCGACGAGAGAAACCAGGCCTCATCTTGGGAGCCTAGTTTCTTTAATAGCTAGCGAGGCATCAGATCTCTTCGTTAGTTCATTTATATACCGGGTTTCCACTTTAAAGAAATGCCAAAAGAAGCAGACAATATTGAAAAGCATATAAATCAGGGGAGGCGGAGGCGTGCTGCAAAATGGAAAACAGGGCTGGGGCAGGAGGCAGAGGGGGGAGTCGGGATGGAGGGGGGAGCAGAGAAACAGTGGAGGGTGACTCCTTTGCGGGGTGCAAGCCTGGGATCAAGGGGTGCCCAGATGACAAGACCCGCCCCCCTCTCGGCTTTGCTGAGGTGGTCCTAAGGAAAGCAGAGCGAGACATCGGGAGCGAGCTAGGCTGCAGGACTTAGATGCCCTCTAGCATTTGTCGAATGAAAATATTCTATTATTATTATTATTATTACCCCACTCATTGAAAAGCAAGGAGTTGGCAAGGTGATGTCTCTACTGGAGACTTTTTTAAAGTCATAATTGGGAAAAATTGTAATAATCACATATAAAAGAAACAGTATAAAGTCATAGGGAGAAATGTAAAGTATTGCACTTGGGCAAAAAAAATGAGAGGCACAAATACAAGACGGGTGACACCTGGCTTGAGAGCACTACATGTGAAAAGGATCTAGGAGTCTTGGTTGACCACAAACTTGACATGAGCCAACAGTGTGACGCGGCAGCTAAAAAAGCCAATGCAATTCTGGGCTGCATCAATAGGAGTATAGCATCTAGATCAAGGGAAGTAATAGTGCCACTGTATTCTGCTCTGGTCAGACCTCACCTGGAATACTGTGTCCAGTTCTGGGCACCACAGTTCAAGAAGGACACTGACAAACTGGAACGTGTCCAGAGGAGGGCAACCAAAATGGTCAAAGGCCTGGAAACGATGCCTTATGAGGAACGGCTAAGGGAGCTGGGCATGTTTAGCCTGGAGAAGAGGAGGTTAAGGGGTGCTATGATAGCCATGTTCAAATATATAAAAGGATGTCACATAGAGAAGGGAGAAAGGTTGTTTTCTGCTGCTCCAGAGAAGCGGACACGGAGCAATGGATCCAAACTACAAGAAAGAAGATTCCACCGAAACATTCGGAAGAACTTCCTGACAGTAAGAGCTGTTTGACAGTGGAATTTGCTGCCAAGGAGTGTGGTGGAGTCTCCTTCTTCAGAGGTCTTTAAGCAGAGGCTTGACAACCATATGTCAGGAGTGCTCTGATGGTGTTTCCTGCTTGGCAGCGGGTTGGACTCGATGGCCCTTGTGGTCTCTTCCAACTCTCTGATTCTATGATTCTATGATTCATACCTCGGGTTGAAGTAGCTTCGGGATAAGTATTTTCGTGTTGCGCGCTACGGCGACCCGGAAGTAATGGAGCGCATTACTTCCGGGTTTCACCGCTTGCACATGCGCAGACGGTCAAAATGACATTGCGCGCATGCACAGAAGCGGCAAATCGTGACCCGCGGACTTGGGTTGCGTTTGCTTCTGGATGCAAACGAGGCTCCGGAACGGATCCCGTTCGCATCGAGAGGTACCTCTGTACAAGAAGTAAATAAGGACGCCATTTACAGCATAAAGAAAGTCTTTTATTTTTATGTTATGTTTTCTTTGTGTAAGGGGATAGGAGTTTAATTTTGATAATTAAATTGTCAAAGGTGGTGGGTTTGTTTGTATGCACGAGTTGTTGTGGACTGTGTTGTAAATAAAGTAAAAAAAAAATATTTATTTTTTTTTTTTTAAAAAGAGAGAGAACAGGTTGTTGGACTAGATAGGCCTTTGGCCTGATCCAGCGGCTAGGCTCTCTTTAAATTCTCACGAAAGTGCAGGACTTTGATGGCCCGGGGACTCCCTGGAGCCAGTCGTGGGACTCACTCTGCCCTGTGATTAATAGACTCTTTTACTCTGTTGCATAGCCTGGTTTCGTCTCCCCACAGCGACTCCCCCCGCAGCCCCCTCTTTGGGGTAAGCCGCCATTAATGAGGCTGCTTGTTCTTTGCGACTTGACAAGCCCCAGTCTGGCTGGCTCCCTCGCGAGCTGGACTTCGCGGGAGGTGCAGAATTCAATCTATATGCAAATGTGCGTGCGGGGGAAAAAAATAAAAAAATAAAAAATTAGCAGAGGTTGGGGCTGATTGGATCGGTTGTAATGTAAAGAGACAGAACACGTGTACGAGACGAAAGGGCGGGGGGTTAGAGAGAACGGGGGTGGAAAGGCAATGTGAGCCCGGCAACCGGAACAGAAAATGGATTACGTTTGGCCATGCTCTAACCGCTAGGCTTGGCTGCCTTCCAAAGAACCGGGGTGATGCTTATTTATTGCACTTGCACCTCGCTCTTCTGTCCAGCAAAATTCGGCCCCTTCCTCAAATGTTCCAGCCCCATGGGTGGGGAACATTCATAGGATAATAGAATTGTAAAGTTTTAAGGGAACCCCGAGGGTCATCTAGTCCAACCCGCTGCAATGCAGGAAGCACAACTAAATTCACAGCTAGTTCTGTGGTCTTCTGTTTTTTTCAGGGGGATAAAGATGAGGTCTTCATGTCAGAGGGGAACGTGGGTGCGTCCAGGTCATTGAGCAGCACTGAGTGACGGATGAGGGAGTTGGGGATGTTTAGCATGGAGGAGAGAAGACTCAGAGGTGATATGATGATGATAATGATAATGATAATGATAATGATAATGATAATGATAATAATAATAATAATAATAATAATATATTATTTATACCCCGCCCTTCTGGCTGGGCTTCGCCAGCCACTCTGGGCGGCTTCCAACCAAATATTAAAATACAGTAATACATCAAACATTAAAAGCTTCCCTAAACAGGGCTGCCTGTTTATGAGAAGCCTGGGAACAGCTTTGACTGGACGGCTAAACCAGGTGAGGGGAGCTGAGGGGTCTCAAACGCTCGAAGAGTTAGTGCATGGGCCCGGGGTCCAGATCCGGCCCAATCGCCTTCTCAATCCGGCCCGCCGATGGTCTGGGAATCAGCGTGTTTTTACATGAGTAGAATGTGTCCTTTTACAGTGGTACTTCTGGTTAAGTACTTAATTCATTATGGAGGTCCGTTCTTAAGCTGAAACTGTTCTTAACCTGAAGCACCACTTTAGCTAATGGGGCCTCCTGCTGCCACCACGTGATTTCTGTTCTCATCCTGAAGCAAAGTTCCTAACCTGGTACTATTTCTGGGTTAGCGACGTCTGTAACCTGAAGTGTCTGTAACCTGAAGCATCTGTAACCTGAGGTACAACTATATTTTTGTGAGTTAGGTGGAGCAGGGGGTCAGTCTGGATGATGCCCTGAGACCCTTCCAGTTCTCAGGATCCTGTATATTGGTTTGGGGAGGGAGGGGATTAGAAGATATCAGAGCAAGCCTCCCAAGGCAGTCTTTTTGTCTAGGTCAGGCATCCCCAAACTCAGCCCTCCATATGTTTTGGGACTACAATTCCCATCATCCCTGACCACTGGCCTTGTTAGCTAGGGATAATGGGACTTGTAGTCCCAAAACATCTGGAGGGCCGAGTGTGGGGGTGCCTGGTTTAGGTCATGCTTTCGGCTGGCTAGTTAAGTACCACAATTTAGCATGACAAAATAACCTGCTCTGTGCCATAGAAGTGTCTGTAACCTGAAGCATCTGTAACCTGGTGGGACAAATCCAGAAGCTGAGGCTCCAGGACTTTGGCCACCTCAGGAGAAGAGAAGACTCCCTGGAAAAGACCCTGATGTTGGGAAAGATGGAGGGCACAAGGAGAAGGGGAGGACGGAGGACGAGATGGTGGGACAGTGTTCTCGAAGCTACCAGCATGAGTTTGACCAAACTGCGGGAGGCAGTGGAAGACAGGAGTGCCTGGCGTGCTCTGGTCCAGGGGGTCACGAAGAGTCGGACACGACTAAACGACTAAACAACAACAACAAGATGCAAGTTAGGAAGGATATTATTAAACAATATATCCTCTCCTGCCTCCCTGAACAGTCCCACTCATAATAACTTAGGAAGATCCTGGCTGCTGGATCAGGCCAAAGCCCCATCTAGTCCAGCATCTCCTAGATGAGCCCTATCTGCTCCCCCCCCCCCGTCTTCCCTCTGCAACACATGCAGAAACCGCCTTCTTGACCGTTAGACCCCTCTTGGTCTCATCTGCTCATTCTGAAGGTGCCTCTCTTTGCATGCAGGAGGTCCCTAACGCACTGAGGGTTTGAGACACATTGGCTCCCTTAGCCGGCCAGTCAAAGCCCTTCCCGGGATGTGGCCCCTTGTCTCATGGGGTCAGGAGCCACAGGTGAGAGGTTTGCCAAAGGTGGACAAACTACCCTAAAAGGAGCACAATGTGGCTTCCACCAGAGGTACAACTCCTCCCCTAAAAAGCCATAGGTAAAGGTAAAGGGACCCCTGACCGTTAGGTCCAGTCGTGGCCGACTCTGGAGTTGCGGCGCTCATCTCACTTTACTGGCAGAGGGAGCCGGCATACAGCTTCCGGGTCATGTGGCCAGAATGACTAAGCCGCTTCTGGCGAACCAGAGCAGCGCACGGAAATGCCGTTTACCTTCCCACCGGAGTGGTATCTATTTATCTACTTGCACTTTGATGTGCTTTTGAACTGCTAGGTGGGCAGGAGCAGGGACCAAGCAACGGGAGCTCACCCCGTCGCGGGGATTCAAACCGCCAACCTTCTGGTTGACAAGTCCTAGGCTCTGTGGTTTAACCCCCAGCGCCACCCGTGTCCCCAAAACCCATAAATATACCCTATATTATAAAGACCCCAAAGTCTCCACCGCCCCCCATTTTACGGAAACTGAACCCTAGGTACAGACCCTGCAAGTGTCCCTATTTTCCAGGGACAGTCTTGGATTTACAGAAGCCGTCCCGGTTTTTTACTTGATTCTGGGACGTCCCACTTTCCCTTAAGACGTCCCTATTTTCATCCGAGAAATGTTGGAGGGTATGGAGTTATGCGAGCCAAGGAAATAAGTCACTATGCAACCTTTAGAAGACATCTGAAGGCAGCCCTGTATAGGGAAGTTTGCTAATGCCTAATGTTTTATTACATTTTTATATATGTTGGGAAGCTGCCCAGGGTGGCTGGGGCATAAATAATAAAATTATTATTATTGAAAAGGTTGCCCCTATTCTCATGAGAGAAATGTTGGAGGGTACATAGGTAAGTGCCTGGAATTCCTGGAATCTTGCACCATTCAGGCTTCCTTTTGTCTGTTTTGAGTCTTCCAATATTCAGATTCATAGGATTTCCACAAGTTCCATTTTGGAAGCTGCTTTTGGACGCATCAGCGATGGCAAAGGAAAACCTGGGGCACTTATTATCTAAAGCAGATGTTTTGTACTACAACTCCCATCAGCTCCAGCCAGCATGGAAGTTCTCTTGCCCTGCGGCATTGTGGGAAAAGAAACAAACAAACCACATAGGCATGATGGCTGACCAAAAGGCAAAGCAGGCACTGTGTCTTCTACCCACAATGCCATGGGATGAAGGAACTGCTGGGCCATTGCATTCTGGGAAAACTGCTGCTCCGAGGCATTGTGGGTAAAAAGAAAGAAGCCATGTGACACAAGGTGGCCAATAGAAAGGCAAAGCCGGCACTGTGTCTTCTACCCACAATGCCATGGGATGAAGGAACTGCTGGGGCACTGCATTCTGGGGAAACTGCTGCATTGTGGGTAAAAATAAACAAATCACGTGACACAAGTTGGCCGACGGAAAGGCAAAGCCACCTCCATGCGGTCGACCCACAATGCCGCAGGATGCCCAGAACTCCTGGGCCATTGAATTCTGGGAAAACGAAGATGGCAGCTACATCAGATGGCGGCCATCTCAACCCTGGAGCCAGCCCTGGCTGGAAGAGTGTGCGGCTGGCAGGCCAGAATTAAATCAGCCCAGAAATTATTCTGCTGCAGCCAATTATCGCTCACTAGAGCCGAGAGCTACAGGGATGCGAGATTAATTAAAACTACTCATCCCGCTTATTTGTTATTTTCTCAACGCACACAACAGCAGCGGCGTGAGGGACTGCAGGGCCCGTCTGCAGCCAGGAGAGGCCCCAAGAAATCTTGGCTACCAGCCATGTTGGCTGGGCTCTGCCTTCGCAGTTGGAGGCAGCCATGCTTCTGAACTCCACTTGCTGGAAACTGCAGGAGGGAAGAGAGGGCTCGAGTGCGGATCCTGCTTGCGGGTTTCCCACCTGGTTGGCCCATAGCTGTCAAGCGTCCCTTATGTGGAGGGACAGTCCCTTATCCCAGCGCCGTGTCCCGCTGCTGTCCCTTATTGATGGATGTCCCTTAAATTTCCCGGGTTTCAAAGGAAGCAGCTCCTCTCCCTCCCTCCCTGCTGGCCAGGGAGGAGGGAGGCTCCAACTGTGTTGCTTGGCTGCCCGGCCCGCCCCCCTCCAGCCTCCTCTCACCAGCCTCGGCCCCCAGGAGCCCCTCCCCGCCGGGACTGGTGGGAGCCTCGGGCCCTTCCACCACCATCCTCCTCGCGGCCACCGAACTGAGCGTCTCTGCCTGGGGCCTCCCCTCTGCCCGTCACCGCCGCTCCCGCTAGGCCGTACTGCGGCTGTGCCGCCGAAGGACCCAGATGAGATGGGCAGCCTGGCATGGCCTATGAATTGATGAGGAGCCTTGAGAGGAGAGCGAGGACAACCATGGAGAAAGCAGTTCAGAGAGAGGAGGAAGAGGAGGAGGCGGAGGCACGGGCAGGTGTTCCAAGGGCTACAAGGGAAGGACCGCAAGTGCTTCTCCCATAGATTTGTAGTGGTAGACTAGCATAGATGGTCTGATCTGCGGGTTTACTATTCCCCCCCCCTTCCTCCAGCCCCGCCTGATGGAATTGAGAGCTGCAGATGGAGTACGAGAGAAAAGATACAGAACTGCAGCAGCATCTTCATAGCTTGGACTTTGTTTTGCGCGAAAAGTGGTTGCTGCTTGTAGTTCTTTAATTGCAGTGTTTCATCGGCTGGTGTCTTGAGCAGCAACCTCTGGAAACGAAGGGCTAAAAACCGGCGCTGCTCTCCAAAATTATATGGTGCCTTTTAACTTCGTATTTCAGCTGGTTGACTAAAATCCCTTATTTTGGCTGCTGGTCCCTTATTTTCAAGGCTGCTGGTCTCTTATTTTCAAATCTGTAAGTTGACAGCTATGGGTTGTCCACAATCAGAAGGATGCTGGACAAGACAGGCTATCAGCCTGATCCAGAAGACTCTTCTTATGGTCTTAGAAGGCCTCTGGGGGGGAGGGAATTGCATTCTCTGAAATCCAAGAGAAGTTTCCCTCCAGTAGGAAGAGCCTCACTACCCGGGAAATTCAGCAGCGATACTACTGGCCACAGGTCTTCCACCCGCTTCGCAGAGAGGGCGTTCTTCACCAGCCACAAAACCTCAGCACAGCAGCCTGTGATGGCAGGAGGCCATTTCTTTGCAGAAGCTGGCAGAGCGCTCTGGAGGTTTTTTGGCTTTGTCCAGAAAAGAAGCGTAAAAGTATTTCAAAGTAAAACAAAATAAACAAGAGCAGAACCAGAGGATGGAAGAGTGAAGGGCAAACCAGCCAGTCATGTACCCATTCCCCAGACTCACTGGCCTCAATACATTTGGAGGGTGAAATAAAAAAATTAAGGTCTTATATATATAATAAATGTTCATAAATGTACCAAGCAAACACATGCATAGATATATAAACCACATGTCTGAAGCAGCACAGGAAAACAGCCCTGAAACCATTTTGGCTCCCAAGCTGACCAAATGTTTTCTCTGCAAAGTCGAAGGAAAATGGAAAAGCCTCCCCATTGTCTTTTCCTTCACAAATCCTGTCTTAAGGGTATGTCTATATATGAATAGGGTGAGCCTGTGACTTGGCTCAGGAACTAAGTACTTATCATTACAAAAGACTAGCCAGGCTCCTCAGGGTGTCCAATCAAGTAAGCATTAACAGGTAACCTGCCAGAGAGGAGGTAAACAATGCACTCAGATTTCTGCTGTAGACCACCCTTTCTGTGATGTAGGTATGATGTTTCTGGGGGTGGTCTTGGACTCCAGGGCAGGCAATTTTAAATGTCTATATAAGGGCGGGCACACCTTTGTTCTGGGTCCTCCTCCTTTCCTGCATGTGAGGGGAGCACCCTGTTGCAACAGTTCAATAAAGATCAGGCTTACTAGCTGCTTCTCAATATTCTCTGCTTGGCCTCTGTTATTTTCTCCAACCGATGGAGAACCTACAAAGGACTCTATAAGGGCTCTTGTGTCCCCCATAAGGGAATAAGGGCAGATTTTCATTTATTACAAGGGTGAGAGTCTACCACATGGGTAGGCAAGCTAATGCCCCGGGGCCAGATCCGGCCCAATCGCTTTCTAAATCTGGCCCCCGGACAGTCCAGGAATCAGCGTGTTTTTACATGAGTAGAATGTGTGCTTTTATTTAAAATGCATCTCTGGGTTATTTGTGGGGCATAGCAATTCGTTTATTTCCCCCCAAAAAATATAGTCCGGTCCCCCCCACAAGGTCTGAGGGACAGTGGACTGGCTCCCTGCTGAAAAAATTGCTGACTCCTGGTCTACCAGCACAGTGAGGAAACTGCTGCACTTGCAGAGGCTTCCCCAAAGATTCAGAGCCCTATATGGGGATGATAAACAGTTAGAACTGGATATGTAACAACTAATTAGTTCAAAATTGGGAAAGGTGTACGACAAGGCTGTATATTGTCTCCCTGCTTATATGCAGAATTCATCATGCAAGAGGCTGGGCTAGATGAATCCCTAGCCGGAATTAAGATTGCCGGAAGAAATATCAAGCACCTTACATATCTTGATGGCAGAAAGTGAGCAGGAATTAAAGAACCTTTTAATGAGGGTGAAAGAGGAGAGTGCAAAATATGGTCTGAAGCTCAACATCAAAAAAATGAAGATCATGGTCACTGGGCCCATCACCTCCTGGCCAATAGAAGGGGAAGAAATGGAGGCAGTGAGAGATTTCACTTTCTTGCGCTTCATGAAAGGTCCATCTAGTTCAAGCTGGTTTTCCCAGTAGTGATGTATGGAAGTGAGAGCTGGACCATAAAGAAGGCTGATCGCCGGAGAATGGATGCTTTTGAATTCTGGTGCTGGAGGAGACTCTTGAGAGTCCCATGGACTGCAAGATCAAACCTCTCCATTCTGAAGGAAACCAGCCCTGAGTGCTCACTGGAAGGACAGATCCTGAAGCTGAGGCTCTAAGACTTTGGCCACCTCAGGAGAAGAGAAGACTCCCTGATGTTGGGAAAGATGGAGGGCACAGGGAGAAGGGGACGACAGAGGACCAGATGGTTGGACAGTGTTCTCAAAGCTACCAGCATGAGTTTGACCAAACTGCGGGAGGCAGTGGAAGACAGGAGTGCCTGGCGTGCTCTGGTCCAGGGGGTCACGAAGAGGCAGACACGACTAAACGACTAAGCAACAACAACAATGGGAATGATAAAGCAGGCTCTCTGCTAAGAGGTAAAAGAAGAGGCTGCTGGACCAGGCCAGGGGCCAACCTTGTCCAGCATCCTAGGGATCTAGGGATCTAGATAGACTGCTTCTGGAGCTGGAGGTTCCATAAGAAAAGTCTTGTTGCTGGATCAGACCAAAGCCCAACCTAGTCCAGCACCCTCTGTTCACAGTGGCCAGCCAGATGTTCATAGAATCATAGAGTTGGAAGAGACCACAAGGGCCATCGAGTCCAACCCCCTGCCAAGCAGGAAACACCATCAGAGCACTCCTGACATATGGTTGTCAAGCCTCTGCTTAAAGACCTCCAAAGAAGGAGACTCCACCACACTCCTTGGCAGCAAATCCCACTGTCGAACAGCTCTTACCGTTAGGAAGTTCTTCCTAATGTTTAGGTGGAATCTTCTTTCTTGTAGTTTGGATCCATTGCTCCCTGTCCGCTTCTCTGGAGCAGCAGAAAACAACCTTTCTCCCTCCTCTATGTGACATCCTTTTCTATATTTGAACATGGCTATCATATCACCCCTTAACCTCCTCTTCTCCAGGCTAAACATGCCCAGCTCCCTTAGCCGTTCCTCATAAGGCATCGTTTCCAGGCCTTTGACCATTTTGGTTGCCCTCCTCTGGACACGTTCCAGTTTCTCAGTGTCCTTCTTGAACTCTGGTGCCCAGAACTTGAACTGTGGTGCCCCTAATGTTCATTAGGGGAACCCCCACAAACAGAACCTCCGCAGGGATCGGGGTTAGCTGTGATCCCCGCATTGCGGGGGTTGGACGAGGTGAGCTGGGGATCCTTTCAAACTCTACAATCCTATGATCCCATGAGGTTGGTGATGTTCAACAGGGAAGCATTTCTCCAAAGACAGTCTCCATTCCAAAGGCACATAACGCAATAAGTCTACGATTCTACGTCACTCGGCCTGATCTCCCTCACAGGGTTGTGGTGGGGGTGGAGAAGGAAGGGGGCAGCCGTTTTGCTGCGGGAAGGGCAAGATCAGTGAAACAGAAGCAGCCCCCCACCCCAGCTCCCTATGATCCTGCTGGTTAAATTTGTCTGGAAGGTGCCAGACGGATGCACCCAGAACGGCAAAATGAGAGAGGCAGCCGCTTCGCTCCCCAGTCCCTGGGCTGCTGTTGTGGCTGCCAGCCGTTTAAATTTATTTATCTATTTAAAACCTTTTTATCCTGCCTTTCAATACCAGATTATCAGGCAGCCAGAGTAAAACAAATAGAGCATGCAACCGAACAGTAAATTAAAACAGCGACAGGCATCTCTGGAGGAGCAAAAGGTTAAGAAGCCTAAGGAAACACCAGGGTGTTTTTTGACCCAGTATAAAGGTAAAGGGACCCCTGACCATTAGGTCCAGTCATGACCGACTCTGGGGTTGCGGCGCTCATCTCGCTTTATTGGCCGAGGGAGCCGGCGTACAGCTTCCGGGTCATGTGACTAAAGCGCTTCTGGCGAACCAGAGCAGCACACGGAAACGCCGTTTACCTTCCCGCCGGAGCGGTACCTATTTATCTACTTGCACTTTGACGTGCTTCCGAACTGCTAGGTTGGCAGGAGCAGGGACCGAACAACAGGAGCAACCCGAGGTACTAGGACCCACGTACCTACGGGACCACCTCTCCTGGTATGCCCCGCGGAGGACCTTAAGGTCCACAAATGACAACATTTTGGAGGTCCCAGGTCGCGAGGTGGTTAGATTGGTCTCAACTAGGGCCAGGGCCTTTTCAGTACTGGCCCCGACTTGGTGGAACGCTCTGTCCCAAGAGACTAGGGCCGTGCGGAACTTGCCATCTTTCCACAGGGCCTGCAAGACAGAGCTGTTCCGCCTGGCCTTTGGTTTGGACTCAGTCTGACCCTTATGTTTCCCTCCCCTTATGGTCTTGATGAAGCTGTATTTTAAATTGCATGTTAACCTGTATTTTAAATTGGGGTTTTTTCCCATTATGTTTTTACTGTAATTTTACTGGTGTTAGCCACCCTGAGCCCGGCTCTGACCAGGGAGGGCGGGGTATAAATAAAACTTATTATTATTATTATTATTATTATTATTATTATTTCTGGGTTAGCGGAGTCTGTAACCTGAAGCGTCTGTAACCCGAGGTACCACTGTAAATAAATAATACAAAATAAGGCGCGTGGGAATCAGAAGTACAATCTGCTGACTTGAGGGCTACACAGAACTCTGCAAACCCATCTGATGAAGAGCTCTGTTTAGCTCTGAAGCCAGCGCATGATGCTTCAGCCCAGAGAGACTGGGAGGACTTTGCTTTGCCCTACCAAAATTTTGTTTTTTTTAATCTCTTTAGGGGTTTTCTTGCAGCACCCACCAGAGAGAACTGCAGGAGACTCTCTCACTTCAGCCTGACCCCTGAAATTCTTTCCAACCTGCCACCCCCGTTCATGTCTAGCGTCTCTGCGGAAGACCTGGGGCTTCACCCACCTCACCCGTGTTTTCCTGGGCCTTCCATCCCTAACTGTCCTCAGCGACACCCTTTCCTATTTATTTGTGTGTTTGCAATGACGTGCAGCCCAGCTTTTGGTGCAATTTCTCCCTTTCCCCAAAAATATTAGCCTGGGAAGAAAAGGAAGCTGGTTTATGCAGACCACTGGACCATCTACCTCAATGTTGTCTGCACCCGCCGGCAGTGCCCTCCAGGGTTATAGATGGTGCGCAGCCTGGGAGTCGTTCTGGACTCACAGCTGTCCATGGAGGCGCAGGTCAATTCTGTGTCCAGGGCAGCTGTTTATCAGCTCCATCTGGTACGCAGGATGAGACCCTCCCTGCCCGCGGACTGTCTCACCAGAGTGGTGCATGCTCTGGTTATCTCCCGCTTGGACTACTGCAATGCGCTCTACGTGGGGCTACCTTTGAAGGTGACCCGGAAACTACAACTAATCCAGAACGCGGCAGCTAGATGGGTGACTGGGAGCAGCCGCCGAGACCACATAACACCGGTCTTGAAAGACCTACACTGGATCCCAGTACGTTTCTGAGCACAAGTCAAAGTGTTGGTGCTGACCTTTAAAGCCCTAAATGGCCTCAAAGGCCCAGTAGACCTGAAGGAGCGTCTCCACCCCCATCGTTCTGCCCGGACGCTGAGGTCCAGCGCTGAGGGCCTTCTGGCGGTTCCCTCCCTGCGAGAGGCCAAGTTTCAGGGAACCAGGTAGAGGGTCTTCTCGGTAGTGGCACCCACCCTGTGGAACGCCCTCCCACCAGATGTCAAAGAGAAAAATAACTACCAAACTTTTAGAAGACATCTGAAGGCAGCCCTGTTTAAGGAAGCTTTTAATGTTTAATAGGTTTTTGTATTTTAGTGTTTTGTTGGAAGCCGCCCAGAGTGGTTGGGGGGACCCAGCCAGATGGGTGGGGTATAAATAATATATTATTATTATTATTATTATTATTATTATTATTATTATTATTATTGATGGGGTATGTTTGTCTCTCCCTCAGCCCTGCCTGGAGACACCAGGATTTGAACCTGTGGCCTTCTACATTCAAAGCTGATGCTCTTTCGCCTAGCTACCTTCCTTTCCTAAAAAACTGCTTGACACCCAGGATCTCTCCAATTCCTTCGTTTCCTTCCTATCCCCACAGCAACCTCCCCTCCCTCCCCACACGTGCCAATGTTCTCCCCCATGCGCAAATGTTACGCACTCGGCTGCCAGGAGACGGGGGTCTGGTTAAAAAATCATGAGGCTCTTTTGAAATAATAATGAGGTTTTAAAGTATAATAATACCTTGGTGTGCTCTTTTTCTCTGCCTTCTGGGGTTCTAACCTTTGCGGAGGAGGGGGAGCGATGTAGAGTTTGCGCTTATTCGTGTTTTTCGCCCGCAGGAAGGCGGCGTGAGCGTACGCGCCAAAGCCCTCACCCGGTTTTATCAACCAGTACAGAGAAAGGAGCTGGCGTCTGGGAAGTTTTAAGAGATGTTGTGCATGAGAAATGCAAAGACCCCCCTAAACTGGAGCTCGTTTTGGGGGGATGTCCTCAGCTGAGGTCATTGTCCGGGGCTAGATTAACTATTAAGCAAAATTAGCTCACGCACCAAGGAAAGGGGGCAAGACAGAAATTTCCCATTGTCAGATTTTTAACACTCATGGTCACAGATTGCTCAGCTGAGCGTTCCTTTTCTCAGCTGAAGTCTATTAAAAATCCAACAGAACAACGAGGCAACAAGGCAGGCTGGATGCCTTAACTCCACTAAGTATAGAAGCAGATGTGTGGCGTAAGATTGGTTTTTTTGAGGATCTGATCAAAGGCTTTGCAACCAGAAAAAGGAAGAGAAAAACGTTGCAAATGTAAAGTAGAAGCATACCAAAATAAACATCATTTTGCCGTAGCTTTTGTTTCATTCTGAAAAGTACAGTTTTATTTTACAGCTTCTCACTGTTAAAAATTTGAATTAGGTCTTCTATATGGAGGCGCTGAAATCTTTTCAGTGATTAGGGTCTTGATCTGGCCCTGTCGCTGTCTTACAAAGAGACGTTAGATTCTAAGCCTTGTTGGCTACAGGATACGGGGCATCATCCATCCACAACTGCCATGGTCTTTTAACAAAGGATCCCCCCCCCCAAGGCACAAAAATAGAACCGGACAGAGTGCCCACCTTAATGCCCAAAGCAGGGGCACCTCGGCTGCCTGGGCTGCCAGCGAGAAGGGCCGCGGTCCGAGGAGCGCTGCATCCCCAGCGTTCTTGGTGACTTCGCACAAGCCATCGCTCTCAATTAATGCAAAATATGTCTGCATGTAAGCGCAGTGTGGGGCCGGGAACATGATCTGACAGGTGCCCCCCTCTGGAACGTCTCTCTAAATGGCACTGCCTACGTGCAGCTCTAGAGAGGGGCGACCCGGGTCCCCGCGCATCTGGGCATCTGAGGAGAGGAAAAAGCAAAAGGCATTTCAAAGGACAGCCAATCCCACGCAGAGCAACTTCGGAACTGACAGTTCCATCCATTATTCAAATGGGCTCAGGAGAGAAACGGCCCCTTTCTTAATAAGAGAGGCTTCCTCTCGCCCTTTCTCTCCGGGTGCGAAATCCACGTGCAAGATTCGCGTGGGGCACGCTTTCGGGTGATGCCTTGCACCCCTCAAAAAAAGAAATTGGCAAAAAGTAGAGACATCACCTTGCCAACAAAGGTCCGTATAGTAAAAGCTATGGTTTTCCCAGTAGTGATGTATGGAAGTGAGAGCTGGACCATCAAGAAGGCTGATCGCCAAAGAATGGATGCTTTTGAATTCTGGTGCTGGAGGAGACTCTTGAGAGTCCCATGGACTGCAAGAAGATCAAACCTCTCCATTCTGAAGGAAATCAGCCCTGAGTGCTCACTGGAAGGACAGATCCTGAAGCTGAGGCTCCAAGACTTTGGCCACCTCATGAGAAGGGAAGACTCCCTGGAAAAGACCCTAATGTTGGGAAAGATGGAGGGCACAAGGAGAAGGGGACGACAGAGGACGAGATGGTGGGACAGTGTTCTTGAAGCTACCAGCATGCGTTTGACCAAACTGTGGGAGGCAGTGGAAGACAGGAGGGCCTGGCGTGCTCTGGTCCAGGGGGTCACAAAGAGTCGGACACGACTAAACGACTAAACAACAACAACAACAAAAGCGCTGGTGCAGGGGGTCTTGCTCCATTGGCCAAGTGGAAAAGCTTGCACAGGCGTAAGGTTTGTAACGGTGTGACGCTGAACTTCGCCCTACCTGCGCACAGGTCATGTTGGAGGAGAGAAAGTTCTACCCCAGAGTTTGAGTTTCCTCGTACCCCTTCAAAGTCTGGCATCAAGTGGGGAGTCATAGGACGACAGCAGTCTTCAGACCTGGCCCCCTAAAAACGAAAACAAAAACAGAAGATTATTCCCTCTGCTGCCCGTCATCATCAAGCTTATTTCTATGCAGCTTTCCCAAATTATGCTCAAAGTGTCGGAGTCTCCGTACGACCGAGCTGTAATGGCTACTCCTCCGACGGTGATTAACGACCTAAGCTGTGATGGCCCGGGAATCGGATTCAGAGGCTGGACCTGAGGAATCCCAGCCTGCACAGGAGTCCCTGCCTCCAGGACCAGCTGAGCTGGGGCTGGGGCTTGAACCTGAAAGGCCCTTACCTGTGCCAGATCCTCAGGAGCAGACACCAGCTGAGTCTGCTCTGGCTCCGGAGGTGATGGAGGACCCATTGCCTGCAGGTGCTCCACTCTCAGCCCCGTCAGGGGAGGCTGAGGTTGCCTCTGGGTCCGGGAACCCTCCAGCCTCTCCTGGGCTGCAGAGGCTCAGGGCAGAGAGGCGGAGGGAACTAAGTTCTCGCAGAAGGAGTGCTCACCTCCAGGCGAGGAGAGGCGAGTCACCTGTGGACCGGGGCTGCCCTGTGCCTCAGGGCAGATAAAAGCCAGGCAGCCCCAGTCCCAGGTTGCGGGAGCAACATAGTTGGTAGCCTGTTCCTGCCTGCACCCTGTCCTGCTCTTCTGCCAGAGTTCCTGACCTCACCTGACTCCCTGCCTTGAACCCCGCTTCAGCCTTGACGGACAGCCTCCATACCACACCCTCGACCTCGGACTGGACTCGGACCACGCCGCACGGTTACCCTCGGGACCAGCACATAAGCCTTTGAATGAGACTTCAGGCACACTCTCCCTTGCTCAGACAGCAGCAGAAGGAGCCAGAAATATGTGCTACATTGCTACTTTATTTCTAACTACGCAAGACAGAAAAGAATATGCCTCTGCTCTCTGTGAGAGACAGAAAACAACAAGACACAGAAACAGGAAACCAGTAACTTCAACATCCGACTCCCATGAGACTTCCAACAGTCTGGAATGTCAACAGAGTCTTGTGACTCCACACAGTGGCATAACAGAAAGCTAACATCCTCCCCCTTTCTGTGAACACCACTGGGCAGTGTGTCAGTCCAAACCCAGTTTCTGTACATAGGTATAGTGTTGATCCCTTGGAACAACCTTGGACAATAAATCAGCAGGAATTTCATTACCTGGCATGTAGGACACCGTTACGAGTCCTTCCTGAACACATTCTCTAGCATGTTGTAGCTTCAGTTGCAAGTGCTTCGTGCTTTGCTTACTACCTTCAGAAGTCAGCAAAGGCAAACATGCTTTGTTGTCCTGATAAACCTGGATTGGACACTTAACAGGAATTTTCATGTCTTTACACAATTGTAATAACCATTCACAATCCACAAGTGAATAAGACAGTGCATTCAGTTCAGCTTCACAAGAACTTGTTTGCTTCTTGCACGACCAAATAGACCCTGGTTGTACATGTAGCAAACTCCAGACGTGCTTAGTCTTGTGACTCCAAGAACTGCACAGTGGCATAACAGAAACCTAACACAAAGCAGCACAGCAAATATATCAAGGACCGGGACAAGTTCAAGGTGTCACTATTAGTATATAAAGCCCTTAACAACTTGGGATCAATTTACCTGCCTTCCCCTCTGGTACGGTTACAGGTGCCACATAATCCCCGTCCGCATTTGTGAGAAATCTATCGGTGAGTGTGGCAGTGCCTAAACTCAGGCAAGGGCCTTCACTATACTGTTTTGGCACCTGCTAAAAACACTACGGGACACGGGTGGCGCTGTGGGTTAAACCACAGAGCATAGGGCTTGCTGATCAGAAGGTCAGCGGTTTGAATCCCCACGACGGAGTGAGCTCCCGTTGCTCGGTCCCTGCTCCTGCCCACCCAGCAGTTTGAAAGCAAGTCAAAGTGCAAGTAGATCAATAGGTACCTCTCCGGTGGGAAGGTAAACAGCGTTTCCGTGCGCTGCTCTGGTTCACCAGAAGCGGCTTAGTCATGCTGGCCACATGACCCGGAAGCTGTACGCCAGCTCCCTCAGCCAATAAAGCGAGATGAGCACCGCAACCCCAGAGTCGGCCATGACTGGACCTAACGGTCAGGGGTCCCTTCACCTTTTACTAAAAACACTACTGCCCTGCCCCCCAATGTTTATAAAGTTGGTGCAAATTCTAGTCTGTTTTTTGCCCATTGTTATTTTAACTTTTCAAAAGTCTTTAAATTGTGGCTGCAATTTTTTTGTATGGATGATTTCATCGCTTTATCCTTTTCGTAAACCGCTCTGAGGGCTTGTTTTTTTGCTGCGATCAAGCGGTGTGTAATTTTTTACAAAGTAAGAAAATAAATAACACGGGCACAAAACAAAACATATTGAACGTAAGGCAGGTATCTGAAATCCACGTCAGCTCTCTAGCAAACGTTGCCATTAGAATTCCCCTAAACAAAAGGAAAAGATTCCTTCACTGCACATAAAATCCACAGTTGGCTAACAAACCTTTCCATAGTTGATCCAGTTATCATTATTATTAATTAAATTTCTATACCTCCGAGGATCCCAGGACGGTCTGCAATATAAAAACACAAAAATGCATAGCATGGTGGGAAACAAATACAATAACACACACCCCCAAATCACTAAGCAAGCAATAGCCGAAAAAGAAATAAAAACCCACCCGAAACATCAATATTCATACGTTTCAGTTTTAAACCCCATTTAATTCAAAGTCTGCAAAGCAGCAGAATTAGAGTAAGGAAACCAGAGGAGAAGTCATTAATCTCCATCAGCTCCACTGGCAAGTCCTCCCACTGCTTCCACTAAGTAGAGGGGGCAGACTTCAGGTTTGTGAGATACACTTCACTTTCTCCTTAAAAAAACACCCCAGGGCCCCCACTAATCAGACCAAGGTGCAAATCTGGGGAGGTGGGCAGGGAAGTGGAGTCCATGACCTAATGAGTTGCCAGAGCTGTAAGCACAGCTACAAATCTACGTCCGAGTTACTCTAGATCAAGAGTTGTAAAGGCCCCTTCAGAGCTGTTGTTTTTCTTCCAGGGATAAACTTGCAGCATGGATCATTCACACATCACACTGTTCTATGGGCTGTTCTGCACAGTGGCGTAGCAAGGTCAGGTGGTACCCAGTGCAGAAAATTTCTTGTCACATGGAAATCTAGTTGGACTCCAAAGAGACTGCAAACTACTTACAGTATAAATATACTGGCTGTGATCTACCCATTGTCATTGCTTGGAGTTGTTGAGCTTTTTTTAAGGGTTGTTGAGATAGATAGATAGATAGATATAGATATAGATATAGATATAGATATAGATATAGATATAGATGATATAGATATAGATATATAGATATTAGTTTTTTTAACATATCATTTCCAACCATCACATAACTTAACTTCTTATCTTATACATTGTTTTAGACTTCCATCAACACTTCTGATGATTTTCTGTACTTTATCACTTATTCTGCATTTCTTAATATATCTATTACAGTGGTACCTCGGGTTAAGTACTTAATTCATTCCGGAGGTCCGTACTTAACCTGAAACAGTTCTTAACCTGAAGCACCACTTTAGCTAATGGGGCCTCCTGCTGTCGCTGCGCCGCCGGAGCACGATTTCTGTTCTCATCCTGAAGCAAAGTTCTTAACCTGAAGCACTATTTCTGGGTTAGTGGAGTCTGTAACCTGAAGCGTATGTAACCTGAAGCGTATGTAACCTGAGGTACCACTGTACTCTTAATTATTATCAACTAATAATTCTCCTCATAGTCTTTCTTGCAATATTTCATATAGTTCCCCTTACAAAACGGCTTGCCGTCCTACTAGAGTACAGGGATTCGCAGGGATTCTCAGGGATTCAAACCGCCAACCTTACAGCCTTTCATAAGCAAGAGGCTCCAGGAATTGATGCTTTAGCTGAGATTCCTGCATTGCAGGTTGAGAGGATCCTTGGTGTGGTTTTTCTACAATTCTATGAACTGGAAGTGGGCCAGGTCTCCTACCTGGGCATCACCTGGCAATGCCAACCCCTCAGCCTTGCAGAGGCCTATATCTGATGGACGCGGGGACCAGCCCTTTGCCCATACGCCAGCAGCCTCGCCCCCTCTCTTCTCCCCATTCCTGTCTCACTCCGCTCGCCCTAGTGCCGCAAAGAGGTTCTGGGGCTACGCCCCGGGCATGTAGGCACGACATGAGTCGGAAGAGCTACCAGCTGGCTCAGCCGTGCTGTGCAGCTGGCTGGCTCGACGACCCACGTTGGTGCATTGAAGAAGGGGGCGGGCGGGAACCAGAGTTCACACCTGTCAAGAGAAGCGAGTGCGAGGCAGGCAGTTGCAGCAAACTCGACAGTGGCTTTCTGCCAGCTCCCCTTGCCTCCGGGCTGCAGGATTCGTAGCGGAGCTCCTTGCACGGGCAGTAGGGGTGTGGGGAGCTGCTGATGCCAAGGGTCTGCCGCCCCTGTGTATTTGCAGATGTTCCAGCAGGCTGAAGCAGAAAGAGGAGACCTTGGTGCTCGGCCGCAAACAGCTGGCAGCCTGGAAGGGTGCCAGGTTCGTTTAGTTTTCCCTTTAATGAGCTAGCCGGAAGGTCAAGTATGAGTCAGAATCGGCAGAGCCAGGCTGGGGGTGAAGGCAGGAGGATGAGGGGGCTGCAGGCAGCTCTGATTTGGTCCATGGAGCATCGTTGCCTTGGGAAGCCATTTGGGATTAATAGGTTTTGATCTTCCGAGGCTCCCAGGGTGGTCTGTGTGGTTCTCCTCCTCCCTGTGAGGTAGGCCAGGCTGAGAGATGGTGGCTGGTCCAAGGTCACCAATACCCAAGGTCAATCAATTTATTACTATTAGGATATGAACCCCTTAAGAACTTGGGAATGGTTGACCTCCCGGATCGCCTTACCCAGCCGCTGCAAAATATATATACAGTGGTACCTCAGGTTACATACGCTTCAGGTTACAGACTCCGCTAACCCAGAAATAGGAACTTTGCTTCAGGATGAGAACAGAAATCATGCTCCGGCGGCACAGCGGCAGCAGGAGGCCCCATTAGCTAAAGTGGTGCTTCAGGTTAAGAACAGTTTCAGGTTAACAACAGACCTCCGGAACGAATTAAGTACTTAACCTGAGGTACCACTGTATATATATTTGTTTAGACAAGCCCCCCAAGATGCTTCAAAAGTTGATGTGTGTTTGTGAGTTTTAATCTGCTTTTAAAGGTAAAGGGACCCCTGACCATTAGGTCCAGTCGTGACCAACTCTGGGGTTGCGGCGCTCATCTCACTTTACTGGCCGAGGGAGCCAATGTCTGTCCACAGACAGTTTTTCCGGGTCATGTGGCCAGCATGACTAAGCCGCTTGAACCAGAGCAGCGCACGGAAACGCCGTTTACCTTCCCGCTGGAGCAGTACCTATTTATCTACTTGCACTTTGAGGTGCTTTCAAACTGCCAGGTTGGCAGGAGCAGGGACCGAGCAACAGGAGCTCACCCCGTCTCGGGGATTCGAACCGCCAACCTTCTACCTGGCAAGCCCTAGGCTCTGTGGTTTAACCCACAGCGCATTAGTACGGTATATGAACCCCTTAAGAACTTGGGAATGGTTGACCTCCCAGATCGCCTTACCCCGAGATCGCCCATAATCCCCATTCTGTATTTGTAAGAACTCCATCACTTAGTGTTTCAACAGCACCTGCCCTATGGAACTCCCTGCCTTTTGATGTCAAGCCTTCACTGTCCCCTTTTCAGCCCCTGCCAAAAAAAAATGTTTCGACAAGCCCACCCAGATGCTTCAAAAGTTGAGTTTTAATCTGCTTTTAGTCTATTGTTATTTTAGCTGTCTGTCTTAACTTATTGTTGTTCGCTTTTCTTACCGATAATTTTCTCATTTGATCTGTATGAGGGTTGGAGTTGGGTCTTTTTACAACCTAGTGGTATGTAAATTTTATGAAATAAAATAAACTTTCCCACCCAACAGTAGGGGGTGCTGCAGAGCAATATATATAGATAGCCACAACAGAGTAACCCAGAGCATGTGCAGAGTGCCTTTTCCTCCCCCTTCAACAAGCACTGCAGCCTGCTTTGCCGGGGGGAGGCAGGTGGGCTTGTGTGAGACCTCGGGTTTCCGGCCAGCGGTTTCCAACCTGCTGCCCTCTAGATCTTTGGAACTAGAACTCCCAGCACCCCCTGGGCAGCTCAGCACGATGGAAAGAAGGAAAGCAAGTGAGGTTGACACAGGGAGGCAGTGAGGATGGAAGAGAGCGTGAGTGACATCTGGAAATTTGTCAGCGACATCTTTGGGGATCTCATTGACGCTTCCCGCAAGGCATGTCAGCTTTTCTGATCTCTGCACCCTTCCACTGACACGCTGGGTTCTTCTAATTAACTGCAGAGACTGGAAGGCGGCTGAGACAAGACAGAGGAAGGGGTGCGTGGCAGAGTTTCTTGGGTGACCTCAGCGTGCTTGAAGCAGCATGTAGCGGAAACTACCCCCTAAAGAAGTGCTGGGGTCCAGTCGCTGTCTCTCAGCTTAGCCTCCCTCGCAGGGCTGTTGTGGGAATTAAATGAGGGCTAGGACCCGGGAGAGGCTTGGGTTCGAATTCCCACTCAGCCACGAAGCTCGCCGGGTGAGCTTGGGAGCCAGTCCCTGTCTCTCAGCCCTACCTCGCGGGGTTGCTGTGAGGAGGAGCAGAACCACGTGCACCACCTCAAACGCCTTGGAGGAAAACGTGGTACACAGACACAACATCAAAACAACTAAGATCATGGCCACTGGTCCATCACCTCCTGGCAAATAGAAGGGGAAGAAATGGAGGCAGTCAGAGATTTTACTTTCTTGGGCTCCATGATCACTGCAGATGGTGACAGCAGCCAGGAAATTAAAAGACGCCTGCTCCTTGGGAGAAAAGCAATGACAAACCTAGACAGCATCTTAAAAAGCAGAGACATCACCTTGCCAACAAAGGACCGTATAGTTCAAGCTCTGGTTTTCCCAGTAGTGATGTATGGAAGTGAGAGCTGGACCATAAAGAAGGCTGATCGCCGAAGAATGGATGCTTTTGAATTCTGGTGCTGGAGGAGACTCTTGAGAGTCCCATGGACTGCAAGAAGATCAAACCCATCCATTCTGAAGGAAATCAGCCCTGAGTGCTCACTGGAAGGACAGATCCTGAAGCTGAGGCTCCAAGACTTTGGCCACCTCATGAGAAGGGAAGACTCCCTGGAAAAGACCCTGATGTTGGGAAAGATGGAGGGCCCAAGGAGAAGGGGACGACAGAGGACGAGATGGTTGGACAGTGTTCTCGAAGCTACCAGCATGAGTTTGACCAAACTGCGGGAGGCAGTGGAAGACAGGAGTGCCTGGCATGCTCTGGTCCAGGGGGTCACAAAGAGTCGGACACGACTAAACGACTAAACAACAATCTCGAGAGACAACAGAGGGTGCCTTCTCTCCTGGGTGCAAGCCTGGGCACTGTGGCTGGAGGTCCTGGGCTGCCCAGAGGACGACCCCCGCCCCCATTGGCCAGCTGATGTGGTCCAAAAGAAAGCAGAGCAAAATGTTGGCATCTCTTTGGCTGCAGGACTTGCCAGAAGGAGGTGTTCAAGGCGCCATCCAATCGCCGTAGCGACTCCGATCCAGATATGTGTTGGGTTTACTTGTGAGCCTTTTCTTCCCACAGAGTTGTCCTGCAAGGCAGTAGAGACTTGGGACCAGAGTTTTCCTTCTCCTAGATCCGGCATCCCCAAACTCAGCCCTCCAGATGTTTTGGGACTACAGTTCCCATCATCCCTGACCACAGGTCCTGTTAGCTAGGGATAAAGGCAATTGAACCGCTGACCTTCCGATCGGCAAGCCCAAGGCTCAGTAGTTTAACCCACAAATGTAATAAATAAAATAAAATAGGGAGATGCTGGATATGTCCTTTTTCTCACACCAAGGATGGATTTGTGGGTCGTCCACTATTACCAGGGGCAAAAGCATCTCTCCTCCATCAATGGCTCAAATGCCATTGAACAACAACAAAAAGCCCCTGGTCCACAAACGCAGTTCAGGAGAGGCAGGCGCCGAAACGACAGGCTGTGAGCATTGCGCGGCGCTGCCTCAGTGCTTATGCGTGCATCTTGACACACACGTGCATCAAAGACAGGATGTGTTCCGCTTCCTGCTCAGAGATATCACTGTGTGTGAGAGCTGGACCCTGAAGGCTGACAGGACTAGGGTGGGATGCAGATGGAATTCTAATAAGCGATCTTCAAAAGGGCAAATACAGGGGTGGTGGCTTTCCAGGAAGAAGGACCAGAAACACCCCACTAAATAAGAATGCTTGGAGGGGGCTTCTAACAAAGGCTTGGCTTCCCTTTACCCCACCTGTAAAATGGGTTTGTGGTACCTTCATTAAAAGAACCAGACAAGCATACAGTGGTACCTGGGGTTAAGTACTTAATTCATTCTGGAGGTCCGTTCTTAACCTGAAACTGCTCTTAACCTGAGGTTAAACTAATGGGGCCTCCTGCTGCCGCCGTGTGATTTCTGTTCTCATCCTGAAGCAAAGTTCTTAACCCGAAGTACTATTTCTGGGTTAGTGGAGTCTGTAACCTGAAGTGTCTGTAACCCGAGGTACCACTGTATTTTTGTGAGTTAGGTGGAGCGGGGGGTCAGTCTGGATGATGCCCTGATCCCCTTCCAGTTCTCAGGATCCTGTATATTGGTTTGGGGAGGGAGGGGATTAGAAGATATCAGAGCAAGCTTGCCAAGGCAGTCTCTTTGTCTAGGTCAGGCACCCCCAAGCTCGGCCCTCCATATGTTTTGGGACTACAATTCCCATCATCCCTGACCACTGGTCCTGTTAGCTAAGGATTATGGGACTTGTAGTCCCAAAACATCTGGAGGGCCGAGTTTGGGGGTGCCTGGTCTAGGTCATGCTTTTGGCTGGCTAGTTAAGTACCACGATTTAGCATGACAAAATAATATGCTCTGTGCCATAGAACAAATGGGTGGGCCTTTCCCCCAACCAGCTGCCAGGTGTAACTAATCCAGAATGCGGCAGCTAGACTGGTGACTGGGAGTGGCCGCCGAGACCATATAACACCATTCTTGGAAGACCTACACTGGCTCCCAAAACATTGCAGAGCACAATTCAAAGTGTCGGTGCTAACCTTGAAAGCCCTAAATGGCCTCAAGGAGAAGGGGAAACCAGTATACCTGAAGGAGCGTCTGCAACCCCATCGTTCTGCCCGGACACTAAGATCCAGATCCAAGGGCCTTCTGGTGGTTCCCTCCCTGCGAGAAGCCAAGTTACAGGGAACCAGGCAGAGGGCCTTTTCGGTAGTGGCTCCCGCCCTGTGGAACGCCCTCCCACCAGATGTCAAAGAGAGAAACAATTAACAGACTTTTAGAAGACATCTGAAGGCAGCCCTGTTTAGGGAAGCTTTTAATGTTTAATAGTTTATTGGTTATTGGTAATAGGTTATTGTATTTTAGTGTTCTGTTGGAAGCCACCCAGAGTGGCTGGGGAAACCCAGCCAGATGGGCGGGATATAAATAATAAATTATTATTATTATTATTATTATTATTATTATTATTATTATTATTAATGATCTCTAGCAGGCAGGCAAACCCCGATAAGAAGTAATGACCATCCGGCAGTTTTATATACATTTATTTTCAACAAAGCACACCCAGAGCATGGCTTCTTGCCTGCTCATATTGACGATAGTTGGTCAGTCTGAATCTTCACCCCTCCCACAGCAGGAAGGACGCCAGACCCCCACCTTTCCCCTCATGCCCTTCTGTTGCCCTCTGGTCTTATCCAGCCTCCTAGAACAGGGCCTGAGAGGATGGTCTTCGCCCTCCCCACTTTCACTTGACACAGTCTCAGACCTCTGCTTATCTGCTGATTGCCTAGCAACCCTCTGACTCCCTTCCAACTCTTCCTCTTCTTGAGAGCTAACAGTGTCTTCCTCGAGAAGGGGGGTCGAACTGCCCTTTCTCGACTCTGTCAGCCAGCTCTCATCTGCAGAGTCAGTCCCTCCTTCACTTAGCTCAACTTCTGACTCTTCTCCTGCGTTCTGGTGAGCCACGTTCCTGACAGCAGGTCGGAGAACAACAGCCAACGTTTTGGGGTGTGAGATGAGCTGGAAGATGGGGACACAGAAACCTGCTTGCTCTGTGCTGGCTCCAAAGCTGTGATTAATGGGGAAGCAAGATCTGTTAGGCTGTGAATGCTGCAAGCCCCTCCATCCTAGGCTCAGCTATAGTATACTGTAGTAGTAGTAGTAGTAGTAGTAGTAGTAGTAGTAGTAATAATTTATTATTTATACCCCGTCCATCTGGCTGGGCTTCCCCAGCCACTCTGGGCGGCTTCCAAAAAAATATTAAAATACCGTAATACATCAAACATTAAAAGCTTCCCTAAACAGGGCTGCCTTCAGATGTCTTCTAAAGTCTGGTAGTTGTTGTTCTCTTTGACATCTGGTGGGAGGGCATTCCACAGGGCGGGTGCCACCACCAAGAAGGCCCTCTGCCTGGTTCCCTGTAACTTGGCTTCTCGCAGTGAGGGAACCGACAGAAGGCCTTCGGTGCTGGACCTCAGTGTCCGGGTAGAACGATGGGGGTGGAGACGCTCCTTCAGGTATACTGGACCGAGGCCATTTAGGGCTTTAAAGGTTAGCACCAACACTTTGAATTGTGCTCCAAAACATACTTTGCATATACGTGCATATATACGTGCGTATTTGCATATACGTGCAAATCATGGCTGTCAACTTACAGATTTGAAAATAAGGGACCAGCAGCCTCAAAAATAAGGGATCAGCAGCCAAAATAAGGGATTTTCCAAGGGGCACAGCTATGTTCGACTTCTGAGCCCCTCCCAGCCAAAGGCAGAAAGCCCAGCCAGCAGCCAAACGAAGCCTCAAGCGGTGGTTCCCACAGCGCAGCAACCCGGCAAAGGGGATGCAGCAAGGAAAACCACCATCACCTCTCCGCTGCGAAGCGCTGAGCAAAGGCGAGTCCCCAGGCAACGTGGCCGATTTGATCGGCACAAAGCATGCAAGCGCCACCCCCCAGTCATTCTTAGACTCCTTATTGGGTGAGCAAAGCAGCCAAGCAACACAGTTGGAGCCTCCCTCCTCCCTGGCCGGCAGGGAGGGAGGGAGAGGAGCTGCTTCCTTTGAAACCCGGGAAATTTAAGGGGCATCATCAATAAGGGACAGCAGCGGGACACGGCGCTGGGATAAGGGAGTTTCCCGCCAAATAAGGGACGGTTGACAGCTATGGTGCAAATAAAACCATAGAAAGACACCACAATCTCCTCTGATCTTCCTTCCAAGAAAACAGAACCCTGCATAAGCGCCTGGGACCCCTGGAGTCTCTCGCCGCTCAGGGATTGGGGTGGTGTGTGACGATATTGCTCCATGCACCGCAATATCCAAGCGGAAACAGACTCCAGGGGCGCCTGCAATGACTCAGAGTTTGTGTTCCTTGGAACGAAGGTTGCTGGAGACGGTGGTTTAAGGTGGTTTTCTTTGCACATCTATACAATCTTATGGGGCAGAGAGGCTTTCCGCACTAACACCCCAACGGGCCTTGCTTCCCCATAAGGTTTTCAGCGAAGCCCCAAGCTCACAGCTCTGGGTCCAGCACAGAGCAATGCCAGCATTGCACGGGGTTCGGCTAGATGGCCCTTGGGGGTCCTTTCCAATCCTGCACATCTATGTTCAGGCTCTGCGTCTCCCGCTTTCAGCATCAGCCGAAACTCACACACACACAAAGCTCTGGCTATTGTTCTTCCACCTTGCAAGGGAGGGGAGGGGGTCACTATGGCAACAGGGGGAAACTCTTTGGACATGTAAATGGAGGTACTTCGCTGGCTAACTAAGGCTATTATCCTCTTAAGAAATTCATCTGCAGTCGTACCTTGGAAGTCGAATGGAATCCGGTCCGGAAGTCCGTTCGACTTCCAAAACGTTCAAGAACCAAATCGCGGCTTCTGATTGGCTGCAGGAGACTCCTGCAGCCAATCAGAAGCCGTGGAAGCTCCGCTGGACGTTCAGGTTCCAAAAGAATGTTCGCAAACCAGAACAATCACTTCCGGGTTTGCGGCGTTCGGGAGCCAAAACATCCGAGTTTCCATGGCGTTCGGGATCCAAGATATGACTGTACTAGATTCTAAACCTCAGATACAAGGCTTGGTAGGGACCCCTGGATATCATCCAGACTGGCTCCCCCTCTCACCAATCCTATGTCAATATCAAGTCAAATGGAAAAGCGTCTAGACAGAGAGTGCAGTGAGCTCACACGCGCCATTCATTTTTGCAGGCAGGATACCTGCCAATCTCAGTTGCTGGGGAGACAGATGCTGTTGTACTCGGAAGCTTCCCAGAAGAGACAACTCGTTGGCTACTGCGAGAGGCTAATGTGCTGGACTAAATGGTTCCCGGTGGCCCTGATCCTTCTACTGAGGTTCCTACGTGCCACTCATGCCTGTTTGGGCTGGTCCACATAGTACCTTTACATCAGATCCAAATCACATTTTAAAGCACGCGACTTCACTCAGAGACTCATGGAAACTCTAGTTTGCTGTGGGTGCTGGGAATTATAGCGCTGCCGGGGAAACTACAGCTCCCAAGATCCTTTGCGGGAGCCGTGTGCTTTAAATGCGATTTCATTTTGGTGTGGTGTGGATTCGACCTTCCTCTCCCGTCTCCAAGATGTCCATCCCTCCCCACTTCCCGCGGGTTAGACTAGATGACCCTGGGGGTCACCTTCCACCTCCACCGTTCGACATTTCTGCGACTCTCTCCGACAACCTGGCATGTCAGTTTTGCTGATCGGGTGACCTTCCCGCACCCTGCACAGTTTAATCAGGGCTCCGGCGTACAGCCTGTAAGATTAATTTACCGGTGCCGCCGCTGCAGCCACGGGGGTGGCTAATGGATGATTAATTAGATGTTAATGAGACAGTGGCATAAATTAATCCTGCCCAAAGGGGGCTTGGAAAGAATGGGGTTGTGGTAGGGAGATCTATAGGAGGCGGGGAAGGCCTTTAAATTGAGCCTCCATGGGGACGTGTTTGGGAAGAGCGGGTCAGGATGAAATTGCTGCACCCCAGAAGGAAGAACCAGGAAGGGGGGGGGCGTTTCAGCCTCACCCCCACCCCTCTAGGAAGCCGAATCGCTCTTGGCGTCTCAGACGCTCATGGATAATTCATCGCCACCTGCTTGGGGAGCCTCACAATGAACAGCAGAGCTGCCAGATGTGCCCCCCCAACCTGCTCCCTCCCCTACTAGGCCTTTGTCCTAGGCCTTTGTTGTCTTCCTAGAAAATCCAGGGAGCTCACGGAAGATCAGCCAGGGAGCTGCGTTCTTGGCAGGCGTGCAGATTCCTTTGGAAGTGGGGGAGGGGTGCAGAGGAGGAGGGAGGGAGGGAGCTCGAGCGGCTGGATCCATCAGGCAGGTCAGCCTTGTGCAATATCAATTAAATCAGCACTGTGCACGCCAGACCAAACTCCAGATGATGAGAATAAAGCCCAACAACTGCAGAGCTCTTTATTTTCAGGGTGATTCCTCCCTGCAAGAATGAGGAGAGGGTAAGTGTGGGAATGTTCAGGGATGCAGGAGAGGATATATCGTTAGATTACAGCCTTTACAACTTGTGTTAACAAGTTCACAATTTAGCAGAGTAACATTCCCCTTTTTAAACTCACAGCGGATGCGTTTGCTCAGGCTCGCTAAAGCCTCTATAATAACTGTTCTGGTATTTCCCCCTTATTCCCTCATAAAAGATAAGACACAACACAGCCTTCTATAAAAGTATAAAAAGAGTTTACTCACTCACATTCTGTTCACAGTCGGATCCCAGAAGGCAGACTTAGCTTAGAAAAGTAACATGCACCTGGAAACTATCTCATAAGGAGACAGTCCCTCTGTCCTCTCTCGGCTGGAGGCCAAGAGAGCATCTTTGGCTAAGCAGATGTTGCTTCTTCGTCGCATGTAGTCAAAGAGAGAGAGATGGCTGCCCTGCCCTGTGCTTTTGTCATTACCTGCACAGGTGAGGCCACGCCCACCTCTAGTCCCATGCAGAGGAAGTCTGTCCCAGCCCAGAAGGAAACAGGAAGTTTACCTGCTGGCTGGACAAACATTCCTCCCCATGTGTAAACATGTTCACTCTAGGAATGCTGTACTTGACTGCTCTTGTGTTTCACATCCCACAGTAAGGAGCTAGGAGGCGGGTGCCGGTGCTGGCAGGGATCACCCCAAGGAAATGCTGGAAAATTCAGGGCAGAGAAAATAAAGTCCTTCGCACAGTTAAACTGTGGAACTCCCTCCCACAGTAGGAAGCGACAGCTTTAAAAGAGGACTGGGGGAAATTCACGGAGGAGAGGAGGGCTAGCCATGCTCTGCCAACACAACTAGAGGCAGCAGTGCTTGCAGGTGCCACTTGCTGGAAGCCACACAGGGTTGATCTTGAGTTTGAATCCCGCTCACAGGTTTCCCTTCAGACATGCGGGTGACCACTGTGAGAATAGGATGCTAGGCTAGATAGGCCAATGGCCTGATCCAGCAAGCTCGTCTTTGTGGAAATGTTCAGGGAGGCAAGAGAGGATATATTGTTTATTAATATCCTTCCTAACTTTCGCTAGGAAGTTCCTTTTATTAGCAGAGTGCATTCCCCTTTACGCAGCAGAAAACTTGTTGCAAACTCATGTGAGTTTCTTAAGACAATAACCACTTAAACCTGGCTTGTCCAGATTGAAATGTGTTCTAATATTTTCCTGGTTGTTGTTGTTTTGTTGTTTAGTCGTGTCCGACTCTTTGTGACCCCCTGGACCAGAGCACGCCAGGCACTCCTGTCTTCCACTGCCTCCTGCAGTTTGGTCAGACTCATGCTGGTAGCTTCGAGAACATTGTCCCACCATCTCGTCCTCTGTCGTCCCCTTCTCCTTGTGCCCTCCATCTTCCCCAACATCAGGGTCTTTTCCAGGGAGTCTTCTCTTCTCATGAGGTGGCCAAAGTCTTGGAGCCTCAGCTTCAGGATCTGTCCTTCCAGGGAGCACTCAGGGCTGATTTCCTTCAGAATGGAGAGGTTGGATCTTCTTGCAGTCCATGGGACTCTCAAGAGTCTTCTCCAGCACCAGAATTCAAAAGCATCCATTCTTTGGCGATCAGCCTTCTTTATGGTCCAGCTCTCACTTCCATACATGACTACTGGGAAAACCACAGCTTTAACTATACTTTAACTATAATTTTTTATTGTTGTTGTTGTTATGTGTCCTTTTTTCTGCTTCCAGAGAAAAACTTCCATCTTCCGCAGCCCCATTCCACGTCCTCGCCTCCCCCCTCAGTTTTCCCAGGCTCTCTTCCCTCCTGTAAAGGGAGGAAGACGCAGCGATGAGATTAGAGCATCAGCCGGCGAGTGTTTTATTTCGTGCAGGAGGGCCGCCCGCGCTCTCTCTCGGCTCCCGTGAGCTGTGCTGCTGTGCAAGCCCCCACAAAGTGATTTCCCCAGGGACCATAACCCCCCCCAGCCCCGAGCCGAGCGCGTGGGCTCGGATGCTGACCCACTGTCAATTCTCATCAGGTCTCCGGCGGAACGGCTCTCCGCGGCTGCGGCGCATGGAGGATGCCAGCCACACAGGCAGGTCCTCCTTGACCCGTCACGCGGCTCTCTGAGGGTCTTTCTGTGCGAGGAGGCCTTTGCACCAGAACAAATCTGGTGGTATTTTGGGTAGGGGGTGGCCAGAGGGAGGATCGAGAAAGGGGGGGAACTGAGGGCTCCCCTGGAAGGAAAGCGTTGGAGACAGGAGAAGGTTGCAAAGGAAGCGTTCATGGGTGAATGTCTGAAGGTGGTTGGAGGACGGATGGTGGCTAACAGATTGAGGTTGAATCCTGAAAAGACAGAAGTACTGTTTTGGGGGGACAGGAGGCGGGCAGGTGTGGAGGACTCCCTGGTCCTGAATGGGGTAACTGTGCCCCTGAAGGACCAGGTGCGCAGCCTGGGAGTCATTTTGGACTCACAGTTGTCCATAGAGGCACAGGTCAATTCTGTGTCCAGGGCAGCTGTTTACCAGCTCCATCTGGTACGCAGGATGAGACCTTCCCTGCCCGCAGACTGTCTCGCCAGAGTGGTGCATGCTCTGGTTATCTCCCGCTTGGACTACTGCAATGCACTCTACGTGGGTCTACTTTTGGAGGTGACCCGGAAACTACAACTAATCCAGAATGTGGCAGCTAGACTGGGGACTGGGAGCGGCCGCCGAGACCATATAACACCGGTCTTGAAAGATCTACATTGGCTCCCAGTACGTTTCCGAGCACAATTCAAAGGGTTGGTGCTGACCTTTAAAGCCCTAAAAAGCCTCAGCCCAGTATACCTGAAGGAGCGTCTCCACCCTGCTTAGATTTTTTTTGAAAAAGTTAAGCAGTATATAAATCTTGCTACATAAAATAGGCACCGAGTGGCAAAGCAGAGTATAAACCCCACCGACAACAGTTATCCATTATCCTTTCCAAAAATGGACCAGAGCTAAAATTAAGCCCCAAGAGCTGCCAATGTTTTTTACCAGCTCTGCTCATATGTCTTTAACAGTATTTCAGCCTGCAGGTGTTTTATTGTATTTTTAATATTTTGCTGGAAGCTGCCCAGAGAGGCTGGGGAAACACAGCCAGATGGGTGGGGTATAAATTATTATTATTATTATTATTATTATTATTATTATTATTATTATTATTCCCTAACCTGGTGCTATCTGGATGTTTGGACTACAGTTCCTGAGTTTTGGACTATAGTAGGGCAGATGAGAGTTGTCGTGCAAACCGCCGGGTCAACAAAGCGTATTCTGTTAGGATATTTCCGTTCCACCTTAAAAGGGAGCAGGATGTTTGTATAACAGCCTGCGTAAGTTCCTGTCTCACAGGATGTTTATGTTGTAAGTTCCTTTCGTTTTTGGCTGTTTTGCCTGAGCAGTCGGAGCAGACGGTCATGCCTTCTTTGTTTTGACCAACGCTGAATAAAACTGTAAATATGCATGTCCTGCTCTCATGCTTGTGCAACTTTTTGCTGTGTGAATTCTGCTGTTATAGTGTGCACTAAGCCTGAGGCTTAGTGTCGCTGAATTGCTGATATTGCCTGACTACGGGAGGTTGATGGATCGTCCGGCACCGAGCTTGGGGGCTCAGATGGACTTTATCTCCCTGGCAGTATCCCAACAACAGGTTTCGGGCCCAGATTCACGGCACTTGCAGAAGAGTAAGACAGCGACAGACTGCTGAAAGGTATGTTGGAAAAGCGAAAGCAGAGGCTTTTCTGTTTGCCGCGGAAGACGTCTTTGATGTCCGGCAAAACTAATTGGCCTGGGAGCCGAGCCAGAGGCATCGTGATTAATGAGCTGCCGAGATAAGAAGTCTTTGGAGGCATAACGGCTCACGTAAAAAGCTGGAATGGAGTTTTTCCAAGCTTCAGAGGCCACTCAGTGCCCAAAGTTAAATCGGCACAATTATCAGACCTGGGCAAAATGGTGTGAGAGTTTGCTGCGTCAGTTTGGAGTCTGGCATACTGTATCTCAAGCCACTCCAGTTCCTCGGACAGAGAAATGGCAGGGCCAGAATTTGAAGGCCGTGGATATTATAGTCTTATCCGTCTCTCTGGAGGAAATAAAGACGCTTGCTGGAAATCTCACGGCACGTGACATGTGGGATGCTTTGAAAAAGGCCCACCAGCCAATAATCCCAGCCCAGAGTTTGACTGCATCGGAGGTCCTGGCTGTTTCCCAGAATGCTAGTGAATGCAGGGATGCTGAGGGCACCGGTTGCAAGCTGCAGGGGGAGCAGACTATAACGTCATCCCAGGCAGCATTCCAGCCTCCAGGGGGAGCCAAGGAGTCGGCTGCTGAGAGCTCTGTTTCTCGTGAGAACCAAGGTCAGAGCCTATGCAGAGGCCGGAAGGCCAGATGTAAACAGAGCAAGATGCTTGCAGGTGGCCAGGAGCGGGGGGGCAAGTTGCAAAAGCCCACGCCAGTGGAAAACAAGGCTATGTTTGCTGGCACAGCTCCACCAAAGGCTAAAGGCACGTCTGATGGCCAGGAGCAGGGGGGCAAGTTGCAAAAGCCCTCGCCAGTGGAAAACAAGGCTATGTTTGCTGGCACAGCTTCACCAAAGGCTAAAGGCAAGCTGCAAAAGCCCACGCCGGTGGGAAACAAGGCCAAGGCCAGGTTTGTTATTGACTCTGGGTGCTCGCACCATCTCACCAAAGACCGCCATCTGTTTATCTCCTTCACACCTCAAGATGGAGAGGTCCAGCTGGCTGATGGAAGGACTTTGCAAGCTACAGGAGTTGGGACTGTGAAACTTGAAAGTCTGCATACTACCATTAAAGATGTACTTTTTGTTCCAGGAGCTGCGGACAATTTGATTAGTGTACCACAGCTGACTGGGCGTGGTTTTGAGGTTTCCTTCAAGAGGACTGTCTGTGTCATCAGAAAAGGCAAAGAGGACATTTTGCATGCAAAGTTGATGGATGGTTTGTTCAGTCTAACTTATGATGACAATGCTGTTATGTCTAATGCTGATTCTTGTTGTGTTGCACAAACTAACAAGGTTCTTCATGCAGGATGCATTCACGATGCACATCGCAGATTTTGTCACCTCTCTTGGCAAGCGCTAGCCAAGATGCCTGAGTTGGTTGAAGGTTTGGACATCAAACCTTGTAAGTTTCACATGAAATGTGTATCTTGTGCAGAGAACAAGGTGAAGGTTGCTCCAAAAGGCAAGGAGTCTAGCAGGCAGGCTTCCAAACCCTACCAGCTAGTTCACGCAGACCTGGTAGGTCCTCTAGCGCCCTCTTTGGGTAGAGCAAGGTACTTCATGGTTCTAATTGATTCTTTTTCCAGGTACATTCATGTGTTTATGCTCGAGCAGAAATCGCAAGCATTTCCTAGGTTCAAGGCATTCTGTGCTTGGTTGGAGAATGCTCATGGTAAACGTATCGGTTGTCTGTTTACTGATCGAGGCGGGGAATTCACTTCTCAGCAGTTTGAAGCTTTCCTGACTGAGAAGGGAATCCAGCATGACTTGTCAACGCCTAGATCGCCATGGATGAATGGGCTTGCGGAGAGAGCAAATCAAACGTTGCTGCAAGGGATAAAAACCATGTTGCATGATGCCAACCTCCCTGAGAAGTTTTGGGGGGAGGCTCTCTCGAATTTTGTTTACACTTTTAATCGCAGACTGTCATCACCTATTGGCTGCACTCCCTATGAGAAGATGTTTGGTAAGAAACCTAACACCAAGCACTTGAGAATCTTCGGTTCTGACATGTGGGTACACACCCCACAAAGCAACAAGCTTGGGAAGCGTGGGGCACATGGTTTGTTCATGGGGTACGAAAAAGGTGCATACAGGGTATGGATGACTAACTCTAAATCCATAAAGTTCACAAGGAGTGTTGAGTACAATCCTAAGTGGGGGGAAAATGTGGGAATTTTCCAGAGTTACCCAGAGGAGGATGAAGGTGATGTGAAGAAAGCAGATCATGCTGAGAAAGCTGAGGAAACTGATGATGATGATGATGATGATGATGATGATGATCAGAGTTCGGATTCCAGTTCAGTGGGCGGCGCTGCTGCTGCTGTCAGTGACAGTGATGACACAGCAGACTACAAGAGCGCAAAAGCCTCAGTCAGACCATCTGATGAGTCTGACAATGAACTGGAAGAACCACTGTTCACCATTGGTCGTTTTTCTCCTAAGAAGGAGGAAATGAGTCCAGAAGACTTGCGTCTGGTTCGCAGGTCTGAAAGGGCGACCAAAGGCAAACCTCCAAAGAGATTTGCTGATGAGTTTGCTAAGACGGCAACTGCCGTTCTTAGTAGCTCAGAGAAGGTGTGGGAACCTTCAAGCTTCAAAGAGGTCCAGGAGTTAACCTCTAAAGATGCTGAGCCTTGGCTTAATGCCATGAAGGCTGAAGTTGATTCCTTGAATAGGAATCAAACTTGGGAACTGGTACCGGTAGTCCCAGGAATGAGACTGGTTGGCAGCAAATGGGTCTTCAAGGCAAAGACAGACCAGAATGGCAAGGTTGTCAGACACAAAGCCAGATTGGTTGCCAGAGGTTTTTCACAGGTACCAGGGCAGGATTACCACGAGACCTACTCACCCACGGTCAAATATGAGAGCATTCGGCTGATGCTCAAGATCGCTGCGGAGGAGAAACTGCATGTTTCCCATCATGACATAAATACAGCTTTTTTGTACGGGATTTTGGGGGAGGAGCTGTACATGCTTCCACCTGACGGGATGCAGATACAGAAGGGAATGGTCTGTAAACTGCGGAAATCCTTGTATGGTCTCAAGCAGAGTGCCAGGTGTTGGAACACAAAACTCACTGAAACGTTGCTTTCTCTAGGTTTTCACCAGGGCAAAGCTGATCCGTGTGTGTTTGTCAAGGAGGAGGGGCAAAACAAACTGTATTGTTTATGTTTTGTTGATGATCTTCTGATGTTTTGGAAGAATCAGGCTTTTTACCAAAGCACCCTAGCTCAGCTGAAGGAGCACTTTGACATGAAGGATCTTGGTGAGGTATCCAACTATCTTTCTCTGCAGGTGGAGAGGGACCAAGCAGGTAATTTTCTGGTACACCAAACACAGAAAATTGCTGATGTATTAACCAGGTTGAATTTGGTTGATGCAAACCCAGCAGACACACCGATGGTGACAGGTTACCAGGTAGATAGTACTGCTGAAGCGTTTTCTGACACAACGCTGTACAGATGCATTTTAGGCAAGTTGAATTTCATTGCTAGATGTTCGAGACCTGACATTGCTGTAAGCACTAACCTGCTGAGCAGACATGCTAACAATCCTACTGTTCAGGATTGGAAAGCTCTGAAGCGCATAGCCCGGTATTTGAAAGGGACTATGCACTACAGGCTGAGGTTCACCAGTCAGAAGACTGGAGGTCTTGAAATCTTTGCAGATGCAAGTTTTGGAAGTGACACCACGGATGGTACAAGCACTTCTGGAGTATGCTACATGTACAACCACTGCCTGTTTGACTGGTTGTGCAAAAAGCAGACAACAGTTAGCCTAAGTTCCTGTGAAGCAGAACTCAATGCTCTGTCATTTTCACTCATGGATTGTGAATGGTTGATGCAACTGTTTAAGGACATTGGGGTTTCTGTGAAATGTCCTATACAAGTGTATCAAGACAATAGATCTTGTTTGGCTTTGCTAAACTCAGAGAGTTGCAAGCAAAGAACCAAGTACTTGCAGATTAAGCTACATCGTGCAAGAGAGTGTATTCAGAAAGGACTCATTCAGGTGTCCTACATGCCAGGAAATGAAATTCCTGCTGATCTGTTGTCTAAGGTTGTTAACAGAGAACAACTGAAGGTTTACGCACAAAGGTTGCAATTGGGTTGAACCACAGGTACTACAGGTTACACGGAAAGGGGGAGGATGTTAGGATATTTCCGTTCCACCTTAAAAGGGAGCAGGATGTTTGTATAACAGCCTGCGTAAGTTCCTGTCTCACAGGATGTTTATGTTGTAAGTTCCTTTCGTTTTTGGCTGTTTTGCCTGAGCAGTCGGAGCAGACGGTCATGCCTTCTTTGTTTTGACCAACGCTGAATAAAACTGTAAATATGCATGTCCTGCTCTCATGCTTGTGCAACTTTTTGCTGTGTGAATTCTGCTGTTATAGTGTGCACTAAGCCTGAGGCTTAGTGTCGCTGAATTGCTGATATTGCCTGACTACGGGAGGTTGATGGATCGTCCGGCACCGAGCTTGGGGGCTCAGATGGACTTCATCTCCCTGGCAGTATCCCAACAAATTCTTCCCCTTCAAAGAATTCTGGGCACTGTAGTTTCCTAAGGGCTGCTGGGAACTCTGCGAGGGGTGAACTACAGTTCCCAGAATTCATTGAGGGGAGGGGATGTGTTTCGGATGTGCTTGATAGGTATAGTGTATAATCATCCAGCTTCTTCATTGGGTGATATAACGTTATGAAAAGCTTTGCCTCTTGAATTCTGAACAACTAGATGTAGAACCAAGAAAAAACCAGGCTATTGCTGTATCCAGAAATGGGGAGACAGGGAGCAGTCAACTAATAATAATAATAATAATAATAATAATAATAATAATAATAATTTATTTATTTATACCCCGCCCATCTGGCTGGGTTTCCCCAGCCACTCTGGGCGGCTTCCAAAAAAATATTAAAATACCGCAATACATCAAACATTAAAAGCTTCCCTAAACAGGGCTGCCTTCAGATGTCTTCTAAAATTCTGGTAGTTGTTCTTCTCTTTGACATCTGATGGAACGGCATTCCACAGGGCGGGGGCCACCACCGAGAAGGCCCTCTGCCTGGTTCCCTGTAACTTGGCTTCTCGTAGCGAGGGAACCGCCAGAAGGCTGTCGGCGCTGGACCTCAGTGTCCGGGTAGAACGATGGGGGTGGAGATGCTCCTTCAGGTATACAGGACCGAGGCTGTTTAGGGCTTTAAAGGTCAGCAACAACACTTTGAATTGTGCCCGGAAACGTACTGGGAGCCAATGTAGGACTTTCAAGACAGGTATTCTATGGTCTCGGCGGCTGCTCCCAGTCACCAGTCTAGCTGCCACATTTTGGATTAATTGCAGTTTCTGGGTCACCTTCAAAGGTAGCCCCACGTAGAGTGCATTGCAGTAGTCCAAGCGAGAGATAACTAGAGCATGCACCACTCTGGCAAGACAGTCCACAGGCAGGTAGGGTCTCATCCTGCGTACCAGATGGAGCTAATAAACAGCTGCCCTGGACACGGATTTGACCTGTGCCTCCTTGGACAGCTGTGAGTCCAGAATGACTCCCAGGCTGCGCACCTGGTCCTTCAGGGGCACAGTTACTCCATTCAGGACCAGGGAATCCTCCACACCTGCCCGCCTCCTGTCCCCCCAAAACAGTACTTCTGTCTTTTCAGGATTCAACCTCAATCTGTTAGCCGCCATCCATCCTCCAACTGCCTCCAGAAAGATATGGAGAGGATACAGGCAAGAATTTGCTCCAGTCGCTTCTAACTTTCTCGGGTGCTATATAAAACACAAGAATCCTGGAAGCTATGGTTTGTTAAGGGTGCTGGGAATTCTAGCTCCACTGGGGGCAAACTATAGTTCCCAGCATGTAAATGTGCTCTAAATGTATGGCATGCCACCCAAACATGCGTTTGTGGTGTAGTATTTTAATTAACTGTTTGTTTGTTTGTTTGTTTGTTCTTATTTCTATTACTTTTTATTGTAATTCATATTTGGTGTTAGCCGCCCTGAGCCTGAGCCTGTCCGGGGAGGGCGGGGTATAAATAAAAATTTATTTATTATTTATAGTGAGATTTACAAGCCGAATAAGCACTTGGGGCTTCTGATGTCAGGAAAGAAGTGAAAAAGAGAATGGGTTGGGAGGAGGGAACAGGCAGTGTGGACACAATAAACACAGCAATGCCCTCCCACCCAATTTTTAAAAAATGCCTCCTCGTCTATCAAGCAAGTGGAACCTGTGCCGTGATTCAGCAGAACCAATTAGCAACAGGGCAAAGAACAGAAGGAGGAATTTATTCACTCTCCAGGCAATTAACCTACAATTAACCTTCGGGATTCATTGCAGCAGGATGTTCTGCGATGGCCGTAGCATCAGCTGCTCTCTTTTAGAAAAAGGAAAAGAAAGAATTTGACAAATTCAAGGAGGGGAGGGGAGTTCTCAGGGCTGTCTTACGAATATGCAGCGCCGGGGTGCAAATATCCGCCCGGCGCGGCCCCCCTGAGAGCCCGGGGCCCGGGTGCCCCACACCCCTAGCACCTATGGTTAAGACGGTCTTGGAAATTCCGCATTCAATTTAGTTGGACGGAGGCCACAGAGTCCTGCACAAGATTACGCCTACAATACCTAGCTGTGCACCTCCACGAACTACAACTCCCATGAGCCTCAGCCATAAGATGCTGGAAGGGATGGGAGTGGTAATCCAAAATAGCTAGAGGGTACCAGGTTGGGGGAGCTGGGTTTGGGCTTGGGCATACTTCTAGTGGCAAAGAGTTCCACACGTGCAGAACTGAAGCTTGAGTGCACATCCTATATGTTTTCAATAGGCTGTCTAGCCACGAGTCCTCCTGTCTGATGTGGTGCTTTTTTTCGCTGGGAGATTCAGGATGGATGAAAGAAAGTCCTTCATGCAGTCCATAGTTAAACTGTGGAACTCCCTGCCACATTGGCCTGATCCAGCAGCCAGGCTCTTCTTATGTTCTTATAGAACCTCCAGCTCCAGCGGCACTCTATCCAGATTCCTAACTTTGTAGGGCCACTGTGAAAAAAGGATGTTAGGCTAGTTGGGTCATTGGCCTGACCCAGCTGGCTCTCCTTATGCCCTTAAGGGCTTCCAAATGTGCAGATAATAATAATAATATAATAATAATAATTTATTATTTGTACCCTGCCCATCTGGCTGGGTTTCCCCAGCCACTCTGGGCGGCTTCCAACAAAGATTAAAAATACATTAAAATGTCACACATTAAAAGCTTCCCTAAACAGGGCTGCCTTCAGATGTCTTCTAAAAGTATGGTATTTGTTTATCTCTTTGACATCTGGTGGGAGGGCGTTCCACAGGGCAGGTGCCACCACCGAGAATGCCCTCTGCCTGGTTCCCTGTAACCTTGCTTCTTGCAGGGAGGGAACCGCCAGAAGGCCCTCGGAGCTGGACCTCAGTGTCCGGGCTGAAAGATGGGGGTGGAGACATTCCTTCAGGTATTTTGGGCCTTCGAGGCCGTTTAGGGCTTTAAAGGTCAGCACCAACACTTTGAATTGTGCTTGGAAACGTACTGGGAGCCAATGGAGATCTTTCAGGACTGGTGTTATATGGTCTCGGCTGCCATTCCCAGTCACCAGTCTAGCTGCCACATTCTGGATTAATTGCAGTTTCCAGGTCACCTTCAAAGGTTGCCCCACATAGAGCGCGTTGCAGTAGTCCAAGCAGGAGATAACTAGAGCATGCACCACTCTGGCGAGACAGTCCGCGGGCAAAGAATAATTGGTGCCCTTCAGCTATTTTTGGACTACAACTCCCATTTGTCCTGGCTGCGGCTGATGGGAGTTGTAGTCCCCAAAAAATATCTGCAGGGCTCCAGGTTAGCTGAGATGTTACGTGACCCGGAAAGACGAAGAGATTCACTGTGGCGTGGGCTTTCTGCCTCCTGCCACGATGCATTTGTGAAACGTCATCCTTCAGACGCCACAGGGCTCCGCGACTGTTCCGCTAACAGGGCTCTGCAAGCCTCCAGGCCCATTCTTGGTTAGCAGGGAAATCCCAGCTCTCTCTCTCCTCCACCTACGGCTTCTCTTTACCTGCCTGCCACCTGCCCTAAAAGCTGCCCCCCCCCACTCTGTATTCCTGGGAGCGGAATAATTTAGACTCAAACATGAAGTGTCAGGTAGGGAGCAGGTACAGCATACCTGGCTGGGGGCATGACAGGTAGGGAAAACGTTCCTCTTTTTCTCTTCCTTCTCATATAAATGGGCTGGCACTGTGGGACGCGGGTGGCGCTGTGGTTTAAACCACAGAGCCTAGGACTTGCTGATCAGAAGATTGGCGGTTCGAATCCCCGCGACGGGGTGAGCTCCCGTTGCTCGGTCCCTGCTCCTGCCAACCTAGCAGTTCGAAAGCACCTCAAAGTGCAAGTAGATAAATAGGTACCACTCCGGCAGGAAGGTAAACGGTGTTTCCATGCCTGCTCTGGTTCGCCAGAAGTGGCTTAGTCATGCTGGCCACATGACCCGGAAGCTGTACGCCGGCTCCCTCGGCCAGTAAAGCGAAATGAGCGCCGCAACCCCAGAGTCGGTCACGACTGGATCTAATGGTCAGGGGTCCCTTTATCTTTACTGCCAAAAGGGGGGGCAACGAGGGCATCCCAAATGCGCTGCTATTGAGCGGAGACCCACCACGCCCTCACAACAACATCCCCAGGGAAGTGTAAGGCTAACGGGAAGCACATAATGTGTTTCATTTGGAGGATATGCCTATCAGTGGAGCCTCAGGCCCACGGTCCGTCTAGTCCAGCATCCTGTTCTCACAGTGGCCAAATGCCCCATAGGATCTAGGGATCTAGATAGACTGTTCCTGCAGCTGGTGGTTCCATAACAGCAGAAAAGCCTGGCTGGATCAGGCCAAAGGGGGTCCACCTAGTCCAGCATACTGTTCTCACAGTGGCCACCCAGCTGCAAGTGGGACCAGATGGATGCTTTAGGTGACATTCCTGCACTGCAGGGGGTTGGACTAGATGACCCGTAGGGACCCATTCCGACTCGACAACTCTATGATAAACCTGTGCCACACTAAGAAACCCTTTCAAAATGCTGGAGAGGGTGCACCTCCACAGGCACATACTTCCACATGTGGTGGGAGTGCCCCAAAATCCAACTATTCTGGACAGCAACCGTACGAGAAATAAATAAAATAACTAAACAGGTATTGGAAACCACCCCAGAACTGGCCTTGCTAAACATCTTCCAAGACAACAATGCCCACTTACACCACAAAGAACTCATAACCCACCTACTTCCAGCAGCCAGAAGCATCATAGCCAGACACTGGAGAGACCTGTCAGGAGTAAGCATGGACCAATGGTACCAAATAGTATGGGAAACAGCCCTACTAGAAAAATGAACCAATAAACTGCAACTGACATGGGGACAAATAGAAGAAGACGCCTTGTTGCAGGAATTTATGTATAGGTTGGGGGGGGGTTGCCCCTCCAGCAGATATCATGCACATGCAGCCCAAAACCAGCACCATTGCTTTTGTGACTTTTGTGATTTGTCCCCACAAAACACTTGTTCACAGTTTCTTCCTGCCTATTCAAAGGGCCTTTGCTGCACAATACCAAATGTAAGAATTCACTGATCAATGGATCTATGTACTGGCTCACTGGGAAAACTTCAGAAATTCATGTAGACATGTGAGCTCAGCTCCTCAGCAGCCCCTCTGCCTGAGTGATAATTCCTGGCATCCGGATACCTGAGTGGTCCAGCTCTCACTTCCATACATCACTGCTGGGAAAACCATAGCTTTAACTGTATGGACCTTTGTTAGCAAAAAGACGACCACAGCCAATCACAAATAAACAACCACACCCTAGGCCAACCCCAACCTCTTTCACCACCAAAGGAACACAAGCGAACAGCAAAGAACCTGCACAAGCAACGCTGACACCAAACCCTATAGTAAGTAAAATATAAACATTGCCACCTGACCCCAACCCCACTCATCTTCCCCCCCCTCCACCTCTTTCCCCCTTTTCTTCCCAATGCCTCAACAAATGAAACTGATTTGTAAAAATGTTACATGGAAAAAATATATATACGAGAGAGAGACATTGCACATGCTTTTGTAAATCAAGAAAATCTTTAATAAAAACAAAACAAAGAAGCCCTTTCTTTCCTTGTGCGATGTCTGCGAGTTCTAATGCCACAAGAGCGGGAGAGAAACGCTTCTCCGTCCAATTTCCCACGCCATTTGAGCATCTTCTATCGCGTCCCCTCTTGCCCGCCTTTCTGCTAAACGGAAAAGTCCCAAACGCTGCAACCTTTCTTCGCAGCGGGCAAGCCTCGTACGGTGTGGGTGAGTGGGCTCTGACAGGCCCGGCCCTACCATTAGGCAGGGGCAGAGAGACAGCCTGTCTCCCGGCTGCCATTTAAACGCAGGGGAAACGGCTGAATTATTTATCTCGACGCTCCCAACTTATCAAGTGGATTTCCAGCTCCAGGCACTGAAAACGGCTTGAGACATATCTGTCAGTCTGGGAGAGGAGGCTTGTCTGGCTGTCTGGCTGTCTCCTCGCTTTGCACCCGGAATCCATTATACAGGGGAAGCTCTGGGGGTTTTCACCATTTGGGTCATAGACGGCAGGGAACCTCTCTCAGCTCAAGATCTAGCCCAGTGGTTCTCAACCTGTTTTTCTCTGGGCCATGCTTTCCAAATAAAAACTTGCTCGAGATTTAACTATTGAAGCTGCCAGTATCATATATAAGACCAGTTCTTTCGATGATATACAGTGCGAACGTGTTCCGTGCGTGTTCGCAACCCACAGCGTTTGCAACCCGCAGCTGCATGTCTGTGCATGCGTGGGTTGCGATTTGGCACTTCTGCGCATGCGCGACCGCCAAAACCCGGAAGTAACTGGTTCCGGTACTTCCGGGTTTCGGCGGTCCATAACCTGAAAAAACGCAACCTGAAGCGTCTGTAACCCGAGGTATGACTGTATCTACAATGGTGAAATATACTTGGGGTCCTGTAGTGATGTCATGCTCTTTATTGCAGCTTGTAAAACAGTGGTTTAATTGCCCCCCAAACCTCAGGCTTTTATATACATTATTTACACAATGAGTTTTCCAAATAGTGATGTATGGAAGTGAGAGCTGGACCATAAAGAAGGCTGATCGCCAAAGAATGGATGCTTTTGAATTCTGGTGCTGGAGGAGACTCTTGAGAGTCCCATGGAGTCCCTGGCGTGCTCTGGTCCAGGGGGTCACGAAGAGTCGGACACGACTAAACAACTAAACAACACCACACAATGAGTCCCATCTGACTGGCTGATTCTGCTTCCGCCCTGGAGACTGATAGGTCTTTTCCTGCAAGCCAACCGGCTGTTGCATTCTAGGATCCTACTTGCCTATTGATCTAGGATCCAAGGTTAGTACATTACAAATGGCATCATCGAAAACGTTCAGTAACATTAATCTTGGGCAGCAAACAATAGTTTTTTTAATCATTCTTGTCATGGATGCCGTAGCTGAGATTCCTGCATTGCAGTGGGCTGGACTAGATGACTCTGTGATTCTATGGTTCTATGACATAGAATCATAGAATAGAATCATAGAATCATAGAGTTGGAAGAGACCACAAGGGCCATCGAGTCCAACCCCCTGCCAAGCAGGAAACACCATCAGACATAGAACACGTCTGCTTTCTAATATGATCGTGGTACATCCAGAAAGCTGTCCATGGAGGCGCAGGTCCATTCTGTGTCCAGGGCAGCTGTCTACCAGCTCCATTTGGTATGCAGGATGAGGCCCTCCCTGCCCACAGACTGTCTCGCCAGAGTGGTGCATGCTCTGGTTATCTCCCGCTTGGACTACTGCAATGCGCTCTATGTGGGGCTGCCTTTGAAGGTGACCTGGAAACTACAACTAATCCAGAATGCGGCAGCTAGACTGGGGACTGGGAGTGGCCGCCGAGACCACATAACACCGGTCTTGAAAGATCTACGTTGGCTCCCAGTACGTTTCCAAGCACAATTCAAAGTGTTGGTGCTGACCTTTAAAGCCCTAAACGGCCTCGGTCCAGTAGACCTGAAGGAGCGTCTCCACCCCCATCATTCAGCCCGGACACTGAGGTCCAGCTCCGAGGGCCTTCTGGCGGTTCCCTCATTGCGAGAAGTGAGGTTACAGGGAACCAGGCAGAGGGCCTTCTCAGAAGTGGCACCCGCCCTGTGGAACACCCTCCCACCAGATGTCAAAGACATAAACAACTACCTGACGTTTAGAAGACATCTGAAGGCAGCCCTGTTTAGGGAAGGTTTTAACGTTTGATGAAATAATAAATAAATAAATAAAAATTTAAATTGTCCAGTAGCACCTTAGAGACCAACTAAGTTTGTTCTGGGTATAAGCTTTCGTGTGCATGCACACTTCTTCAGATACACTGAAACAGAAGTCACCAGACCTTTATATATAGTGGGAGGGTGGGCTGGGGGTTTTTCTCAAAGGGGTAGTAGGAGATGGGTGATTGACTCAATGGGCATGGAAAACCTGTTGACGGCTGTTAATGTTTGATGTTTTATCGTGTTTTTAATATTCTGTTGGGAGCTGCACAGTGTGGCTGGGGAAACCCAGCCAGATGGACGGGGTATAAATTATTATTATTATTACGCAATGCAGCTACACAGATCCTTCCCAAAATATGATATTGGCTGTCCTCGAATCTTCCTGCCACAGTTGCCATCCGCTCCGGCCACACCAGGGAGGCATGCGCCACACCCTGCAAGAACCACTGGGCTAACCTCAAGGGCAGAACACAGCGCATTGCGAAGGATCTGTCCGCACCAATATCCTCTAAGAGCTGCAAAGCGACAGCGTTTGCAACTATGATCCCTCTCCCAACAGATAAACGTCAAGCCCGCTAATAATCTATTGCCATTGCCACCCTTCGCCAGGCCCTCCCTGACAGTCAGGATGAAGGGTTGATGGCCCATGAAACCCAAGCATAAAACAGTCCCTCCAGCCCCCTCGTTTGTCGACAGCATGACTTTGATTGACGCCTGTCTGCCCGGCCCCTGGAAGCCACAAAATGGCCCAGCCCATCTGCATGAGCCGCAGCGGAGAGAGGAGAGGCAGAGGCGGTGTTTTGACTAGGGAGGTTAAATGGCGTGCCTTTTGCTTTCGGCAGAGAGCTAGTTAGGAGAGGCAGTGTGGCACAGTGGTTAGAGCGTCGGACTGGGACCTGGGAGAGCAGGGTTCAAATGCGGAGTCGGCTGCAAAGCCCTTGGGCAAGATATAGAATCATAGAATTGGAGAGTTGGAGAGGAGGATGAGAGTCAACTGGTTGAAACCTCAGCAATGTAGGAATCTTTCACCCAATGTGGGGCTCGCTGCGTGAAAGAGCGGGCGACGAGGAGGAGAGGCTGCTGCCTTTAAAAAATGCTTTGTGCATTTTGCAGCTCATCTTGCCCTTTTCTAAAATTTATTGGTGTGACTTTTTGTAAATGAAATATACTCAGAGTCGAGAGTGGATTTCATGCTCTTTGTTCAGCTCATAGTGGTGAGGAGGAATAGAAGTTCCCCAAAAATGTCTGCTTTATATACATTATTTACACAATGGGCCCCACGTGACTGGCTAATTCTGGGATTCTCCTGTAGGCCAATCAGGTTGCAGATTCACTTCCACCCGGAGTTGGATTGGGTGGCTCCTGTGGACCAATCAGACTGCTGCATTCTGGATCCTATTGTTCTAGGACCAATCAGGCTGCTGCATTCTGAATCCTATTGCTCTAGGACCAATCAGGCTGCTGCATTCTGAATCCTATTGCTCTAGGATCAATCAGGCTGCTGCATTCTGAATCCTATTGCTCTAGGACCAATCAGGCTGCTGCATTCTGAATCCTATTGCTCTAGGACCAATCTGACTGCTGCATTTTGGATCCCATTCAACTCAGTAAAGGTAAAGGGACCCCTGGCCATTAGGTCCAGTTGTGACTAACTCTGGGGTTGCGGCGCTCATCTCGCTTTATTGGCTGAGGGAGCCGGCGTACAGCTTCCGGGTCATGTGGCGAACCAGAGCAGTGCATGGAAATGCTGTTTACCTTCCCGCTGGAGTGGTACCTATTTATCTACTTGCACTTTGATGTCCTTTTGAACTGCTAGGTGGGCAGGAGCAGGGACTGAGCAACGGGAGCTCACCCCGTCGCGGGGATTCGAACCGCCGACCTTCTGATCGGCAAGTCCTAGGCTCTGTGGTTTAACCCACAGCGCCACCCACGTCCCTATTGAACTCAGTACATAACAGTAAATCTACCAAAGAATAAAATAAAATCGGGATTCAGGGTTTTTCTCACAGCAATGGAGGGCATGTGTGCTTTGTTCTGTTAATGTAGTGGTGTTGGCACTGAGGGGCAAAGCGTGGGGCATGCCAGGGGGGCTGTGGTCCCGGGCACACAATTTTTGAGGGGGTGCAAACCAGCCCGGCCTGACCTGGTGCCCCTCTCCACCTACCAAGGGCTGTGTCAGCCGGGTGGGCTCATCCTGGCATGGGCAGGCGGGCAGGCGGCTCAGTGTGGCCCCACTTTGCTCCAGCGAGGGTAGGATCGCTTCAGTGGCATTGGCAGCGAAGCCTAGGCTGGCAGCCCCACTGCCCAGTGCAAGGGTGCACGTGTGCCCCAGGAACCACCAAGCAATGCTATGCCACTGGCGGCACTTCTTCTGATTGGAAATGCTCTGCAGGAGGTTGTGGTTGTTGTTTAGTCATTTAGTCGTGTCCACCTCTTTGTGACCCCATGGACCAGAGCACGCCTGGCACTCCTGTCTTCCACTGCCTCCCGCAGTTTGGTCAAACTCATGCTGGTAGCTTCAAGAACACTGTCCCACCATCTCGTCCTCTGCCGTCCCCTTCTCCTTGGGCCCTCCATCTTTCCCAACATCAGGGTCTTTTCCAGGGAGTCTTCTCTTCTCCTGAGGTGGCCAAAGTCTTGGAGCCTCAGCTTCAGGATCTGTCCATCCAGTGAGCACTCAGGGCTGATTTCCTGAAGAATGGATAGGTTTGATCTTCTTGCAGTCCATGGGACTCTCAAGAGTCTCCTCCAGCACCAGAATTCAAAAGCATCCATTCTTCGGCGATCGGCCTTCTTTATGGTCCAGCTCTCACTTCCATACATCACTACTGGGGAAACCATAGCTTGAACTATACGGACCTTTGTTGGCAAGGTGATGTCTCTGCAGGAAGTAGGAACCAAAAAATATTGGGTTGAGGAGGAGGGTCAGTTGCGGGGGGGGGGGGGGAGAGAAATGTCCCTGTTTCCATCTGAGGAATGTCGCAGGGTATAGCTTAGGGCTTTGAACACCAGGGGCACATTTCGAAAACCAAAAACCGGACACAAAAGTTGATGAGCTTTTTGGGGTGGGGTTTAATAAGTTTTAAAACTATTTTTAAGGAAATTCCTCCAAAAAAATCAGCATTTCTGACGTGAGTTGCCACACAGCCGGTTTTCCAGGACATTTTTGCCAATTTTCGCAAATTCTGCCCGGATGCTATTTCCTTCCCCCCCCCAAAAAAAAAAATTATTAGTTTTCTCTTATAAGACACAGACAAAAACACAAAAGAAAAACATTACATTTGACACAACATAAAAACTTAACAACAAAAAAACACACAAAATAAAAGAAGAATTTTTCCTTCTTATTCCCTGGTGTAGTTGCATTGCTAAAAGACTTCCTCGACACACTCCAATCTGGATTTCATCATATCACATATGTAGCAGTTCCCAATTTCATATTTATAACATCAGTATCTTCTTTCACTACATACTTCTTAACCTTATTACCAATTGTAATCCATAATAATCTTTATAATTAATCTTTTTCTATCCCTTAGCCTAATCTGTTACAGTGGTACCTCGGGTTAAATACTTAATTCCTTCCAGAGGTCCGTTCTTAACCTGAAACTGTTCTTAACCTGAAGCACCACTTTAGCTAATGGGGCCTCCTGCTGCCACCGCGCCACTGCTGCGCCATTTCTGTTCTCATCCTGAAGCAAAGTTCTTAACCTGAAGCACTATTTCTGGGTTGGCGGAGTCTGTAACCTGAAGTGTATGTAACCTGAAGCGTATGTAACCTGAGGTACCACGGTACTTCTAGGATTTTTTAAAGTATCTTATATTACAATATCTTACTAAATATTCTTTAAATTTGGATGCTATTTCCGATGGACAAATCCCAGACACGTCCAGGAAACCACGGACATATAGCAACCCTACGATAGTGGCCAAAATAGCGGCTAGGGGCAGGGTGAGGGCGTGGCGGCGCTGGCAGCTACCCAAAGGTTCCTGGCGCCAACGTGCCCCCCAGTCGCTGTGCCAGGCCCTGACACCCGGCGGCTTCTCCTTCTGCTATTTACAATTTTAATGAAAACCCTAATAGACTTGTAATCTTTCCATCAGTATTCTGGCGGCATCTTTCAGCATACACTGGGTCACCTTTAAGCCGCCGACAACATTCAGGCCTGCTTGGGTTTGCAGTTCCAGGGGGGCGTTGGATAGGGCGGCGGCGAATGATGAACAATTTATCCTGTTCTTCTCCTTATATTATTTTGATTGTCCGCTTTGCCTGCTGAGCCGGTTCTCAGAGCAAAAGAGGGAGGGGCTGTCACAAAATGTCTGGGAAACTGGCCGCGCTGCCTCTAAGCACCACAGCCTCTTTGCCTCTCGCCCCTGAAGATGCACGCCCCACGCTGAACCCCAAATTGAGTCTGGGAGTCAAGGGATATAATAATAATAATAATAATAATAATAATAATAATAATAATAATAATAATAATAATTGATTATTTATACCCCGCTGAGTCTCCCCAGCCACTCTGGGCGGCTCCCAGTCGAGTGTTAAAAACAATACAGCATTAAATATTAAAAACTTCCCTAAACAGGGCTGCCTTCAGATGTCTTTTAAAGATAAGATAGCTGCTTATTTCCTTGACATCTGGTGGGAGGGCATTCCACAGGGAGGGTGCCACCACCAAGAAGGCCCTCTGCCTGGTTCCCTGTAACTTGGCTTCTCGCAGGGAGGGAACTGCCAAAAGGCCCTCAGGGTCCGGGTAGAATGATGGGGGTGGAGACGCTCCTTCAGGTATATAGGACCAAGGCCGTTTACTCGAGATTTGATGGTCGCCTCACTGGGGTTGGACTAGATGACCCTGTGGAGCCCCTTCCCGCTCTGAAGTTCCCTACTCCCTAGCCGAACCTCAGCCCAGCCCAGAGAAGTTGCCTCTCCAATCAGCTGCTCTTTACAGCATCTGTGAACCAAGCCTTTAATCTGTCAAAATCTTGTTATCTCTTTCCCCCCCCCTGAAATGGGGGGGGCGCAAATGGGAATGTATTTCCACTGCCACCCCTCCAACAAGGGGAAAGGGGGGGAAATTGTCTCCCTGGCTTGTCTTCTCTCCAGTCGCTTTGCTTTTAACCTTCCCTTTCAGCCGGCTGGAAAACATGATCTGAAATCGTTAGAGAGTTCATCAACGGAATTAATCAGGGCATTTGGCTCCGCGGGATTTTAGGCCGGGATGGAGGAGGCGAAGTGGCTGCGGCGGCCGACTCTGCTCTGCTCCCCCCGCCTCTCTTTCCTTTTTGCAGAAAAAAGAAAATCTCCCCTCGACTGCTGTTCCTTCTCCGCTGCTGGAATAAATCAGAGGCGCTGGGTGGCAGAGGGAACGCAGAGGCTGTTTGGCATGCTGGAAAATCAAAGAGGTTTAATAGCTTCGCTGGGTAGTTTGCACCAGAGAGGGGTGAGGTTTTCAAGCAGAGTTTAGAATGGGCATCTGCCAGGGATTCTTCACTTGCAATTCCTGCATCGCAGGGGTGGGGGGGGGTGGAATGGATGACCTCTAGGGTTCCCCCCCATCTCTACAATTCTACGAATTGGGAGAAGAAGGAGAGCAGGTCGTGCACAAAGCCCCTTTCTACAGAGGGCCTCAAAAGCAGGCTGTTCTGACATGGTTGTGAGGGCAGTGCGCTCTGCACATGCTCCAGGGCACTCTGCTGGAGCCAAGAGCAGCGCGTAGAACATCAGAAGGTTCCTGCTGGATCAGGACCAACGCCCAGTCCAGAGTCCTGTTCTCACAGTGGCCAACCGGATGCCTGTTTTGGGAAACCCTCAAGCACGACAGCATTCTCCCCGCTTGTGATTTCCAGAACCGGGTATTCAAAGGTATGCTGTCTTTGTTGGAGATGAGAGGTTTGGAAGAGTTTCCTTACTCTCTCATAGCAGAGTGTGCTAGACCCGAGGGCTAACCGTGCAGCGAGGTCCAAGTCCAGTCCGAGGTCAAGGGTGCGGTATGGAGGCTGTCCATCAAAGCTGAAGTCGGGTCCAAGGCAAGAAGTCGGGTGAGGTCAGGAACTCTGGCAGAAGAGCAGGACAGGGTGCAGGCAGGGACAGGCTACCAACAATGTTGCTCCCGCAACCTGGGACTGGGGCTGGCCGGCTTTTATCTGCCCTGAGGCATAGGGCGGCCCCGATCCTCTGGTGCCTCGCCTCTTCTGGCCTGGAGACGAGCACTCCTCCTGCGGGAACTTAGTTCCCTCCGCCTCTCTGCCCTGAGCCTCTGCAGCTCAGGAGAGGCTGGAGGGTTACCGGACCCAGAGGCAACCTCAGCCTCCCCTGACGGGGCTGAGAGTGGAGCACCTGCAGGCAGTGGGTCCTCCATCACCTCCGGAGCCAGAGCAGACTCAGCTGGTGCCTGCACCTGAGGACCCAGCACAGGTGAGGACCCTTCGGGCTCAAGCCCCAGCCCCAGATCAGCTGGTTCTGGAGGCGGGGAATCCTGTGCAGGCTGGAATTCTTCAGGTTCATCCTCCGAGTACGAATCCCAGGCCATCACACAGAGTTAGCACAATGGTGATTTGCTCCAAGCACATTAAACTTGGTGAGAATTACCACTTTTGAACAAATGTTCCCCATGAAAACACCTAGGCTAGAATAAATCACAGACATTTAGCTTTATAAGTAATTGAAGGTTTTACTCAGTCGTGGTCCGCGGGAACATTAATGCCCCCCTACAGTAGAGGGCAGAGCGCAGCCATCGTGCCTAGTAGCCATTGATAGCGTTCTCCTTTCTCCTTTTTAAAGCCCCCTCAGTTGGTGGCCCTCTCTGCCTCCTGTGGCAGTGAGTTCCACATGTGTGATGAAATTCTGTCCTGAATCTTCCAACATTCAGCTTCGTTTCACGCCCACGATTTCTAGTATTATAAAAAAAAGGTGTAGAAGAAGCAGATTAGGTTTGTACTTGGATGTGCCCATGTTCTGGTATTGTACATGGCATGGAGAAAAGGATAGGGGGGAAATCTCCCTATAATAGAATCACAGAATTGTAGAGTTTGAGGGGGACCCCAAGGGTCATCTAGTCCAACCCACTTCAATGCAGGAATCTCCACTAAAGCATCATTGACAGACAGCCATCCAACCTCTGTTCAGAAGCCTCCAAGGAAGGAGAGGACACCATTTTCCAAAGGAGTCCATTCCACCAGGAAACAGCTCTTACCGTGGGAAAGTTCTTCCTAAGGTTTAAGCTGGAATCTCATTTCTTGCAATTTGAATCCATCAGTTTGAGACACCCTGTCCAGACCAGGAGAAAACAAGCATGCTCCTTCTTCCATGGGACAGCCCTTGAGATATTTAAAGATGACTATCCAACAACCTCAGATATGCAGATGACACAACCTTGATGGCAGAAAGTGAGGAGGAATTGAAGAACCTTTTAAATAGGGTGAAAGAGGAGAACGCAAAATATGGTAAATATATATATAAAAAAAACGAAGATCATGGCCACTGGGCCCATCACCTCCTGGCAAATAGAAGGGGAAGAAATGGAGGCAGTGAGAGATTTTACTTTCTTGGGCTCACTGCAGATGGGGACAGCAGTCACGAAATTAAAAGACGCCTGCTTCTTGGGAGAAAAGCGATGACAAAGCTAGACAGCACAAGGAGAAGGGGACGATGGAGGACGAGATGGTTGGACAGTGTTCTCAAAGCTACCAGCATGGGTTTGACCAAACTGCGGGAGGCAGTGAAAGACAGGAGTGCCTGGCGTGCTCTGGTCCAGGGGGTCACGAAGAGTTGGACACAACTAAACGACTAAACAACAACATCCTATCTCCTCTCAGTCTCCTCTTCTCCAGGGTAAACATACCCAGCTCCTTCAACCGCTCCTCATCAGGCTTGGTCTCCAGTCCCTCGATCATCTTAGCCGCCCTCCTCTGCGCACCTTCCAGCTTGCCAACATCGCTTTGTCTTTTCTCAACACCATGCAGTTTTTATACACTTCTCTCATGGCTCCCCCTTGTTTATTTGTTCCCTCTGCACTAAAAAGCCCTCAATATTGTGGTCTTTCCTCATATATCCTCCGCCGAAAGAATGGTCGCCTCTTGTTTTTTAAATCAGCAGAGAAGGCGACTCTTGCAGAATACCAAGGCAGGGGAAAGCCTCCGATAATGTGTCTCTGTGGCAGGAGATGGGCTTGCAGAGCCATCTGAAGCATGAAAATAGGGAGACTCCAGACTGCTGCTTCTTGTGGGATCAATATTTCTCATGCATGCAAGATTTATTTATTTTCCCAACCACCACATGATGTCCTTGTCGCCAAAATGCCAGCCCATATTTTCCCGGCCATCTAATCCAGATTTACAATAATAATAATAATAATAATAATAATAATAATAATAATAATAATAATTTATTTATACCCCACCCATCTAGCTGGGTTTCTCTAGCCACTCTGGGCTGCTCCCAATAGAATATTAAAAACACAAAAAAGGGCCAGTCACATATCCATCTTCTTTTGGCTCTTTGACTTTTTGGTTCTCTTGCCATCTTCCAGTGTGGTGTAGTGGTTAAGAGCGGTAGACTCATAATCTGGTGAACCGGGTTCGCTTCCCCGCTCCTCCACATGCAGCTGCTGGGTGACCTTGGGCTAGTCACCCTTCTCTGAAGTCTCTCAGCCTCACTCACCTCACAGAGTGTTTGTTGTGGGGGAGGAAGGGACAGGAGAATGTTAGCCGCTTTGAGACTCCTTTGGGTAGTGATAAAGCGGGATATCAAATCCAAACTCTTCTTCTTCCTCTCTGCTGGCTCTTAGCCAGCAGCACACGGCTCATCCTTACAGAGGATGGAGGCCACAAGGTAGAAAGTCGGAGGCCTAACTCACACTTCTTTTCTCTACAAATGTAACCACAAGACAAAGCCTGCCTTCATAGCACTGCTGTGAGCTGAATGTAAGTAAACTTTACTCTCACTTTTAAAGAAGACTGTCATGTTATTATTATTTTAAGAGGGAAATAAAAGGGGAAACTTACCAGGAACAATCCAGACTGGATCGCTCAACTTAAATGATTCTAACGAATCCATCAACTTGCTTCCAGCAACGTGCAAGAGAATGTGCTCTGATCTTTGCTCACTAGCATGAGTGAGGAGGGATAATATTTAATCAATATATCTTCTCCTACCTTCCTCGCGGGTGGCACTGTGGATTAAACCTCAGAGCCTAGGACTTGCCGATCAGAAGGTCGGCGGTTCGAATCCCCACGATGGGATGAGCTCCCGTTGCTCGGTCCCTGCTCCTGCCAACCTAGCAGTTCGAAAGCACGTCAAAGTGCAAGTAGATAAGTAGGTACCACTCCGGCGAGAAGGTAAACGGCGTTTCCGTGCGCTGCACTGGTTCGCCAGAAGCGGCTTAGTCCTGCTGGCCACATGACCCGGAAGCTGTATGCCGGCTCCCTCGGCCAATAAAGTGAGATGAGTGCCGCAACCCCAGAGTCGGCCACAACTGGACCAAATGGTCAGGGGTCCCTTTACCTTTATCTTCCTCAACACAAGAATAGCATTTGCTTTTTTTGCTGCTGTATCTCACCATTGACTCATGTTAAGCTTGTGCACTACTAAGACCCCCCTAGATCCTTCTCACATGTACTACTGGCAAGCCATGTGTCCCCCACCTTATACTGGTGCAGCTGGTTCTTCCTGCCCAAGTGCAAAACCTCACATTTGCCTCAGTTGAAATTCATCCTGCTAGTTTGGGCCCAGTTCTCCAATCTGTGAAAGTCACCTTGAATCCCGAATCTCTCTTCTGCGGCATTAGCTACCCCATGGGTAGGCAAACTAAGGCCCCGGGGGCAGGATCTGGCCCAATCACCTTCTAAATCTGGCCCGCAGACGGTCCAGGAATCAGTGTGTTTTTACATGAGTAGAATGTGTGCTTTTGTTTAAAATGCACTTCTGGGTTATTTGTGGGGCCTGCCTGGTGTTTTTAACATGAGTGGGATGTGTGCTTTTATTTAAAATGCATCTCTGGGTTATTTGTGGGGCATAGGAATTTGTTCATTATTATTTTTTTCAAAATATAGTCCGGCCCCACAGAAGGTCTGAGGGACAGTGGACCGGCCCCCTCTTGAAAAAGTTTGCTGACCCCTGAGCTGCTACCCCTCCCAGTTTGGTGCCATCTGCAAATTTGATGAGCATCCCTTCAGAAGAAGAAGAAGAAGAGTTTGGATTTGATATCCCGCCTTTCACTCCCCTAAGGAGTCTCAAAGCGGCTAACATTCTCCTTTCCCTTCCTCCCCCACAACAAACACTCTGTGAGGTGAGTGGGGCTGAGAGACTTCAGAGAAGTGTGACTGGCCCAAGGTCACCCAGCAGCTGCAGGTGGAGGAGCGGAGACGCGAACCCGGTTCCCCAGATTACGTGACTACCGCTCTTAACCACTACACCACGCTGGCTCTTCCTTCATCCAAGTCGTTTACAAAGATGATGAATGACAGCGAGCTCAGGACAGAACCCTGCAGCTCCCCACTTGTCACTTTTCTCATTGTTCCTCTGTACTGCAGTGCTGAGACACAGTAAAAGCTTTGGCTGAGAGAGGCAGCAAGGATTAGAGGCATATGAGTCACCCCAGAGAGGTTTGGCTTGGGCTGACTCAACCCTGCAAAACAGCAGGCCATTTAGAGCCCTAAATGGCCTCGGTCCAGTATATCTGAAGGAGCGTCTCCTCCCCCATCGTTCTGACCGGACACTGAGGTCCAGCTCCGAGGGCCTTCTGGCGGTTCCCTCACTGCGAGAAGCAAAGCTACAGGGAACTAGGCAGAGGGCCTTCTCGGTAGTGGCGCCCGCCCTGTGGAACGCCCTCCCATCAGATGTCAAAGCGATAAACATCTACCTGACATTCAGAAGACATCTGAAGGCAGCCCTGTTCAGGGAAGTTTTTAATATGTGACATTTTAGTGTATCTTTCATCTTTGTTGGAAGCCGCCCAGAGTGGCTGGGGAAACCCAGCCATATGGGCGGGGTACAAATAAATTATTATTATTATTATTATTATTATTATTATTATTATTATTATTATCACTCCCCAGGTCCACCATGTCTGCTTCCTGCACATCTGATAACATGTGTGTTAAATAACTCACTTGGCTGGGCTACTGATTTATTTTTAATTTTCTAGAGCGCTTGCTCCCATACATACAATCAAAACAAGACAGCCTCTACCGGCAGGCTTCCAGTCTGAAATAAATCACGGCACACAAGGGGAAAGGGATGAGGAGGGGAGAGGAAAATAAAAAATCAAAGCTCAGCCACAAATTTCCAAGCAGTTGTTCCTACTGTAACCAGCTGGCATGGTTCAGGGGCAGAGCAGAGCCATTATAGCCAGCGGTCGTTGATTGAGCTCTCTTCCTCCCTGAATTTGTCTAATCCTTTCTTAAAGCCACCCAGGTTGGTGTCCATCACTGCTTCCTGTGGGAGAGAGTGTGGGAATGTTCAGGGATGCAGGAGAGGATATATTGTTTGTTTATAGCCTTTCCAACTTGTGTCAACAAGTTCACAATTTAGCAGAGTAACATTCCCCTTTTTAAACTCGCAGCGGATGCGTTTGCTCAGGCTCGCTAAAGCCTCTATAATAACTGTTCTGGTATTTCCCCCTTATTTCCTCATAAAAGATAAGACACGGCACAGTCTTCTATATAAGTATAAAAAGAGTTTACTCACTCACATTCTGTTCACAGTCGGATCCCAGAAGGCAGACTTATCTTAGAAAAGTAACATATACCTGGAAACTATCTCATAAGGAGACAGTCCCTTTGTCCTCTCTTGAGCATCTTTGGCTAAGCAGATATTGCTTCTTTGATGCATGTAGTCAAAAAGAGAGAGATGGCTGCCCTGCCCTGTGCTTTTGTCGTTACCTGCACAGGTGAGGCCACAAACACCTCTAGTCACATGCAGAGGAAGTCTGTCCCAGCCCAGAAGGAAACAGGAAGTTTACCTGCTGGCTGGACAAACATTCCTCCCCATGTGTAAACATGTTCACTCTAGGAAGGTTGTACTTGACTGCTCTTGTGTTTCACATCCCACAGAGAGTTCCACAGTCTAGTTCTGAGCTGCATCAGGAAGTTATTTTTGTTACCTGTCCTGAATGTAGGAATTGAGGGGTTTGACCTGTTCAAAAGGAACAGACCAAACAGGAAAGGAGGAGGAACATTATATGGGTCTTCCAGCATTCGGCTTTGCGAGGTGCCTGAGGGAGCTGGGTTTCCATCAAAGCTAATGAAATCGTAGAGTCGGAAGGGACCCCCATAGCTCATATATTCCAACCCCTTGCAATGCAGGAATCTCAACTAAAGCATCCATGACAGTTGGCCATGCAACTTCTGCTTCAAAACCTCCACGGAAGGAGAGTCCACCACCTTCTTCTCGTCAGAAAGTTCTTCCTGATGTTTCGTTGGAATCTGTTTTCTTGTAACTTGAAGCCGTGGGTTCGGGTCCTACCTTCCGGAGCAGGAGAAAACAAATGGTCTTGGTCAGTCATCCTTTAACCTGTGATTCTTGCAGTGCAAGAGGTTGGACTCAATGACCCTTGGTCTCTCCCAGCTCTACAATTCTGTGATTCCCTGCGACAAATGTCCCCTCCAGGCTGCCAACATTTTATGTAATGGATTCAACCCCTTAGCGGTTTATTGCCACATTTGCGCCATACGTTGAAAGCACTATGGTACCACTTTAAACATTCATAGCTCCCCTCCCCCAAATAATCCTGGGAAATGTAGTTTGTGATGGATGCTGAGAGTTCGGAGACCCTTGTTCCCTTCCCAGAACTACAGCTCCCAAATTCCTTGGGTGCAGGCAGTGGTGGACTTTGGGCTCTCAAATTTCAGTGGCACCCTGTGCAACGCTAAAATTTAGCAGTCCCCCATCTCTCATGCTCCATTCTACACCTTTGTTGTGGCGCCCCTTGCAGTGTGGCGCCGGCCCAGAGTGGCCGAACCAATTGTGCTACCCTAAAAGCACTTCTGGATTGATTGTTGAGCCACTCTGGGAATTGTAGTGCTGGAAGGAGAATTGGAGTCTCCCCTAACAAGTCTCACCACACTTAAATACTACAGTTCCCACAGTATTTGAGGTTGAATCCTGATAAGACAGAAGTACTGTTTTGGGCGGACAGGGGGCGGGCAGGTGGGGGGGATTCCCTGGTCCTGAATGGGGTAACTGTGCCCCTGAAGGACCAGGTGCGCAGCCTGGGAGTCATTTTGGACTCACAGCTGTCCATGGAGGCGCAGGTCCATTCTGTATCCAGGGCAGCTGTCTCCCAGCTCCATCTGATATGCAGGATGAGACCCTACCTGCCCGCAGACTGTCTCGCCAGAGTGGTGCATGCTCTGGTTATCTCCCACTTAGACTACTGCAATGCGCTCTGCATGGGGCTACCTTTGAAGGTGACCCGGAAACTACAACTAATCCAGAATGCGGCAGCTAGACTGGGGTCTGGGAGTGGCTGCAAAGACCATATAACACCGGTCCTGAAAAACTGCATTTCTGAGCACAATTCAGTGTGTTGGTGCTGACCCTTCAAGCCCTAAATGGCCTCGGTCCAGTATACCTGAAGGAGCGTCTCCACCCCCATTGTTCAGCCCGGACACTGATATCCAGCGCCGAGGGCCTTCTGGCGGTTCCTTCATTGCGAGAAGTAAGGTTACAGGGAACCAGATAGAGGGCCTTCTCGGTGGTGGCACCCACCCTGTGGAACGCCCTCCCTTCTGACGTGAAGGAAATAAGCAGCTATCCTATCTTTAAAAGACATCTGAAGGCAGCCCTGTTTAGGGAAGTTTTTAATATTTAATGCTGTATTGTTTTTAACACTCTATTGGAAGCCGCCCAGAGTGTCTGGGGAAACTCAGCCAGATGGGCAGGGTATAAATAATAAATATATTATTATTATTATTATTATTATTATTATTATTATTATTATTATTATTAGAGGGGAAGAAGCTTTGACTGTTTAAAGCGGTATGATAGAACTTTAAACGTATGGTTTGAATGTGGCCCAAGCTTTTGCAACGGAAGTGTACAAAAGGCGCTATGTCGCAACAAATTAGCCTTTCTTGGTTTTAAGAGAAAATAGTTGTTTCTGTGGTTAGGAAAGTACAGCGGAAATGCACCTAAAATGTGTGGGATAAACAATTGATGAATGGGAAGATACAGAAAGACTGCGCCAGCAAATCAGGACAAATGCGCATTGTCATCTAACCTCTCTGCAAGGAAATCAGAATGAATGCTCAATAAAGGCCAGACACCTTCTAACCTCCATGGAAGCTTTGCAGAATTTAATCAGGATGAATGCTCCATAAGCAAGTTGTCTGAAGGAGCTCAAATAGACGGATAGCCAAAAGCAGGGTGCCAAGGCAGGCATTTGGGACTAGAACTCCGATCAGGACATCCCACCTTGACTGCTGAGCTTCAGCATGGCCCGTTATTGTATTTTAATATTCTCTTGGAAGCCGCCCAGAGTGGCTGGGGAAACCCAGCCAGATGGGTGGGGTATAAATAATAAATGATTATGATGATGTTATGTGACATGGCGACATCTGAGCCATATGAGGAATGGTCGAGGGAGCTGGGTAGGCTTAGCCTGTGGAAGGGAAGACCAAGAGATGACATGAGAGCCATCTTCAAATACTTGAAGGTCCATCATGGGGAAGAAAGAGCAAGCCAGATTGAATTGTTCATTGTTTTAAGGAACTCACAGGAGTTTGCAACCAGTTTTCTGCTGTGTAAGAAGGGGGATGCACTCTGCTAAGTGAAGAAACTTGCTAGCACAGTTACGTGCTCTCAATATATCCTCTCCTGCCACCCTCAACATTCTCACACTCTCTGCCCTCCTCCAAGCAGACATTCCTCCTCTAGTCACTGCTGTGGATGTGCAAACTGACTGTCTGTCTCCAGGCACTGCGGTCATCTGCAGGGGATTCCCACACACAGAACCCCCTTCAGGTTACATTTGCAGACATTTTTGTAGCACAAAGTTCTGCCAACGGTGTCTGAAGCCAGCTCCCCGCAGAGCACGTCCTTGGGGATCCTGCCCTCTTCCATTCTGCAGACATGACCAAGCCAGCGTAGACGTCACTGAGACAGGAGTGCGCACATGCTGGGAATATCGTCTGGGGGGAGCACTTCGTGGTTTGAGACTCTGGCCTGCCATGCGATGCCCAAACTCTTCCTGACGCAGTGTATGTGGAAGGCATGGAGGCATTGCTGCCAGGAATGAGCCAGCTCCCAACGTAGGTTTGCAGCCAACGGCAGAAAGCAGCCAGGAACAGAGAGGCTTAGATGTGAGCCAGGCGGGGAGAGCCGGCAGCTGCAGACTTCGACTCTTCCTGACCTTGATTGGCTATAGCTGAGAGTGGGTTGGAACACAGCCAAAGCTCTCAGGGAGCTCAAACAGGAACAAAAGGACACAGAGCGAGTCTCTTGGAAAAGGAAGAGGTGGGGGTGATCCAATAAGTCCGCGGAGTCGGCGAATGGGAGGGCTGTTAGACAGGAAGCAAAACAAGAGACCTTAAGGTGCGAAAGTTCAATATATTCTGCAGACACCGGAAGAAGTCTTCAGAAGGGTCATCTTGAGTAATGATGTCGGGGGCTTTATTTGAGCCGCCCGGAGTTATTTGTTTGTTGTTGCAATAAATCCTCCTGAAAGAGGAGAGCGCAAATTATGGTCTGAAGCTCAACATCAAAAAACGAAGATCGTGGCCACTGGTCCCATCACCTCCTGGCAAATAGAAGGGGAAGAAATGGAGGCAGTGAGAGATTTTAATTTCTTGGGTTCCATGATCACTGCAGATGGTGACAGCAGTCATGAAATTAAAAGACGCCTGCTTCTTGGGAGAAAAGCGATGACAAGCCTAGACAGCATCTTAAAAAGCAGAAACATCACCTTGCCAACAAAGGTCCGTATAGTTAAAGCCATGGTTTTCCCAGCAGTGATGTATGGAAGTGAGAGCTGGACCATAAAGAAGGCTGATCGCCGAAGAATGGATGCTTTTAAATTCTGGTGCTGGAGGAGACTCGAGAGTCCCATGGACTGCAGGAAGATCCAGCCTCTCCATTCTGAAGGAAATCAGCCCTGAGTGCTCACTGGAAGGACAGATCCTGAAGCTGAGGCTCCAAGACTTTGGCCACCTCATGAGAAGAGAAGACTCCCTGGAAAAGACCCTGATGTTGGGAAAGATGGAGGGCACAAGGAGAAGGGGACGACAGAGGACGAGATGGTGGGACAGTGTTCTCGAAGCTACCAGCATGAATTTGACCAAACTGCGGGAGGCAGTGGAAGACAGGAGGGCCTGGCGTGCTCTGGTCCAGGGGGTCACAAAGAGTTGGACACGACTAAAGGACCAAACAACAACAACCGTGTTATCAAGCTGGGAACCTGGACTCCTGACAGTTGCAAGTTGCCCGTGACCGACTTCCATAAAGCAGCTGCTCAGCACACAAGCCTGGTAGACCTTCATCTTGGTATTGGTCATGGGCCTCACATTTCCCCATATTCAGATTGCAAGACAGGAGATCTCAGCTAAACACTATGAATAACTTTCTGAAGGCAAGAGCTGAAGGCAGAAGACCAGATTCCCTCAGAAGGGAGTGGACTCTCTCTCTTGGAAGTTTTTCAACGGATGGCCATCTGGCAGGAATTATTCAGCTGCGATTCCTGCACTGCAGGGGTTGGGCTAGATGACCCCAGGGTCCCTTCCAACTCTACAGTTCTTTGATTCTATGAGCATTATTTAGCCCATTACAATTGGACCAGAGTTTTCTACACTTGTACATATTGAATCTATACATGACGAGACACTTGTGTCTTTCCCGTTCGTACCAGAAAGTTTTCCCTTTGGGATTTGTCCTCACCTTCTAATTTTTTTGTCCTATTATGCCAATATCAGAGTAGGTTATTGGTTAGGGGCTGCTGTGGTGGGGGGGGTCGATGTTTAATTTTGGGGGTGTCTTATTTTTGCTGCTACCTGGATGATATTCCTGTATCTTTACCGCTAGACTTCAGTTATGAATTTTCTGTGGGCTGTATAATTTTATTGCATGTTTATTAATACGATGCCTTTTCATTAGCCTGTTGTTTATGACCCTTTAAATTTTATTAGTGAATTATGTAAACTTCCTCACATTGCATGGTTTGCCTTGAGTGTGGTTTGCCTACAAAGAAACATTGGGTTTACGTTTGGAGAGAGGAGTCGTAGAATCGTAAAGTTGGAAGGGACCCCTGGGGATCATCTAGACCAACCCGCTGCAATGCAGGAATCTCAGCTGAAGCATCTCTGAAAGACGGCCATCCAACCTCTGCTTAGAAACCTCCAAGGAAGGAGAGGCCACCACCTTCTTCTTTTTTAAATCATTTTTATTGATTTTCCAATAAAAACAGCCAATTAACATATCCATCACAATCCAATTAAAAACAATAAACTAAAATAAAAAAACAACCGAATTAGCGTCCAAATTATTAATTATAAATTTATTTTGGGGCACCCCATAGTCTGGACCTTTGAAGTGTATCTCCAATATCTGAATTGATTTCTGTCTTGGTTGACCACAAACTTGACATGAACCAACATTGTGACGCGGCAGCTAAAAAAGCCAATGCAATTCTGGGCTGCATCAATAGGAGTATAGCATCTAGATCAAGGGAAGTAATAGTGCCACTGTATTCTGCTCTGGTCAGACCTCACCTGGAGTACTGTGTCCAGTTCTGGGCACCACAGTTCAAGAAGGACACTGACAAACTGGAACGTGTCCAGAGGAGGGCAACCAAAATGGTCAAAGGCCTGGAAACGATGCCTTATGAGGAACGGCTAAGGGAGCTGGGCATGTTTAGCCTGGAGAAGAGGAGGTTAAGGGGTGATATGATAGCCATGTTCAAATATAGAAAAGGATGTCACATAGAGGAGGGAGAAAGGTTGTTTTCTGCTGCTCCAGAGAAGCGGACCCGGAGCAATGGATCCAAACTACAAGAAAGAAGATTCCACCTAAACATTAGGAAGAACTTCCTGACAGTAAGAGCTGTTTGACAGTGGAATTTGCTGCCAAGGAGTGTGGTGGAGTCTCCTTCTTTGGAGGTCTTTAAGCAGAGGCTTGACAACCATATGTCAGGAGTGCTCTGATGGTGTTTCCTGCTTGGCAGGGGGTTGGACTCAATGGCCCTTGTGGTCTCTTCCAACTCTATGATTCTATGATTCTATGATTGGTCCTAGAACAATAGGATCCAGAACACAGCACTCTGATTGTTCCTAGAACAATAGGATCCAGAATGCAGCAGTCTGATTGGTCCGCAGGAGCCACCCAATCCAACTCCAGGTGGAAGTGAATCTGCAACCTGATTGGCCTACGGGAGAATCCCGGAATTAGCCAATCGTGGGGCCCATTGTGTAAATACAGTAGTACCTCGGTTTAAGTACTTAATTTTTCCGGAGGTCTGTTCTTAACCTGAAGCTGTTCTTAACCTGAGGTACCACTTTAGCTAATGGGGCCTCCCGCTGCCGCTGTGCAATTTCTGTTCTGTTCTGTTCTCCTGCACCAATCCCCCCCTCTTTGCTCATTGTCCCCCTTAACCTGGAAGCAATCGTAGTGGAGTCTGTAACCTGAAGCGTATGTAACCTGAAGCGTCTGTAACCCGAGGTACCACTGTAATGTATATAAAGCAGACATTTTGGGGGAACTTCCATTCCTCACTACTATGAGCTGAATAAAGAGCATGAAATCCACACTCAGCTCCGAGTATATTTCAGTCACATAGCCAGGCTGTGGCGAGGAGGAACGTCAACAGGCCCTGACAAGTCCCCTGGGAAGGAAGCTTCGCGCCGGAATCCAGACTGCGCCACCATTCGTCATGCGCAGCCCTTGGAGGAAAGAGGGAGAGGGAGGGAGGGAGGGAGGGAGAAGCAAAAATGCTGACCCCGGTTTTTGCAACTCCCCTGGCGGGGGGGGGGGAGAGAGAGAGAGAGAGAGAGAGAGAGAGCAGGCACACAAATCCCATTAAGAGCATGCAAACCCTTCTCTGTGGTGCCCAGAACTGGACACCATTGCTCCGTGTCCGCTTCTCTGGAGCAGCAGAAAACAACCTTTCTCCCTCCTCTATGTGACATCCTTTTATATATTTGAACATGGCTATCATATTACCCCTTAACCTCCTCTTCTCCAGGCTAAACATGCCCAGCTCCCTTAGCCGTTCCTCATAAGGCATCGTTTCCAGGCCTTTGACCATTTTGGTTGCCCTCCTCTGGACACGTTCCAGTTTGTCAGTGTCCTTCTTGAACTGTGGTGCCCAGAACTGGACACCATTGCTCCGTGTCCGCTTCTCTGGAGCAGCAGAAAACAACCTTTCTCCCTCCTCTATGTGACATCTTTTTATATATTTGAACATGACAATGCACACATATCTAAAGATATGAACCACGTGTCTGAAACAGTATGGGAAAGCAATCCTGGAGCCATTCTGGCTCTCCCAAATTGAGCTCGATAAATTTCTCTGCAAGGAGGGAGGCTGTTATGTACTGAAGTTCTCACCCTGAGCCAGCAGGGGGATACTGTAGATAGTTATGCAAATGAAGGATCAAAAGTGACGTTCAGTGATTGGATAGTTTGCATGCAAATGAAGGATCAAAAGTGACATTCAGTGATTGGATAGTTTTAGAAAGTTGCTACTGCAACGCTGTACTGGAGCTCTATATAAGCAGGCTGACTGAGCCCTTCAGTTCAGTTCTAGCCTCTGAATAAACAAGAGCTGTTTGAAGAATTGCTGTGTCGTCTGGTATGTTCACCCACAACTTAACAGAGTCACATGGGGTAAGTCTTCCCATTGTCTTTTTGCTTGCAAACCCTGTCTTAAGGGCGTATTTGTGGATGAATAGGATGAGCCTGTGACCTGGATTCAGGAACTAATGGATTAACCATCACAAAAGAATGGCTAGGCTGCCCAGATGATGCAACCAGTGACCATAATCAGGTATCCTGGTAAACAGGATTTCTGCTGTAGACCACCCCCTTCTGTGGAAAGATGTCAAATCCTGCAGGGCCCTGATCCATCAGGCCGGGGCCAGAGCTGAAAAGGCCCTGGCTCTGGTCGAGGCCAATCTAATCTCTCTGGGGCCTGGGATCCTCAGGGTGTTATTATTTGCAGACCTTAAGGTCCTCCACGGGGCATACCAGGAGAGGCGGTCCCGTAGGTACGTGGGTCCTAGGCCGCTTAGGGCATTAAAGGTCAAAACCAGCGCCTTCAACCTGACCCTGTACTCCACCGGGAGCCAGTGCAGCTGGTAAAGCACTGGATGAATGTGATCCCACGGCAAGAACCCCATAAGGAGCCTCGCCGCGGCATTCTGCACCCGCTGGAGTTTCTGGGTCAGCTTCAAGGGCAGCCCCACATAGAGCGAATTACAGTAGTCAAGCCTGGAGGTGACCGTCACATGGTTCACTGTGGCCAGGCCAGGCCGGGGCGGGAAAGGTAAGGGACCAACTGCTTAATACAATGGAGATGGGAAAATGCCACCTTTGCTGTGCCTGCATGGAAAGGGAGGCGTCAAAGAACAGGATGCTGAGCCATTGGCCTGATCCAGCAGTATTCTTACGTAGAGCCCCACTTTCACATTGCCAGGCTTTAGCCCCTAAACATAGGCATCTGCTGAGAGGCCCCTGGAGAGACAACATGGGGGGAACTGTTGAAGAAGGGGCAGATCCGGCTTCTGAGGAGTGTCCTGCAACTGTCAGTTGCTCCGGAAGTAGCAGCAGGGGGCAATGTGGCGTTCCCAAAGCAAAGGAAGGATTGGACTCTGATCATAAGATACACACAGAGGCTTGACCAGCAAGACTGTGGGCGGGGTGCCAGATTTCTCCATTAACAGTTTAGAAGATTGAGGGCTTGATTCCCTTCATGGTTGCCAAACTGTTAACGGAGAAATCTGAGGGCTCCTTGGACAAAAAACAAGGTCACCAGCCAGGAATACCAGAGCAAAACAGCAGCCAGTAGGCTTGGTCTTGATTGAAGACTGTCGCAACAGGACTCCCACCTGCCACAAGGTGGAACAAGATGGAAGCCCCCAACTTTTATTAGCTACTAATCCCCATGCTACACCCCCAAGACTACATCATGACTACATCACTGACACATCACAAAGAGGAGGGGTTCAGGGAGGAGTTGTGGAGGTAACCTGAGTGTCTTGTCACCTGTCCAGTTCCTCCTTTCCCCCTCCCCATGGTTACATTCCTGAGGACAAAGAGGAGTTCACTGTTTCCTGCCCCCAGAGGGAAGGGCTGGTCACTGTCCTTTGTTTCAGTCCGTTCTGAATCCACTTCCATATGCAGGTCCTTTGTGTGTGTAATGATCTTCTGTCTAGGACCATCAAGGTTGGCATGCCAACTGGGTAGGGCTCACGCTTGGGGGATTATGGTTGCCTTGTGTCAAGTCTCCCCCCTTTGATAGTCCTTCCTTCATGGTGTAAAATAAAAGTGGAACGGTACAGATCCGATGTACGGCTGATTTTCTATGAATTTATAACAGAAGTGTTGTGCATGTCATGTGTGTGTATGTGTGTGTCATGTTTGTACAAACTGAATGATGGGGGTGGGGTTCCTGCAACACAATGAGATAGGTATCTTTATCACCTTCCTGTGAAACTATTTCCAGGCCCTAAGATTAACAAAATCAAGGAAGGGTACATCTAAGAAACTGCCTACTATCTTTTATGGCCTCAGGATGCCTGATGAAGCAACTGGCCTGTGTACGTGACTTGTCAATCAAGAGAAATAGGACAGGGATGCAGAGGCGTGGATTGATCAGAAATCATATCAAAATGGCTTAAACCCAGTCAACACAATGCTTTCATTGCTGACACAAATGGCTCACTCTATATTTGTTATAATTCTGCATAGCAATCCCACCTGATCACTACAGGGCAACGCGTTACTTGGAGACTGGTGTGATAGGAATTTTGAGGTCTTAGATATATGTTAAATGTTCATAAGCGTACCAACCAAGCACATACATAGATCAGCACAGGAAGACCGACCTGGAACCATTTTGATTCCCAAACTGTCCCAAACTGACCAAATGTTTTCTCTGCAAGGTCAAAGGAAAATGGAAAAGCCTCCCCATTGTCTTTTCCTTCACAAAATCCTGTCTTACGGGTATGTCTGTGTTTGAATAGGGTGTGAGCCTGTGACCTGGCCCAGGAACTAAGTATTTATCATTACAAAAGACTGGCCAGGCTCCCCAGGAAATCCAATCAAGTAACCTGCCAGACAGGAGATAAACAAGGACAGGAGAAAACCAATATTCAAAATTCTGTTTTAGACCGCCTTTTCTGTGATGTAGGTATGATGTATCTGGGGGGTGGTCTTAGGTTACACCCCTTCTGTGATGTATGTATGATGTTTCTGGGGGTGGTCCTGATCTACAGGATGGGAATTTCGAAAGTCTTTATAAGGCCTTGCATGCCATTTTTCTGGGTCCTCCTTCTGCTTGTGAGGGGAGCACCCTGTTGCAACAGATCAATAAAGATCAGGCTTACTAGCTGCTTTGCAGCCACGAAATTAAAAGATGCCTGCTTCTTGGGAGAAGGGCAATGACAGGCCTAGATAGCATCTTGAGAAGTAGAGACGTCACCTTGCCAACAAAGGTCCGTATAGTTAAAGCCATGGTTTTCCCAGTAGTGATGTATGGAAGTGAGAGCTGGACCATAAAGAAGGCTGATCGCCGAAGAATTGATGCTTTTGAATTATGGTGCTGGAGGAGACTCTGGAGAGTCCCATGGACTGCAAGAAGATCAAACGCATCCATTCTTAATGAAATCAACCCTGAGTGCTCACTGGAAGGACAGATCGTGAAGCTGAGGCTCCATTACTTTGGCCACCTCATGAGAAGAGAAGACTCCCTGGAGAAGACACTGATGCTGGGAAAGATGGAGGGCACAAGGAGAAGGGGGCGACAGAGGACGAGATGGTTGGATAGTGTTTTCGAGGTTACCAGCATGAGTTTGACCAAACTGCGGGAGGCAGTGGAGGACAGAGGTGCCTGGCGTGCTCTGGTCCAGGGGGTCACGAAGAGTCGGACACGACTAAACGACTAAACAACAACAAACAACAACATTCTCTGGTTGGCCTCTGTTATTTTCTCCTACCAATAGGGAACCTATGTAAGGACTCTATATGGGCTCTTGGATACCCCATAAAGGAAAAGGGCAATTTTTGTTTACAACACGGGGTCTGCTGCCCCTGTAGATCCTGCCACCAGAGGTGGTCCCCTCAGCTAGCCTCAGGTGTGGGCCGGTCGTGCCGTGCTGGAGACTGGCATCAGGGCATTCTGGCGAGGGCAGGGGAGCTCCCTTCTTATGCATCTTGGAAGCTGAGCTCCCCGCTGTGCTTCAGTCTGGCTCCTGTCAGAAAACCCAGACAAGGCTGTGCTCAGGCTGCCTCCCATCAGACCCAGCTCAGCGACTCTTACGAAGCCGGCTTCCCTCGTCTCAGCCCACAGGGGAGCAGCTAGGTCTGGCGGGGGGCGGGCCTCAGACGGCCGCAGCAGACGGCCCCTGCAGTCCTCTCTCCATTCCGTGTTCGGACCGTACAGCAGAGGCTGTCTGAGTCCCCCAACACAACACGGCTGCCCCACTGAGGAAGACAGGCAGGGTTAAAGCCTCCGTGATGTACCCACACATCGGTGCAAACCCACCCTGCTGTGATCTTTCACACTTGGTGCAGAAAGGCAGCCAAAATGCTGGCTTTGACCTAAAAAGCCTTAAGCGGCTCAGGACTGCAATACCTTAAGGATCACCTCTCTGGACCCTGAGATCGCCATTTGAGGCCCTTCTTTGTGTGTCGCCTCCATGACAGATCTGGAGGACGGGAACATGAGAACGGGGCCTTCTCTGTGGTGGGTCCCTGTTTGTGGAAGGCTGTCCGCAGGGAGGTGAATCTGGCACCTTCATTACGTACCTTTAGGTACATTCCTCTTCAACCAGGCCTTTAGCTGATTAATAAATCTACGTCCTTTTAAATGTGCTTGTAGGAGGGGGATTATTGGTATCATAGAATTGCAGAGTTGGAAGGGACTCTAAGGATCATCTAGTCCAACCCCATACAAGGCAGGAATAGGCAGGTGCTCCATACGGGGATCAAACCTGCAACCTTGGCATTATCAGCACCACACTCTAACCAGCTGAGCTATCCAGGCACTGGTTTGTTTTCATTTCCCTTTTCATTTTGTATTTTGCGTTCGCATTTTTTGTTTTTGTATTGTGAACTGCCTTGTGATTGTTGGATGAAGGGTGGTATACAAATCTGATAAATAATAATAATGATAGTAATTGAAGAGGAAGTCTCATATTTTTAATCACGGCATGGAAGCCCGGTGCTTTCGGGCCTCTAAAGAAAGGGTGCAAGTTCCATGTTTATTAATTTTTCCTCTTTGTACTTTTATCCCAGTACATAAGAAGAAGAAGAAGAGTTTGGATTTGATATCCCGCTTTATCACTACCCGAAGGAGTCTCAAAGCGGCTAACATTCTCCTTTCCCTTCCTCCCCCACAACAAACACTCTGTGAGGTGAGTGGGGCTGAGAGACTTCAGAGAAGTGTGACTGGCCCAAGGTCACCCAGCAGCTGCTGGTGGAGGAGCGGAGACGTGAACCCGGTTCCCCAGATTACGAGTCTACCGCTCTTAACCACTACACCACACTGGCTCCCACTGGCTCTACATAATTTTGGACTTCTCCATATTAACTCCCAGTCCAGACCCATCTTTAAAGTCTTTCAATATTATTATCAATTCTTTTACGCTATCTAACGGATTTGTTAATAGTAATGAAATATCATCTGCATACATATTCAACTTGATTTCCTCCTTTCCCATCTTATATCCTTTTATTCTTACTGAATTTCTAATCCTGTCTGCCAGATACTCCATACCCAACACAAATAGTAATGGTGAGAGGGGGCAATCTTGTTTAACCCCTCTTTCTATATTAATTTGTTCGGAGATCCCTCCATTCACTCTGACTACTGCCTTCCCTTCTCTATATACCGTATTTTTCGCGCTATAAGATGCACCAGACCATAAGACGCACCTAGTTTTTGGAGGAGGAAAACAAGAAAAAAAATATTCTGAATCTCAGAAGCGAGAACAGCAAGAGGGATCGCTGCGCAGTGAAAGCAGCAATCCCTCTTGCTGTTCTGGCTTCTGGGATAGCTGCGCAGCCTGCATTCGCTCCATAAGACGCACACACATTTCCCCTTACTTTTTAGGAGGGAGGGAAAAAATGAGTCTTATAGAGCAAAAAATACGGTAATTCTTGGATCGCCTGCACAAAATTTTTACCTATCCCTGCCTTCATAATACTCTCCAAGAACTTATGTCTTATTGCATCGAAAGCCTTATAAACATCCAATTTTAACAAGGCCAATTCACCTTTTACCCTACTTGTTAAAACATCTATCATATTTCTTATTGGATGACCTGCAAGTTCCATATTTTAACTATGCGCTGTGTGGAGAAGTACTTATTTTCCCCCTGTCCTGAATCTTCCATCATTCGCCTTCACTGGATGGCCCTAAATTTGTACTGTGTCCAGTTCTGGGCAACCCAGTTTAAGAAGGATGTTGACAAGCTGGAAAATGTGCAGAGGAAGGTGACCAAGATGATCAAGGGTCTGGAAGCCAAGCCTGATGAGGAACGGTTGAAGGAGTTGGGTATGTTTAGCCTGGAGAAGAGGAGACCGAGAGGAGATATGAGTAAGCTTGTTTTCCGCCGGAGAACCCAATCCAATGGATTCAAATAACAAGAAAAGAGATTCTGACTAAACATTCAGAAGAACTTTCTGTTGGATGGTCTTCTTTACTTTAGTTGAGATTCTTGCAGGGGGTTGCAATAGATGACCCTCAGGAGTCCCTTTCAACTTGACAATTCTATGGTTTGGGAGAGAAAAACCTCTCCCTAGCCTCTTTTCCCAGCACCATGCATAACTTTATACGACTCTGTCATGTCTCTGCTTACTCCTCTTTTATCTAAACTAAAGATTGCAGACTTTCCTTCTGTTCTGTACTGAAGTTCTCACCCTGGGCCAGCAGGGGGATACTGTAGATAGTTTTCACTCAGTCCACATATGCAAATAAGGGATTGAAAGTGACGTTCAGTGATTGGATAGTTACAGAAAGTTGTTACAATTGCATTGTACTGGAGCTCTATATAAGCAGGCTGACTGAACCCTTCAGTTCAGTTCTGTTCTGGCCTGTGAATAAACAAGAGCTGTTTGAAGAATTGCTGTGTCGTCTGATATGTTCACCCACAACTTAACACCTTTCCCCTGATCCTTCTGGTCGCCCTTCCTGGCACCTTCTCAACCTCAGTCTCCAAGCAAGGAAATGGGTGCATTCATCATCCAGCGCACACCCACAGATAAGCACCCCGCACATGAGCACTTAGGTTTACACCACGGGTCAGCAAACTTTTTCAGCAGGGGGCCGGTCCACTGTCCCTCAGACCTTGTGGGGGGCCGGACTATATTTTTTTGGGGGGAAATGAACGAATTCCTATGCCCCACAAATAACCCAGAGATGCATTTTCAATAAAAGCACACATTCTACTCATGTAAAAACACGCTGATTCCCGAACCGTCCATGGGCTGGATTTAGAAGGCGATTGGGCCGGATCCGGCCCCCGGGCCTTAGTTTGCCTATCCATGGTTTACACACAGCCTGCCGTTTTGCATACTTCAGCAAAATCTGAGATGGTTTCTTTGAAGAAAAAAAGAGTTTATTGATGGATTTGCACCCAGTGAATATTTTGACACGCTTGGCTTTCAAATCAGCAGAGGAAATGGCTCTTTCAGGATAAAGGAAAACGGTACAGAGGCAAAGAGGAGCCTCCGGTGACAGATGACGCAGACGGAGTCGTCCCGAGGTATTTCCCTGCTTCAGGCTGAGAAGCAAATCTCCGACAACAACGCCACGCCGAGGCACGGACCAAGCCAGTTAAGTTATTTTGGTCCTGGAGAAAAATCCCACAAGTGCCTCTCTCCATCCCAGCAGCTAAAGCAGAACCATCGTCAATTGAACGCTGGATATAGCCAATTAAATGCTGCAGCACGATTGCTGACGGGAGCAAGGCCTTGTCAGCACGTAAACCCCTGAGCTCAGAGACTTACAAGGGTTGCCGGTTTTCCGCCAGGCCAAGTTCAAGGTTATTTGAAAATAAAGTACTGTTGATATATTAAGTCCTGACCTTGGGACCAGTTTGCCTACAAATATCCCTTCCTCCACATGTGCCCACTGGATCGATGGAACTGGCTCTGTTACAGGTGTTACGAAGAAATTGGAAGTGGGGTGAGAGACCCCACCCCATCCCAAGAGCCTTGCCTCTCCACACCAGCAGAAAAAGACAAAGAAGTCTCCACTGCACATTAACAAACCACTCACTCACAAATAATATAAAACTCCTGTCGAAAATGTATAAATTGCTTCTGGAATGGCACACAAAGGATGAACGCAGGTTAAATCTGTCATGAGACATTGGGAGAGGGATTTGGGGCATAATTTGGGTTAAACCACAGAGCCTAGGGCTTGCCGATCATAGGCTGGCGGTTCGAATCCCCGCTATGGGGTGAGCTCCCGTTGCACGGTCCCTGCTCCTGCCAACCTAGCAGTTCGAAAGCACGTCAAAGTGCAAGTAGATAAATAGGTGCCGCTCCGGCGGGAAGGTAAACGGCGTTTCCGTGCGCTGCTCTGGCTCGCCAGAAGTGGCTTAGTCCTGCTGGCCACATGATCCGGGAGCTGTACGCCGGCTCCCTCGGCCAGTAAAGCAAGATGAGCGCCACAACCCCAGAGTCGGCCACGACTGGACCTAATGGTCAGGGGTCCCTTTACCTTTACCTTTTGCCTGATAACATTTATGAACATTCATTTTATATCTTAGACCTTATAATTCTCATATTAATAATGTTACTTCCCACCAGAGTGGTACCTATTTATCTACTTGCACTTCGTGCTTTTGAACTGCTAGGTTGGCAGGAGCAGGGACTGAGGAACGGGAGCTCACCCCGTCGCGGGGATTCGAACCGCCGACCTGATCGGCAAGTCCTAGGCTCTGTGGTTTAACCCACAGCGCCACCTGCGTCCCACCAGGCAAACACATACATAAATATATAAACAACGTGTCTGAAATAGTATGGGAGAACAATCCTGAAGCCATTTTGACTCTTTCAGTGACCTCAAATATTCCTCTGCAGTTTGGATGAAAATGCGAAAAGCCTCCCCATTGTCTCTGTGCTCACAGATCCTGCCTTAAGGGCACATTTGGGTATGAATAGGGTGAGCCTGTGACCCGGATTCAGCCCTGAAATCAGCCCTGAGTGCTCACTGGAAGGACAGATCCTGAAGCTGAGGCTCCAAGACTTTGGCCACCTCATGAGAAGAGAAGACTCCCTGGAAAAGACCCTGATGTTGGGAAAGATGGAGGGCACAAGGAGAAGGGGACGACAGAGGACGAGATGGTGGGACAGTGTTCTCAAAGCTACCAGCATGAGTTTGACCAAACTGCGGGAGGCAGTGGAAGACAGGAGGGCCTGGCGTGCTCTGGTCCAGGGGGTCACAAAGAGTCGGACACGACTAAACGACTAAACAACAACAACAACAACGTGATCTGAATTCAGGAACTAAAGTACTTACCATCACAAAAGAATGGCCAGGCTGCCCAGGTAAAGCAATCACTGACCATTAACAGATATCCTGGCAAACAGGATTTCTGCTGTAGACTACCCCCTTCTGTGATAGATGTATGATGGGGGGGTGTTTTGGGGGGGGTCCTTGGGCTACAGGGTGGGCAATTTCAGAAGTCTATAGGTCTTGCGTTCCATTGTTCTGGGTTCCTCCTGCCTCCTGCGTGTGGGGGTGAGTGAGGACCCTGTTGCAACAATTAATAAGATCAGGCTTACTAGCTGCTTTGCTTCTCAATATTCTCTGGTTGGCCTCTGTTATTTTCTCCTACCGATAGAGAACCTTACATAAGGACCCTATAAGGGCTCAAAGGAAGAGTTTTTTTCTTATAACAGCAACATCTCTGCAAAGGCATTGCATCTTCAAGGGAGCTCAGCTCAGAAACCTGTGACTCCCAGCTGAGCCCCGGGTCTTAAATTTTCTATAGTGAGTCCTTTTGGGGGTTTTTTTGTTATTATTTGTTTTCTATTATCAGTGCTACTTGCTTCTAGTTATACTGGGGACCCTTTGTTCAAAGTATAGTGGCGGGGTTCCCCCTGATAGGAAAGTTTTTCATAAGCCTCCACCTCAGATTTGCCTTTTCAGTTAAACTGGAAGTGTTAAGTTGTGGGCGAACATATCAGACGACACAGCGATTTCTCCAAAGCAGCTCTTTATTTTGTAAGCTGGAACAGAACTAAGCTGAGGAGCTCAGTCAGCCTGCTTATATAGAGCTCCAGAACAATGTAACTGTTGCCATTTTCTAAAACTATCCAATCACTGAACGTCACTTTCGATCCTTCATTTGCATAACTATCTACAGTATCCCCCTGCTGGCCCAGGGTGAGAACTGCAGTACATAACAGGGAGAGAATGCCAGGACATGAAACTGTAAACCTAATGTGCTCAGAAGGCAGCAAAAAAAAAAAATCCACTTGTTGGAAATCTTTGCTTCCCTTGGAGCAAATAATTTTTGTACTCAAAGGTCTAGAAATGTTTGTGTGTGTGTGTGTTTAAATTGGCTTCACAGGTAACATCCTATGGCCTGCTATCTTACATGCACAGAGTTTTAAATTGCAAGCTTGCTTCAAAATAATAGTTTAAAAAAGCCATGTTGGGCCTGATCAACCTTAAACATGGCAAATATTGGGGGGGGGGGGAGAAAAAATGAGGTGTGCAAATGTTTGTTATTTGAGGGAGTCTAGAAAGGGAGAATCTCTTTCCAAGTAGTAAAAAAATCATTTGTATGTGTATGCCTGTGGTCTGAGAGGGGAAACTGCCCCCCTTCCCTCTACAGCTTAAGGGAGGAAGAACATTTGTAACTTTGATTTTTTTGTTTTAAAAAAAAATTGTTGAAACTTGGGAGTTTCTGAGGGAACATACCTACAGCAGTGTTCTAGTCTCCTTTTACAATATGCTGCGAAGTAGCCTCCTGGAATACGTAAATTTCCCCTGCAAATAGTCTAGCTGAGCAAAATGGCTCTTATAAGTTAAATGTAGTGTCGGACGTTCCTTTAGCCTTAAGCAGGTCTCCTCATGAAGTAAAAGGCCTTGTGAGGAATCCTAAGAAGTATTGTGAATGTATGACCAAAGGAAAAATGAGCATCCATTCCAGTTGGGGGGGGGGAAGTAATTTGTTTTTCAAAAGTAGAACTTCCATGGGCAGTGACTGTGTATCTGGGTGTAGGTTATAGCTTGGATTCGGTTGGCTAAGGGAGTTATGGGAAGGCTGATAATATCAGTTTCTGTAAGATCGGCCAGGACCCCGGCCTCTTTTGGTAAATGGGTCTTTTACCCCTTTAGTTTCTCTCTCTTTGAGGCTTTTTCTTACTTCTGCGCTTCAATGGGTAAATTTACTCTCGAGTAAGCTTTGTTGAATAGCTTTGTTGAGGGACACGGGTGGCGCTGTGGGTAAAAGCCTCAGCACCTAGGGCTTGCCGATCGAAAGGTCGGCGGTTCGAATCCCCGTGGCGGGGTGCGCTCCCGTTGCTCGGTCCCAGCGCCTGCCAACCTAGCAGTTCGAAAGCACCCCCAGGTGCAAGTAGATAAATAGGGACCGCTTACTGGCGGGAAGGTAAACGGCGTTTCCGTGTGCTGCGCTGGCTCGCCAGATGCAGCTTTGTCATGCTGGCCACATGACCCGGAAGTGTCTTCGGACAGCGCTGGCCCCTGGCCTCTTAAGTGAGATGGGTGCACAACCCCAGAGTCTGTCAAGACTGGCCCGTACGGGCAGGGGTACCTTTACCTTTACCTTTAAGCTTTGTTGAAGGGACACGGGTGGTGCTGTGGGTTAAACCACAGAGCCTAGGGCTCACCGATCAGAAGGCCGGCAGTTCGAAACCCCACGACGGGGTGAGCTCCCGTTGCTCGGTCCCTGCTCCTGCCCACCTAGCAGTTTGAAAGCACATCAAAGTGCAAGTAGATAAATAGGTACCACTCCGGCGGGAAGGTAAACGGCATTTCCGTGCGCTGCTCTGGTTCGCCAGAAGCGGCTTAGTCCTGCTGGCCACATGACCCGGAAGCTGTACGCTGGCTCCCTCGGCCAATAAAGCGAGATGAACGCCGCAACCCCAGAGTCGGTCACGACTGGACCTAATGGTCAGGGGTCCCTTAAACAACAGCAAGCTTTGTTTAATAAGGAAAGTGCAACTTGCCTGCTCAGTATTTCCCAGGAGCTGCATTTTGTGAAAGACACCCCCCCCCCGCCCCGTGTGTGTCTGTTTAAACTGCCCATGTGCTTATTCTTCTGTTGGCTGCAAAATATTCTTTCTCTCTCTTCCTGTATAAGCACATGCTGCATTCGTAGTAAATCTACCTTTTGGTGGCGCAGCACCTCTCCTTTGGAACTCCCTGCCTCTTGATACTTCCCTGTCCTCCTTTTGCCCCTCCAGCAGCAATAGCAACTTGAGTCTGTGGGCTGCAGCCTTCTTTCTACCAACCCTGCAACTGGGCTCTCTCACCACTGATCTCCACAGCCACCAGCCGCCCTGCCACTTTCCTCTTTCCCCTCCTGCCCATATCATCTCCTTTATTATATATGGGGTGTTCAGACTGTGAGCTTACTTATGTGTTCAGGGCTTCCTATCTCCCCCAATAGACAGGCGCAAAACTGTTTTTGTAGAAATCCCATGACTCTTGAGTCGAACAATGGCATCACTCTCAGGTCCAGCCCATGAGTTTCCATTGTGCAAAGTGGAGTCCAAATAGCCTTCTCCCCCCCCCACCCCAAATAAATGTTGGAGGCTAATTTGGGGGGGAGGAGAGAATAGACGGCTCCATTGAGGCATCAGATCCTTCATCTGCTGCTTTCAATTTCCACTGTCTGGGGAGACTTCCTTCTCCTTTTTGCTGATCACTTTCTCTCTCACCCTGCCTGACCTGCCTCCCGCGGTTGTTCTCTGAGCCTCTTAGAGGAAGCGGGTGCACGGAATACAGAACAAAACGAAAATAATTATGGATCTTCTAATTTTACTCTTTGGCTAGGCTAAAGAAACTGTGCTAATGGAGGACAGGGTTTTAATGTGCCATCTCTTAACTGCTGCCAGAATTATTATTTGTCAAAACTGGAGGGGGGAAATGAGGGGCTCTGTGCATAAGAGAATAGATGGCTGAAATCTGGGACATTGCGCGAAGCTTATATGTATGGTGAGGAGCAGAGCAGAGCAGGCAAACAAGATTAGGTCTTTATCGAGAAACAAAGCCTTTTTATAATGTAACTGGAGCAATAAGGGACAGGATAACGTCAAGCCATTTCTGTTACTCGGAACCTTGCGATATTGATTTATGACGTTTGATTTTGGCATGGACATTTGCTGCTGTGATTAAACTTCCGGATATCCCTCTCTGCTTTGAATTTATACGGCGTCTGCTTTTATACTTGTCACTCTATAAGTGTGTGTGTGTGTGTAAATAATAATAATAACAAATAAATACATAATGTGTCCTTTATAAAACAAATAAGCCGGGCAAATATAAGCTCTCCCGGTTCCACTGCCCCGCTCCGTATTAATTAAGCCGGCCTAATTACCACGGCTGGTTCCGTAATTGCAAGCGCCGATGTGGACTCTGGACCTCTCCGATTCATGCTTCCCCCTCCTTCCCTCCCTCCCTTGAGAGCTGTTGGAGAAATTGCCTGGTTTTTAATAAACCAGAATATGCTTCTGCAATGAAACCGGGGGAGACAGAGTGGAAGGAACGGAGAGACAAAACAGCCATTCTTGCCTCTGCAAGGAATTAAAAAACAGGGCTTGCGGTTTGAATACTTGCTCATGTGCAAGCAAAAAAAATAAAAAAATACCACCACCACCCCCCCCAGAAATCCTTGGCGGTGCTTTTGACAGCTTCAGAAAGCTGTGAAGCTATTTATGTCCCAGGGACACCCAGAAAACAACTGTCTTTCTAGAAACACTGCATAGAGATTCCAGATTTCTCGTTCTCTTATTTTATTTTATCCACTTGGCTTTATGTTCTAATGCTGCAGGCTGAAAGACGGGTAACTAATAACAAAAAAAATAATGATAGAAACGTGAGTTTGTAGAGTTTGAAGGGACCCCAAGGGCCATCTAGTCTCACCCCTGCAAGGCACAGCGGAAGAATCCCAACTTTCAACCTCTGCTTAAAAACCTCTAACGAAGGAGACCACCAGCTTCCACTGTCAAAGAGAAAGTTCTTCCGAATGTTTAGTCGGAATCTCCTTCCTTGTCATTTGAATCATTTGCTTCAGGTCCTCCCCTCTGATGCATCATTGAATCATTTGCTTTAGGTCATCATCTCTGATGCATCAAGCTTGCATCATCAACAGCCCTTTGAAGATGGCTCTCATATCATTTCTTCTTTTCCAGGATAAACAGACCCAACTCCCTCAACCGTTCCTCATCAGGCTTGGCTTCCATCCCCGTCATCATTCTGGCTGCTCTCCTCTGCACACCTTCCAGCTTGTCGATATCCTTCTTAAACTGGGGTACCCAGAACTGGGGGGGAGGTCTGACCGAGGCGGAATAAAGCGTCAGGTTACATACCTTCAGGCTTTGCCGGGGCAAAGCAAACCTTCGTAAGGCCACAAGACATCACATGAGAAACGCAGTCCTGGCTCCCCTGAGCTCAGTCGCCAGTCAGGAGTGGAAAAAGAAAACAGGAAGGAAAAACCAAAAGCATTTCAAAGGTCAGAGCTCAAAGTCCGGCGCTTCGCCTCTCAATTCCCTAGGAAGTTCCCCGCAAACCAGGCTCTCAGACGGCTTTCCTTTTCCACCTCTCCACCACGAGCTCAGCAGTTCCACAATCGCGTCACATGAAAGCACAGGGGCACACAGCCACAAACCTCTCACACCCACACACCTCTCGGCTCCACTGAGCTTTCTTCCCCCTAGAGCAAAATAAATAAGTGAGAGTGCTGCCCCACAACCCGTTTCCAAATCACCCCAAAGGGTCCGGAAAACAAACACCTGCCCAAGCCAGCCGCCAGTTGCCCGTTCTGTGCTGAGTTGCAAAATCCCAGGGCTGCCGGGCACGCCTATTTCTCCTCCTCCTGCCAGGGTAGAAGGCCTCTTGTGTGCCAAGCATGACATCACCTCTAGACACTCAGCCAAGATTACCTGGGAATTTCTCTGGCTCACAGCCAGCACCTGTCGACTTTTTTCACTTTCCTTCGACTGCTTTCGGAACATCATGTTGTAAGAGTTCCCCGACACGTTATTCGAATAGTCGAGTTCCCCGGCTCGCTGTTTTGTGTCCTGAAAACAGAAAGCTGCGCAGGTATAAATACCTGGGCCATGGAGAACCCAAAACACACAGATCTGCTCCGGGGAACGAAGAGGACGTGCATCTTGAACCCTGAGACATCGCGACAGAATTACGATGGGAACAGGTAAGGACACGGCGAATTCTTTGCTTCGACACTGTGGCTTAGGTTGCGGAGTCGGGTGTGTGTCGGGGATCGACTCCTCCGGATCAGCGCAACTGCGATTAAGCTGTGATGGCTTTGTTGCAGCAGGTTGGACTAGATTACTCTTAGGATCCCTTCCAACTCTACCACTCAATGATACGTTGGAGGTCTTCCAAAAGAGGTTGGATGGCGATCAGTCGGGGATTCCTTAGCTGTGATTCCTCACTGGATTTTGCACCGGACCACAAACCAAGTAACTGACGCTCAAACCAGGGGTCCGAGGTATCCCCCCAAAACAACCCAAAGCTGTCCAATTGAAACAAACTGGTGCCAAACTTTTGCACTCATTCTGCACCCTTTTGCACCGTGAACCCCGTGTTTTGCACCGGACCCCCAACCAATTAACTGGCACTCAAACCAGGGGTAGTTGGTATCGCACAAAACCCCAACATTGTCCAATTTGTTCCAAAGTGGTGCCAAATTTTTGCAATAGTTTTGCACCCTTTTGCACCATTTCGCCGCAACCCCCAAACAGAGTAATTGAGGCTCAAACCAAAGGTTGAGGTATCCCCCCAAAAGTTTGGCACCCGATTGGAGTGTGCTGGGTACTACATGGCACAGCTTTCCGTTTTCAGGACTCGACGTGTTGTCGAACTCTACGATGTTGTCGTACTCTACGATGTTGTCGAACTCTACGATGTTGTCGTACTCTACGATGTTCGGAAAGCAGGCAGACCAAAGCGGAAATAGGTGACAGGTGCTGGCTGTGAGCCAGCTGGACTCCCATATGTTGTCATGCTGCCGGGCACGCCTATTTCTCCTCCTCCTGCCAGGGTAGAAGGACTTTCGTGCCCCAAGCATGACATCCCCTCTAGACCCTCAGCCAAGATTACCTGGGAATTTCTCTGGCTCACAGCCAGCACCTGTCAACTTTTTTCACTTTCCTTTGACTGCTTTCGGAACATCATGTTGTAAGAGTTCCCTGACACGTTATTCGAATGGTCGAGTTCGCTGTTTTGTGTCCTGAAAACAGAAAGCTGCGCAGGTATAAATACCTGGGCCATGGAGAACCCAAAACACTCAGATCTGCTCTGCGGAACGAAGAGGACGTCGCGACAGAATTACGATGAGAACAGGTAAGGACACGGCGTATTCTTCGCTTCGACACTGCGGCTCAGGTTGCAGAGTCGGGTGTGTGTCGGGGATCGACTCCTCCGGATCGTAACAACCGCAATTAAGTTGTGATGGCTTTGTTGCAGCAGGTTGGACTAGATTACTCTTGGGATCCCTTCCAACTCTACCACTCGATGATACGTTGGAGATCTTCCGACAGAGGTTGGGCGGCGATCAGTCGGGGATTCCTTAGCTGTGATTCCTGCACCACAGGCGATTAGATTAGATGACCCCAAGGAAACCTTGCAACTCTGCAGGTCTATGATGCTAATTAAGTCTGCACCCTTTTGCATTGTGAACCCCGTGTTTTGTACTGGACCCAAACCAATTAACTGATGCTCAAACCAGGGGTCCGAGGTATCCCCCCAAAAACCCCAAAGCTGTCCAATTGAAACAAACTGGTGCCAAACTTTTGCACTCATTCTGCACCCTTTTGCACCGTGAACCCCGTGTTTTGCACCGGACCCCAAACCAATTAATTGGCCCTCAGGGGTAATTGGTATCCCACAAAACCCCAACATTGTCCAATTCATTCCAAAGTGGTGCCAAATTTTTGCAAGAGTTTTGCACTCTTTTGCACCATTTTGCAGCAGCCCCCAAACAGAGTAAGTGAGGCTCAAACCAAGGTCGAGGTATCCCCCCAAAAAAAAACTCCCCGCATTGTCTGATTCACTCCAAACTGGTGCCAAACTTTTGCACTTGTCCTGACTCTTTTGTACCACAAACCCTGTGTTTTGCACCAGCCCACAAACTGAGTAGCATACTCAAACTGGGGGGGGGCGTTATCCCCCCAAAAAAAACCCTCTACATTCTCCAATTCACTTAAAACCGGTGCCAAACTTTTGTAATTGTTTTGCACCCTTTTGCACTACGGACCCCACATTCCGCAGCGGCCCCATAGATTGAGTAACTGACACTCAAACCAGGGGTCATAGATATCCCCCCCAAAAAATAACTTCACCATTGTCCTCTTCACTCCAAACTACTGCAAATGTTTGGCACCCGATTGGAGTGTGCTGGGTACTCCATGGCACAGCTTTCCGTTTTCAGGACTCGACGTGTTGTCGAACTCTACGATGTTGTCGTACTCTACGATGTTCAGAACTCTATGCTGTTCGGAGTGTTGTCGAACTCTACGATGTTGTCGTACTCTACGATTTTCAGAAAGCAGGCAGAGCAAAGCGGAAATAGGTGACAGGTGCTGGCTGTGAGCCAGCTGGACTCCTATGTGTTGTCATGCTGCCGGGCACGCCTATTTCTCCTCCTCCTGCCAGGGTAGAAGGCCTCTTGTGTGCCAAGCATGACATCACCTCTAGACACTCAGCCAAGATTACCTGGGAATTTCTCTGGCTCACAGCCAGCACCTGTCAACTTTTTTCACTTTCCTTTGACTGCTTTCGGAACATCATGTTGTAAGAGTTCCCCGACACGTTATTCGAATGGTCGAGTTCCCCGGCTCGCTGTTTTGTGTCCTGAAAACAGAAAGCTGCGCAGGTATAAATACCTGGGCCATGGAGAACCCAAAACACTCAGATCTGCTCTGCGGAACGAAGAGGACGTCGCGACAGAATTACGATGGGAACAGGTAAGGAAGGACACGGCGTATTCTTCGCTTCGACACTGCGGCTCAGGCTGCAGGGTCGGGTGTGTGTCGGGGATCGACTCCTCCGGATCGTAACAATCGCAATTAAGTTGTGATGGCTTTGTTGCAGCAGGTTGGACTAGATTACTCTTGGGATCCCTTCCAACTCTACCACTCGATGATACGTTGGAGGTCTTCCAACAGACGTTGGGCGGCGATCAGTCGGGGATTCCTTAGCTGTGATTCCTGCACCGCAGGCGATTAGATTAGATGACCCCAAGGAAACCTTGCAACTCTGCAGGTCTATGATGCTAATTAAGTCTGCACCCTTTTGCATTGTGAACCCCGTGTTTTGTACCGGACCCCAAACCAATTAACTGATGCTCAAACCAGGGGTCCGAGGTATCCCCCCCCAAAATCCCAAAGCTGTCCAATTGAAACAAACTGGTGCCAAACTTTTGCACTCATTCTGCACCCTTTTGCACCGTGAACCCCGTGTTTTGCACCGGACCCCAAACCAATTAATTGGCCCTCAGGGGTAATTGGTATCCCACAAAACCCCAACATTGTCCAATTCATTCCAAAGTGGTGCCAAATTTTTGCAATAGTTTTGCACCCTTTTGCACTACGGACCCCACATTCCGCAGCGGCCCCATAGATTGAGTAACTGACACTCAAACCAGGGGTCATAGATATCCCCCCAAAAAAATAACTTCACCATTGTCCTCTTCACTCCAAACTACTGCAAATGTTTGGCACCCGATTGGAATGTGCTGGATACTCCATGGCACAGCTTTCCGTTTTCAGGACTCGACGCAGCGAGTCAGCGAACTCTACGATGTTCGGAAAGCAGGCAGAGCAAAGAGGAAATAGGTGACAGGTGCTGGCTGTGAGCCAGCAGAACCCCCACGTGTTGTTAGCCAAGTCAATGCCTAGAGGTGATGTCACGCTTGCAGCACAGAAGGCATTCTGCCCTGGCAGGAAGAGGAAAAATAGGCGTGCCGTCTGGTTCACCGCCCTGGAATCTTTCAGCTCGGCACAGAACAGGGAGGGTGAGGCAAACCATGGGTTTTGCGATGCAAGTTTGCAAAGGTTTGGCAGCCGCTTAGAATGAATCGGACAATGTTAGCTTTTTGGTGTTAACTATGACGCAGGTGGTGCTGTGGGTTAAACCACAGAGCCTAGGACTTGCCGATCAGAAGGTCGGTGGTTCAAATCCCTGCAACGGGGTGAGCTCCCGTTGCTCGGTCCCTGCTCCTGCCAACCTAGCAGTTCAAAAGCACGTCCAAGTGCAAGTAGATAAATAGGTACCACTCCAGCGGGAAGGTAAATGGTGTTCTGTGCGCTGCTCTGGTTTGCCAGAAGCGGCTTAGTCCTGCTGGCCACATGACCCGGAAGCTGTACGCCGGCTCCCTCGGCCAGTAAAGCGAGATGAGCGCCCCAACCCCAGAGTCGGCCATGACTGGACCTAATGGTCAGGGGTCCCTTTACCTATGAACAGCAGTGGAGCTAGCCGCTCGGGGGCGGATTGATCAGCGGCGATCCGCCGGGGGGTATTTTGTCACACACACCCCTCAGGGATGACACCCAGGGCGCACCACCCCCACTGCCCCCCCTTCCTATGCCCCTGGCTATGACCCTGGTTTGCTGCATCAGTTACAGTGGACCCTCGAGTTATGTATCGCTCTGGATACGTAATCCTCGGGTTGCGAACGCAGCAAACCCGGAAATGTATACTTCCAGGTTTTGCCGTTCACACATGTGCAGAAGCACTCTGTGCAAGGTGCACATGAACAGAAGCGCTCTATCGCGCTGCCCACATGTGCAGAAGCGGAGCCTCTAGTTATGCATTTTTGGGGGTGCGCACGGCACCCCGAAATGAATTAAATCCGTAAGCAGAGGTACCACTGTACTCAGTTTGGGGGTCGGTGGAAAACACGGGGGTGAAATCTGAGTGGCTCCCAGCGTATTGCTGAGTCCAAACTAGCTAGAGGGCACCAGGTTGACAAAGACAGAGTTAGGGAGCAAAGTGTGCCCCTCCTACGAGGAGGCCTGGTGGGAGAAACAGGCGAGAGATTCGTTTCAGAAGCAAAGGCAGCATGCTGTTTCCTCTAGAATTCTTGATTCCCCTCATATGCAAATGCATGCAGATTTTAATTGGCTCAGTTAACCGCCTAAAACTTATACAAGTAATCAGCTGGAATGGAGTGGGTGCAAAAGTGCGAAAGGGAGGGAAGAGGAGAGGGTCTCATTCCCAACAGCGTCTGTGCGCCTTTTAGCAGCTGGAGACGGGCAGAAATTCAATCCGTACAGCTTTTTGATAAGGGAGCTGCACCTATTGGATTTCCACCTGCCGGACAGCTCTTAAAGGCAGGGCATCTCTGTGGGGCAGGTGGGGTGGCGTAAGTGCACAGCAGCCTTCTCCAACCCGGTGCTTTTCAGGGGTGGTGTAACGGTTAGGGTGGTGGTTTAGGACCAGGGAGAGAACCTGGTTCGAATCCACCCCACTCAACAGGGAGAGTAACAAGAAGAGCTGCGCCTGTTGCATTTGGGCTCCCAGGATTAAGTGAGGAGGGGGCAGAACCACGCCTGCTGCCTTGAGCTCTTTAGAGAAACGGGTGGAATATAAATATAAATAGCTGGATCGTCTAGTCCAGACCCCACTGTGCAAGAATCGGGGGGTTGGACTAGATGACCCTGGGGTTCCCTTCTAACTAATTCCATGATTCTGTGATTCTATGAGCTCAGTTGGGGCATTGCAGGGGGCTGGACTAGTTGACCCCTGGTATCCCTTCCAACGCATGGATATTGAAGAGAGCCAAATGCAAAAAATATTACTGCTCCAAATAATAATAATAATAATAATAATAATAATAATAATAATAATAATAATATAATAATAATAATAATAATAATAATAATAATAATAATACTGATGCCTTTGACCACAGCTGGCCTGGTGGGTCAGCACCTGTAATCCAGAGCCTCTGCAGGGTTCTAGGTTGGAGAAGCCTGGTGTGCGCTGCCAGAAACGGAGGACAGGTGTCTCGGCACACCTGCCGGTTTCTCTGCTCTTTGAAAAACCCGCCAGTCATCTTTCGCAAAGGTCCGTAGGGGGTCAGCTCCCCAAACCCTGCCACCTTCCCCCTGCCACACAGACACATATACCCCAGACCCCCGTTCCTTGCCAGGACACCCCGGCAGCGAGATCCCTCTTCACCTTATGCTAATTGCCCAATTACTCACCTTCCCCATGCAAATGTAGCTACAGAGAAATAATTGAAGCCCTAAACAGTGACAAATGATTCTGGCTCCGGAGGACGAGAAGCGTCGAGGCAATTATCTCCCAGCGCTTCTCAAAACCCATCTTTCCTTTCCAATATTTTATTTATCAGAGTTTTTCCTCTCCGTGGTGGTAATGGTGCAATTAGCCGTCTCCCAGGAATACCCAGCGGGGCGGCCGGGGAACGAGGGCATCCATTTGGCCCCAAAGTCTTCCTCCTCCCTAGTCAACAAAATCTCCTCCTGGAATCTCAGTCACATGCCTTTCACCCCAAAAAACCCACCTGCCTAGAAGTTGGGGACCCCAAGATTTAATCCCAAGGGAAGGGGGTTAGGACCAGCCAGGATCAGTCTCTTAATGACTCTCGTAGAATCACAGAATCTTGGAATTGTAGACTTAGAAGGGAACCCCGGGGTCATCTAGTCCAGCCCGCACTGTGCAACAATCAGGGGGTGGACTAGATGACTCTGGGTGTCCCTTCCAACTCTACTGTTCCATGGTAGCCAATGAGCTTGAGAAGTTCCAAATCCCAACAGTCCCCCTCCAACCCAGCGTGACCAACAGTTGTGGATGATGGGTGTTGCGTTGTTGTTGTTTAGTCGTTTAGTCGTGTCCACCTCTTCGTGACCCCATGGACCAGAGCATGCCAGGCACTCCTGTCTTCCACTGCCTCCCTCATGCTGGTAGCTTCGAGAACACTGTCCCACCATCTCGTCCTCTGCCGTCCCCTTCTCCTTGTGCCCGCCATCTTTCCCAACATCAGGGTCTTTTCCAGGGAGTCTTCTCTTCTCCTGAGGTGGCCAAAGTCTTGGAGCCTCAGCTTCAGGATCTGTCCTTCCAGTGAGCACTCAGGGCTGATTACCTTCAGAATGGAGAGGTTTAAGCTTTTGCTGTCCATGGGACTCTCAAGAGTCTCCTCCAGCACCAGAATTCAAAAGCATTCATTCTTCAGCAATCAGCCTTCTTTGTGGTCCAGCTCTCACTTCCATACATCACTACTGGGGAAAAGAGTGAAAGAGGTGAAAGAAAAAGGGTGAAAGAGGAGAGCGCAAAATATGGAATGAAGCTCAGCATCAAAAAAACGAAGATCATGGCCACTGGGCCCATCACCTCCTGGCAAATAGAAGGGGAAGAAATGGAGGCAGTGAAAGATTTTACTTTCTTGGGCTCCATGATCCCTGCAGATGGTGACAGCAGCCACGAAATTAAAAGACGCCTGCTCCCTTGGGAGAAAGGCGATGGCAAACCTAGACAGCATCTTAAAAAGCAGAGACATCACCTTGCCGACAAAGGTCCGTATAGTTCAAGCTCTGGTTTTCCCAGTAGTGATGGGTGTTTTAGTCCACAGCAACCAGAGAGCAGCACGGCTGGAGCCATGGTTTTTGAAAAACAGCAGAGAACACCCAGTTTAATCAGCCTGAACTCGCTTTGAGTTCTGCGTCCTTCTGAAAGGAGATGAAAGCAAGTGGTCCCCGCTGACTTTCAGTGACTCAGCGCCCCCCCCCCCTTTCATCCTGGCACCAACGCGAAGGCAAACTGTGATCGCATCCCCCTGGCCAGGCGTTGAAAGGGGTCAGGGAAACGCTCGTTCTCCAAATTGGCGTGCCTTTCCCGCTTCTTTAATCAGAGCCGGTTTACGCCATCAGATCCGGGATGTTTTTTTGCTATCTCCGCACCGTTGATCAAGAGGTAACAGCCCTTCAAATATTAATCGCATAATAACAATCCCCATTTGTTCAAGTGTCTTGAACAGAGGGAAAGAAAGACACTGCTCAGAGATAAGAAACACACAATACCTCGAAGAATAATCAGATGGCCCCCATCCATGGGAATCATAAATCCCTGGAAATTTCAGACCACACACCCTGGGCTCATCATCTCCAGTCATTTAAAAGTGAATTTTGTTGTCTAGCGAATGCAGAAAACTCTTCTGGATGGGATTGCTTATCCCGGTTTAAAAAACAACGTGAGGGTGAGCGCCTGATCTTACTAACACAGCCAGTCTCCTGCTGGTGGAATACAAAGGTTTTGGACTACAATTCCCATCAGCTGGTGGTGAAAGTTGTAGTCCAGAACCTCTGAAGGACACCAGGTTATGGGGAACGCTACCCTTCCACTTCATCAAACTCAGGGACAGTGCGGTTGAACTTTCTAAACAGAGCATGAGCGACGCCATTTTGGTTAGAGCAGCAGTTGCACGTTGTTGTTGTTTAGTCGTTTAGTTGTGTCCGCCTCTCTGTGACCCCCTGGACCAGAGCACGCCAGGCACTCCTGTCTTCCACTGCCTCCCGCAGTTTGGTCAAACTCATGCTGGTAGCTTCGAGAACACTGTCCCACCATCTCGTCCTCTGTCGTCCCCTTCTCCTTGTGCCCTCCATCTTTCCCAACATCAGGGTCTTTTCCAGAGAGTCTTCTCTTCTCATGAGGTGGCCAAAGTCTTGGAGCCTCAGCTTCAGGATCTGTCCTTCCAGTGAGCACTCAGGGCTGATTTCCTTCAGAATGGAGAGGTTTGATCTTCTTGCAGTCCATGGGACTCTCAAGAGTCTCCTCCAGCACCAGAATTCAAAAGCATCCATTCTTCGGCGATCAGCCTTCTTGATGGTCCATCTCTCACTTCCATACATCACTACTGGGAAAACCAGAGCTTGAATTATACGGACCTTTGCTGGCAAGGTGATGTTTGTCATTGCTTTCAGATGCACGTTACCCTCCTCCAAAAAGAAACGGAGCAAAAGAGGGCAAATTGCAAAGCATTGTTGGCACCTGCTGGTTTATACGCAGAGGTTTCAATTGCAAAAATAATGTAAAGAGAAATCCACAGCGAGTCATGATCCCGGGAGCTGTGCACCTGTTTAGTCCAGGATCTAGCAGTGGGCAGGCAATTTCATGGAAGCTCCTGCCCTCCTTTCTTTCAGAAGAAGTAGAGCTCTCCTTCACAGAATTATAGAATCATAGAATTGTAGATTTGGAAGGGAGACCAGGGATCATCTAGTCCAACCCTCTGCAATGCAGGAATGTGAAACTGTCCCTTATGGGGATCAAACCTGCGACCTTGGCATTATCAGCACCATGTTCGAACCACGGATGCGGGTGGCGCTGTGGTCTAAACCACTGAGCCTCTTGGGCTTGCTGATCAGAAGGTCGGCGGTTCGAATCCCCACAACAGGGTGAGCTCCCGTTGCTCTGTCCCTGCTCCTGCCCACCTAGCAGTTCGAAAGTCAAAGTGCAAGTAGATAAATAGGTACCACTCCAGTGGGAAGGTAAACAGTATTTCCATGCTCTCTGCTTTTCGTCAAGGTGTCCTGTTGTGCCAGAAGCGGTTTAGTCCTGCTGGCCACATGACCCGGAAAGCTGTCTGTGGACAAATGCTGGCTCCCTTGGCCTGAAAGCGAGATGAGCGCCGCAACCCCATAGTCGCCTTTGACTGGACTTAACTATCCAGGGGTCCTTTACCTTTTTATGTTCGAACCAAGTGCACTATCTAGGCTTCTTTGGAGTTTTTTGGGTTTTTTAACAAAGGCCAGGGATTCTCTAGCTGTGGTTCCTGCATTGCAGGGGGGTTTGACTAGAGATTGTTGGGGTCTCCCAGTCTATGAGTCTATGACTCACCACGCAATGCTTTTCCCCAAAGGCGCCTGCTCGCCTTTGAAGAACTGGATTAGCCACAGCAGCAGCATCCCATGCAAAGCGCACCAATTAATTCTGCTGCCCCACATGTCGCAGCTGGTGGGCGCCCTCCTTTCCACACGCTGCGTTTTAAGGAAGTTGGAGGTGACCGAAACCGCGAGCTGGAGACGGGAGCACCCAGTAGGAACAGGGGTTTAACAGAGGAGGCTGGAGCCCCTGGCGACGCTCGGCTTAGGAAGGGAAAGGCGATTATGTGCCCAGCCCGTTTAATGATGCTCTTCAGATTTTAAAAGGCTGTCATGAAGGCAACGGAAAGCTATTATTCTTCCTTGTCGCTGAAAGCCACGCTCACCCGGGCAAGGTGCAATGGGCTTTCTGCCGCGAGGAAGTGGATTGAGGATGTTTCGGCAGGAGTATTGAGGAGGATAAAGTGGTTTCTTCGAGTCCTAAGGTCTGCAGAAACGGGGGTCTATTTCCAGGCTGGCTTGCCCCACAGTCCCTAATTCACACTAAAGACCTCCAGTGCATTGATTTGCAGCTTTGCAATCCCAGGGAAAGTCTGCGACAGTTTGCAGGTCATCCTCCCCCCCAAAAAAATCCTGCTTCTCCCCATCTCATGGAGATTCTCAGGCACTACTAGCCATAGCAGCTGGGCTCTGCCTCCACGGCTGGAGCCAGTAAATGCCTCTGAACGCCAGTTTTGTTATTACACCCATTTCGCAGAAGGGAAAACCAGTTTCTGGAAATCGCACTCTGGAGGCGAGCAAAGCAGCCCTTCAAATCGGTATGGGATTTGGCCTGTGGTTATAACCAACCACAGGGGAATTAGAGTCACGGGACGGCAGAGCAGGGAGGGACACCCAAAGGCCATCGAGCCCATCCCCCTGTCATGCAGGAATCGTGGCTAAAAAGAGGACTTCCTGTGCAAAAGAAACCAAAGCAGCATTTGAAAAGGTCACTCTCAGTGATGGCCCCCTTTTCCCCCTTCCACTGCTGTGCTGCTTCGCAGGGGCGCCGACTTGGGGCCCAGGTTATGGGTGCCCAGCATGCAGCGACGTCTTGACGTGACATCATGACATCACGCGCCCCGCAGCCTCGGAAACTGACTTCCGGTCAGGGGTGTTGCAAAGGGGGTGGGGGGGTGGTCTGCCCCAGGTGTCATGGCTGGGGTGTTTGTGTGACAAAATCCCCCCGGGCGGATCGGCATTGTGGCGCTTCCAACCCCGGCGGGCAGATTTTCGTGACTGGCACGGTTGTCGTGAAAATCTGCCCACTGATGGCGCAGATACACCTGGCGATCAGCCTAGCAAACACCCCAGCGGGCAGTGCTGACACGGTTTTATGTGATCGTCGGTCAGATTTGTGTGATCTGCAGGAACTTTGGGGTACCCTAAAAAAGCTAAAGAACCCTGGGCAACCTTCCTGAAAAACAGCTGACCTGACAGAGATGCTGTCCAAGGTCTCATATCTATGGGACCACCTCTCCTGGTCTGCCCCACAGAGGACCTTAAGGTCCATGAATAACCATAGTTTAGAGGTCCCGGGCCCTAAGGAAGTCAGACTATCCTCCACCAGGGCCAGGGCCTTCTCAGTGATGGCTCCGACCTGGTAGAATGCTCTGTGCCACAAGACTAGGACCCTGCAGGATTTAACCTCCTTCCGGCGGGCCTGTAAGACAGAGCTATTCTGCCCGGCATTTAATTTGAATTCAGCCTGATCTTTTATTCTCCTTCCTTCCCTCCCCTTTTATGAAGATCACCCGCTCTGAGACCCCACAGCTAATTCTGACCTGGCCTCCTGGCTGGCCCAAGTAGGACTAATTCAGCCAGCTAGCCCTGGGAATTATCTGATTGATTATTTTTGAATTTTATTCTTATTCATGTTTTTATACCGTATTTTATGCTGCTTTATAATTGTTTTAAATTTGTTGTTAGCCGCCCTGAGCCTGGTTTTTGAACCGGGAAGGGCAGGGTATAAACAAATTATTATTATTATTATTATTATTATTATTATTATTATTATTATTATTCATAAGGTCTGGGAACCTGATTTCTGGTGGCTTTGCAAGGCACCAAAAGTTACATTGGGGGGGGGCGGTGATGTGGTGCTGAGGGCCTCCTATAGTTGGTGCCCCTCCTGCTTAACCGGCTCCCTCGCCGCCTCATGAAAACAATTCACCTTCCCGCTATTCTCCACCTCGCCATTTTCCTTCTCTTCTCCCACCCCCCGATTATCAAAGCGTCTGCCAGGCTCCATTAAACGCGGCAACAATGTGAGGCTCCCTGCCAATTTCATTCGTGAGCAACACCGTCCGCTGTGTTTGGTGTCAATTAGTGGCGGTCAGGATTCTGCCCTTGCAGAATTTTGGAGGACTGGGTTTTGCCCCAGCTCAAGCCAAACCTCATTCCTGCCTCCCGACACACAAACACACCCTCCTTTGAGAAAATACGGTGTCGGTTTAAGATGCCGGTAAACCCAAGTGGGATCTTTAATTACCGGCCTGCGAGGGGGATATTAATGCCCCGAATCAACCCATGTCTGCGCTGGGAGCCATTAACGGCAGGCCTTCCCTGGCGTTCCTTTAGATCTCACACAAAGCCAAGCCGCCTGGCTCAGGGCACAACACCAGAGCTGTTTGTGATTCCATAATGACACAGATTAGTGGCCTTTCAGGAACTATAAACCCAAGGATGCAAAGCAGAGAGGAATCTGGCGAGAAATGGCTGTGTGATTAAGGAGCATATGAATCTGCGCTGAGCGGGTCGCAGCTCAGCGTAGAATTGCTTTGGAACGGGTTCCGGGTGCGGAAACAAAGGGTGAAGCTCCGAAAAGGCATTGCCTTCAAATGCCATCGCCAAAGGGCAGGGAATCATAAAATCATAGAAGTGGAAAGGACCCCTGGGGTCATCCAGCCAAACCCCGAACCTCAAGCACGGAAGGTTTTTTTTAGAGAGGAGTTACAGTTGTTGAGAAGACAGTCTGGAGTTAGGAAAAACAGAGAAGATAGGTCTGTGGGTTGGGCTAGTCTGGTGTGAGAGAGGGAGAGAATTTGTTGGCGATCACACAGGGTCCCCGGACGTTTAACGGTCTATTGATCCCTGTGCCACCACTGTGCTCGCTTCCCCGCTGCCACCAACCAGTTAAGGTAAAGGTAAAGGGACCCCTGACCATTAGGTCCAGTCATGGCGATTCTGGGGTTGCGGCGCTCATCTCGCTTTATTGGCCGAGGGAGCCGGTGTACAGCTTCTGGGTCATGCGGCCAGCAGGACTAAGCTGCTTCTGGCGAACCAGAGCAGTGCACGGAAACGCCGTTTACCTTCCCACAGGAGCAGTACCTATTTATCTACTTGCACTTTTGACGTGCTTTTGAACTGCTAGGTTGGCAGGAGCAGGGACCGACCAACGGGAGCTCACCCCATCACAGGGATTCGAACCCGCCAACCTTCTGATTGGCAAGTCCTAGGCTCTGTGGTTTAACTCACAGCACCACCCGCGTCCTCTGCCTCCCGCGTCCTCCAGTTACTTTCTGGTAAAAGACTGAGTCCAGTCAGTTGTTAAAAGTGAACCAATAAACAAGTTTATTTTACAAGTTTATATTCCTGTCAGTATCTTAACTTTAATTTCTTTACCAGCCTATACCTGCCAATCTAGCAAAGTGCAAGTAGATAAATAGGTACTGCTCCGGCGGGAAGGAAAACGGCGTTTACCTTTACCTTTACATTCCTAACACCTTCTGACAGATTATCTCAACTGTTTGACTGACTCCTCTGAACAAATTTTCTCTCACTCTCTCACACCAGACTAGCCCAACCCACAGACTTATCTTCTCAACTGAAGCATCCCGGACAGGTGGCCCTCCAACCTTTACTCAAAAACCTCCACCACCTTCCCAGGGAGGCCGTTCAGGTGGTTCTTAAAAGGAAAGAGAGAGGGGGCCTTTAATTTCTCCCAAGAACAGAAGGCCTTAGGGTCACATCCACACACCTTCCACTTAAAATGCTGTGACACCATTTTAAAGAGGCAGGGATTCTTCCGCCAGAGGATGACAGAATCATAGATATATTGCAAGGGGCACCCAAGTGTCATCTAGTCCAACCCGCTGCAATGCAGGAATCTCAGCTGGGGGGGGGGGATCCCTGACAGAGAGCCACACAATCTCTACTCAGAAACTTTCAAGGAAGGACTGTCCACAACCTCTGGAGGGAAATCCTGGGAACTGTAGTTTGTTAAGGGTTGTTAGGAGACACACACACCCAATTCCTCTCCCAGAATCTCCTAATAGCTCTCATCGCCCTTATCAAACTACAGTTCCCAGGATTTTTTGGAGGGGGGGCTGGTGCCCTCCAATTGTTGCCGGACTACAATTCCCACAAGCCCTGAGCTTTGGCTATGCAAAAAGGCAGCAGTCCTGTAAATTGGGAGTCACTCTTCAAAGCTTTTAGAACAATGGGATATTGGGAATTCTGTGGGAAGAGGGTGGGCGATGTCATTCCTGGTTTGAGGGACAACCTTCATCTCCCGCTTCTCTCGATTCAGCTCCTGTGAAGCGGATCCTGCTGGCGGCCGCGGCCGTGATTTTGTTTCTGGAAATCTGTCGGGCAGATGGAGCTTCCATCAACCGGTGCTTCTTCGGCGACTTCTCGCCCCCGAAAGCGACGAAGGCCTTCAAAGAACTTACGTACAAATACGTAAGTAGGATGAATTATTCCTTTCTTATGTAATTTGCGGGGACGCAGATGGCACTGTGGGTTAAACCACAGAGCCTCTTGGGCTTGCCAATCAGAAGGTCGGCGGTTCGAATCCCCAAGACGGGGTGAGCTCCTGTTGCTTGGTCCCTGGTCCTGCCAACTTAGCAGTTCGAAAGCACCTCAAAGTGCAAGTAGATAAATAGGTACCACTCTGGCGGGAAGGTAAACGGCACTTCCACGCACTCCTCTGGTTCCCCAGAAGTGGCTTGGTCATGCTGGCCACATGACCCGGAAGCTGTACGCCGGCTCCCTCGTCCAGTAAAGTGAGATGAGCGCCACAACCCCAGAGTCGGCCACAACTGGACCTAATGGTCAGGGGTCCCTTTACCTATGTAATTTGCACCCCTCCGTTTTCTCCAGAGAGCTCAAGGTGCCTTACATGGCTCTCCTGCACCTCCTTGTTTAATCCCCACAACCGCCCTGCGAAGTAGGATAGACTGAGAGTGAATGACTGACCTCACCCACAGAGAACCCCCAAAATACATTATGAAAACATACATTCTCGCACATTCAACTTATCCCAGTACCCATCTTCAAAACCTTTTATCATCAAGCGATTCACAAGCTAGCATAAACCCACCTAGGATAGGTCCGTCGGTAGAGCATGAAACCTGCAACGTCAGGGTTGTGGGTTCGAGTCTGCATTGCAGAGGGTCAGGCCAGATGACACTTGAGGTCCCTTCCGACCGGCCTCTGGTTTTCCAGACGAAACGAAGCTCCCAAATTCTCTCGCAAAGGTGCCTTTCTGCTTTGATCCGTTTGCCAGTCTCAATTCGCGCACTGTTTTTGTTTTGTTCTTTTCTGTAAGGGCGATACGCCACCCTCTCTTGCACCGAGTTCCCATTTCCCTCACATCTTAAGCCCTCCCAGAATGTAGCAATATAACCCTATGTGCAGCCACCAAGAAAAATCCAATTAGTGGCTTATCCCCGCCTTAAACCTGCTTGTCATTTAAATAGAGGTTCTTATGTTTTCATAAAGGGTTTTTAAACAAATGTGTGTTAAGGCCAGCATGGTGCCAAACAACCTACAAGGCAGGCTGCCGTAAACTGGGTGCTCCCCAAAGATTTTGAAAGCACGCAGGTTGAGGAAGTGGAATTCACCTGCAGGGCTGGGCGATATCTGATTTTCAACATTGTGATAGATCACCAGCCAAACATTGCAAGATACTGATAAATCACAATGTCCGAAATAAGGATGGAGCTATGCAGAGGCTTCACGGTTTTCCCCACATCACGATTTTTTGCATAGCGCAGACACACACATCATGATTCGCGATATAGTGCCAGGTCAAAAATTACGAAACTGATGTCAGGATATGGACTCAAACCAGTTTGGGAGAATACAGTGGGAGCTTGGTTTGCGAACAGTCTGGTTTGCGTACGTTTTGCATTAGGAACACGTTAAAACCGAAAGTGCGTGTCCCGGTTTGCCAACTTTTTTTGGATTACGAACAAAAAAAATTGGATTACGAACAAATTTTTTGGTTCATGAACAAATTATTCTGGATTACGCACAAATTATTCTGGATTACGAACAATTTTGGGGGGAGGCACCATTGGCAAAAGCACACCTTGGGTTACGACCTGTTTTGGTTTACGAACGGATCTCCAGATTTACGGATTGTGCTTGTAAACCAAGATACCGCTGTATGTCGAAATATGCCCTATTCACCTGACAGCATCGTGCCACTGACCTACATTGTTCCTGCATAGCAGGGGGTTGGACTGGATGACCTTTGAGGTCCCTTCCATCTCTACAACCCCATGATTCTGTGACCTGTTTTGATCCCGGCATGCCGTCAAGGAGGCCCTAACTTTGCTTCTGTGCCTTGTCATTCCAGGAGGACTTGAGGAAAGAGTCTCAGCCATGGATGAACTGCTCTGGGGAGCATCTCAGGTGGCCCAAAGCATCTCTGGACAACGTGCGTGAGCCCCTCTTTTTCTTGGGGGTGGGGAAGCAACGCACATGAGCCTCATTCTGTCCCACACGCCGCCTACCATGGCGGAGAGAGCCAGGACCCGAGACGGGTGGGGTGTCCTCGTTTAGATGCAGGAAAATGTATCAAAGAGAGATTTAGGTAAAGGGTAAAGGGGCCCCTGACCATTAGGTCCAGTCGTGGCCGACTCTGGGGTTGCGGTGCTCATCTCGCTTTACTGGCGGAGGGAGCCGGCATACAGCTTCCGGGTCATGTGGCCAGCATGACTAAGCCGCTTCTGGCAAGCCAGAGCAGTGCACGGAAACGCCGTTTACCTTCCTGCCAGAGCGGTACCTATTTATCTACTTGCACTTGGATGTGCTTTCGAACTGCTAGGTTGGCAGAAGCAGGGACCGAGCAATGGGAGCTCACCCCGTCGCGGGGATTCGAACCGCCGACCTTCTGATCGGCAAGTCCTAGGCTCTGTGGTTTAACCCACAGCGCCACCCGTGTCCCAAGAGAGATTTGGGGAAGCCTATTTCGGCCACAAATAGCCATAACCCAGGCAACCAAAGCCACCAAGAGGATAGAGAGACTCCTCAGTGAGGGAACGTTGCAGCGTTTGGGACATTCCAGAGGAGAAGAGAGGCAGACGAGACAGCAGTTTATGAAGTTATACACAGCACGGGAAAAGTGGAGAGAGAGGAAGAAATTTTCCTACCTCTCTCATAACATGAGAGCTTGTGGACATCCTGCTGGGAGATTCACGTGAAAGAAACCACTAAACAGCATGCGGTTAGACTGTGGAACTCCCTGCCACAGGAGGCTGTCGATGGCTCCTAGCCAGGATGGCTCTGCTCTGCCTCCACGGTCGGAGGCAGAAATGCTTCTCAGTGCCACCTTAGATGCGGACCTCTCCGCTGGAGGGATCCCCCAGCGCCGGTTGGCATTAGAAGTGATAAATGCTGTTTGTGGCTCTTAGGATGCTTCTGCAGGGAGGTGTGGAGTTTAAAGAGCTGCGCACACCTTCCAAAAGCAATTCCAGGAATCTGCCTCACCAGGCAGAAACAACAAGGTAGGACTTGAACTCTCTTCTTTTGACAGATATGGGATAAACGAGAAGCCTTGGCGATGAAGCTCGACTTGGTTATCTCCGTCCTGCGGAACCACAGCCAGACTGTGTCTGCCAAAATCGTCAAGCCCGTGTTGGAGGAGTACTTGATGCCCCTCCAAGGGAGACTCGCGAACTGCGTAAGTAGTTTCTCAGCCCCTTCCTGTCCCACTCCCCCACGCTGCTCCCAGTTCCACCAGGAAGGGGAATTTCTAAACCACATCCCCTTCTCTCATTCAGATAAAGCACAAGCCTTCGGATCACAGAGCCTCCAGTCACCTGCAGGAATTTAAGGAAAAGCTTCAGACGTTTAACACCACAAATGTCCAGGTGAGAGTCCGGTAGATTTCATCAGGGTGCGAGACAGGACCGGCAAAAGGGGGGGGGTCTGGGAAAAGCTTTGAGGGTTGGATAGAGAGGACTGGGTGGGGAGCCTTGCAAATAGAATAACAGAATTTTGGCCACCTCGTGAGAAGAGAAGACTCCCTGGAAAAGACCCTGATGTTGGGAAAGATGGAGGGCACAAGGAGAAGGGGACGACAGAGGACGAGATGGTGGGACAGTGTTCTCGAAGCTACCAGCATGAGTTTGACCAAACTGTGGGAGACAGTGGAGGACAGGAGTGCCTGGCGTGCTCTGGTCCAGGGGGTCACGGAGAGTCGGATACAACTAAATGACTAAACAACAAATAGTTGACCCCAGAACAACATTGCAATGGTTGACTCACACAGGGCGCAATATAACTGTAATGGAGAAAATTACAATGGAACCTTGGTTCTCGAACGGCTTAGTTGATGAACAAATTGACTCCCAAACGCCAAAAGTGTTCCAGTTTTCAAACATTTTCCAGAAGCCAAGCATCCGACACGGCTTTCGCTTGAGTACAGGAAGCTCCTGCAACCAATCAGAAGGCGCGCCTTGGTTCTCGAATGGTTTCGGGAGTCAAACGGACTTCCGGAACAGATCAAGTTCAAGAACCAAGGTTCCACTGTGCTCATAATTTGAGATTTCAAAAAGGACCAGAACATCCAGACAATTTTAATATGATTTGGCATCCTTTTATTCCATAGACATAAAAGGTAAAGGTAAAGGGACCCCTGACCATTAGGTCCAGTCATGGCCGACTCTGGGGTTGCGGCGCTCATCTCGCTTTATTGGCCGAGGGAGCCGGTGTCCAGCTTCTGGGTCATGTGGCCAGCATGACGAAGCCGCTTCTGGCGAACCAGAGCAGCGCACGGAAACGCCGTTTACCTTCCCGCCGGAGCAGTACCTATTTATCTACTTGCACTTTGACATGCTTTTGAACTGCTAGTTGGCAGGAGCAGGGACTGAACAACGGGAGCTCACCCCGTCGCGGGGATTTGAACCGCCGACCTTCTGATCAGCAAGCCCTAGGCTCTGTGATTTAACCCACAGCACCACCCACGTCCCTTGCATAGACATAAGTTGGCATAATTTAACAGATGATTTGGCATTATTTTATTACGGAATTTCCTAGCCTGGCAAGGCCAATTGTTGCGATAGGTATAGAGATGCTCTCGTTCTCATATATATTTTCTCTCTCTCTCTCAGCCATCTCCAGAGTGTCTGGAAGTAGCAGTGGGCCTGCATCTATATGGCTTCTTGAACAGAGATATAAGGCAAATCGCCCAGCACCACCATCACCCACGCCCCTCCTCCGACTGAGACCCAGCTCGACCCAATTGTGCCAACCCAGGACCTCTCTATCCCAATGTTTCCCCAAAACGACCAGCTGGAACTGGAAGATCACCCGCCCTCATTCACCTCAATGCTTCAGCCTGCTTGGACCAAATGCTTGACTTCCCCACTCAACAGCCCTCCAGCCGTTCTAGACCACAAATCCCATCCTTCGCAGCCAGCCTGGACCACAAACCCCCCGGCACAAGCATGCCTGCCTCCTTTCGGATTTGGGAAGTTTCAACGCCTGCCTGCAAAGCATTTGCCAGCAGCCTTCCACACCCGGACCAAGATGCAATCCAGATGCAATTCTCTTCCGGCAAGAGAAAAGCAATATTGCCCAACGAAAACCAAGGGCTTGCAAATCCTGACGGAACTCTATTGCAGAAAATAAACTATGTCATTTATTTTAATTTCCTTGGGCCTGGAATTAACAAGTTCAAGAGGGAGGAGGGGGAAAGGGGAATCATTATTTAAAGTGCAGCGCGTTCATAAAAATGTTATTTATTCATGCATCTGCGTCTGTTTGCCCAGAATAGCTATTATTTCAAAAGTGGTTTAAGAGTGCGCTCTCTCTCTCTCTCTTGAAACGGACAAGCCAGGCTGCCCCCTGCTGGAAGGACTTATGCTTTGCACACAATGCTGCAACTCCATCGGAATTGCATCAGCAAATCCAGAATTCAGACCTGGTTTTTGGAGCAAAATCAAAGGCTGCAATATTTTGCTAAATTGTTTTGGCAGCAAATCCACCGTCTTCTTACTTCAGAGGAATCCACTTAAAATAGTATTACTCTAGAGCAGCTTTCTCCCAACCTAGGGACCTTTTCAACTTAGCTTGGTTGACGATTCTATAGAGAAAACAAGTTGCAGGCTGTGGCCAATAATTTGGCAAAAGGCAGGATGGTTTGGAAAGACTACCCTGGCTACCTCGCAGGGTTGTTGTGAGCATAAAATGGGGAGAACCACGTGAGGCACCCTATGCTGTAAATGTAATGAAGAATAATATTTCTCATTTCCTGAATCCCGCTGAAATAAACTGCACAGGAAAATCTTCCCAGGTGGGCTCATGCCCACAGAAAAGTCAGGACAAATAATCCGTTTTCTTGAAGGCTGTTATGTACTGAGTCGAATAGGATCCAAACTGCAGCAGTCTGATTGGTCCTAGAACAATAGGATCCAAAAGGCAGCAGTCTGATTGGTCCTAGAACAATAGGATTCAGAATGCAGCAGTCTGATTGGTCCTAGAACAATGCAGCAGTATGATTGGTTGGCAGGAACTACCCAATCATGCTCCAGATAGAAGTGAATCCACAACCTGATTGGCTTACAGTAGAATTCCGGAATTAGCCAATCTTGTGCAGCCCATTGTGTAAATAATGTATATAAAGCTGATACTTTGAGGGGACTTTCATTCATTCCTCCTCACCACTATGAGCTGAATAAAGAGCATGAAATCACTTTGCGACTCTGAGTATATTTCACTGGCGACGAGGATGGGATCCCGCTGAGCTGACTGCCACACACAGCACCGCAGCACCGCCACCTGCCGCACCGCTGCCTCGCACCGTGTATCCAGGCTTCAGCTCCGGGACACAAGGAACTCAGAATGGCAACCGACAACAGCTTCTCGCCATTCAACCCAGCATCTGGAGACTGGGAAGCGTACGCCTCCCGTTTCACCTTCCTCCTAGAAGCCAAAGGGGTCACCGACGAAGAAGACGCCAAGAAGAGGGCAATATTCTTCAGCGTCTGCGGAGAGGAGACGTTTGAAATCGCCCGGGCTCTCCTTGCGCCGGAAGACGTCGCTACTGTTCCATACAAAACAATAATGGAACAGCTGAAGGGGCACTTTTCACCGCAGCCCTCAGTGGTGGCTCGTCGAAATGCCTTCTACGCAAAGCGGCAAGCCCCTGGGGAAACCATAACTGGGTTTGTGACCTCTCTCCGCCAAGCCGCCCGGTTCTGCAACTTCTCAGAGCTGGAGAACATGCTTCGTGACCGCCTCGTCGGTGGCCTGAAGGATGAGAAGCTGCAACGACGCCTCTACGCTAAGAAGGACCTAACGTTCCAGGTCGCTCTGGAGGAGGCCCTGGCAACGGAAGCTGCCGAGAGGTCGACGCAAGAGGCACGGCCGAGCCAGCTGTCCCAACCGAGGGTCCACCACGAAGACCTCACCGACGACTCAGGATCCGACAGGGAGGAGGTGCACCGAGTACAGCAGCGCACTCAAGCAGCCCACATACCACAGCTGCCTCGACGAGAAGGAGGGAACTGCGCAAGCTGTGGAGAAAGTCACGAGAGGAGGACCTGCCGTTTCCGCAACGCAGAGTGCAGGCAGTGCAGAAAATTGGGACACATCGCCCGGGTGTGTCGGGCTCGGCCCACCCGACGCCAGGCATCAGATGACCAATCCAAGAGCCCCAGGTCCCGGGGCCCAACGCACCAAGGCAACTCGACAGAGCTCACGGACTTCCAGGTATACCAGTTGCCCCACCCCAACGTAGAGAAAATTTATGTTGACGTACAGATAGAGGGGGCCCCATGCCGCATGGAGCTTGACACGGGTTCAACTCTATCCATAATCTCGGCAAGGACCTTAAGGAAACTGTGTCCTACTGGGGGTCCCAAACTCAGGCCGGCCCCATTCACCCTCCGGGACTTCCAAAAGCGTAAGGTCCCCACAATGGGGGTGGGGACCTTCAGGGTGCAATACCGAGGGCGGACGCGGCAACTGGACTTGCTTGTGGTCAAGGGCCCCTACATTAGCTTACTGGGATTGGCATGGTTTGGACCACTAGGGCTAGCCGTCACCGGGGTGAACCACACTAGCTTACAAGTGGACGTGGACGCCATATGCAAGGAATTTCCGGGGGTTTTCGATGGGAAATTGGGACAGTATACGGGCCCCCCCATTGCTCTACAGCTTGACCCCGCAGTACGACCGGTCAGGCTCAAGGCCCGCCGGGTCCCGTTCGCCCTGAAACCCCGTATAGACGAGGAATTGGACCGGCTCGTGGAGCAAGGAGTGCTGGAGCCGGTGCCTAATGCCCCCTGGGAAACCCCAATCGTCACGCCCGTCAAGCCTAATGGTTCAGTCCGCATCTGCGCAGACTACAAATGTACCATAAACAAGGCCCTCACGGCCCATGCATACCCAGTGCCAGTGGTCAGCCATGTTCTTGCCACCCTGGCTGGGTCGAAAATTTTTGGCAAGCTGGACTTGGCCCAAGCATATCAACAGCTGCCAGTAGATGAGGCCACAGCAGAGGCACAGACGATTGTGACGCACAGAGGAGCATTCAGGGTAAAGCGGCTGCAATTCGGTGTCAGCGTGGCACCAGGCATATTCCAGAATCTAATGGACTCTCTACTTAAAGGGATTCCGGGCGTCACCCCCTTCTTCGATGATGTGTTGATTGCCGGGCCCACACCAGAGGAGTTTGAGGACCGCCTCCGCACCGTTCTGCACCGTTTCCAGACGGCGGGTCTCAAGGTGAAGCGGGAAAAATGTCTACTAGGAGTGCCTCAGGTGGACTTTCTGGGATTTATGGTGGACGCAGAAGGGGTCCACCCGACTGGGGACAAGGTACGGGCCATTTGTGATGCCCCAGCGCCCAAGAACAAGACTGAACTTCAGGCCTTCTTGGGACTATTGAACTTTTACCATTCCTTCCTTCCCCACAAGGCGGCGGTAGCAGAGCCCCTACACAGACTCCTGGACAAGCGGGCCCCTTGGGTGTGGGGCCAGCGCCAGGAGGCCGCATTCCAGGCAGTCAAGGACTTGCTTGTCTCAAACTCGGTCTTGGCACACTTCGACGAGAGGCTGCCGGTGGTGCTAGCATGCGATGCCTCGCCCTATGGAATTGGCGCTGTCCTGGGACACCAACTCCCGGATGGAAGAGAGGTACCGGTGGCATACTTTTCCCAGACACTCAACTCAACCGAGCGGAACTACTCGCAAATCGACAAGGAGGGTCTGGCAATCGTGAAGGGAGTAAAAAAATTCCATGATTTCTTGTACGGGCGGCCCTTCACCGTGGTGACTGACCACAAGCCGTTGCTTGGCTTATTTGCCCCTGAAAAGCAGACCCCCCAAGTGCTGTCTCCTCGCGTCCTCAGGTGGTCAATTTTCCTTGCCAGCTACCAGTATGCACTGATTCACCGTCCGGGGAAGGCGATGGGCCATGCGGATGCCCTCAGCAGGCTACCACTACCGGAAACAGGCCCCGACCCAGCACCCGCACAAGAGGTTATGAGCCTGGAGCTGCTTCCCGACCGCCCCATTCAGGCACAAGAAGTTGCACACCATTCCAAGAAAGATAGGGTCATCTCCCGGGTCCTGGACTGGGTGTGGAGGGGATGGCCCAGCAGCAGCCCCGGGCCAGAATTCGCCGGCTACACAACCCGCAAACATGAACTGTCGGCCCACAAGGGGTGCCTGTTATGGGGAAGCAGGGTCGTTGTTCCCCAGCCCCTCCGAAAAAGGGTCCTCACAGCCCTACACGAGACACACCCAGGGGTAGTAAGAATGAAGGCCCTTGCCAGGAGTTATGTGTGGTGGCCGGGGATCGACGGAGAGATAGAGGCCTGGGTCAAACACTGCCAGGCCTGCCAAGAATCCCGCCCAGATCCCCCAAGGGCCCCAGTCCAGTCCTGGGAGTCCGCCCGAGCACCATGGTCACGCCTGCATGTGGACTTCGCTGGCCCCTTTCAGGGGAAAACATTCTTCATAGTGGTGGACTCCTACACCAAATGGCTGGAAGTCGCACTGGTACCGTCCACTTCTACGTCCGCAGCCATCCGGGTACTACGCAGGCTGTTTGCAACCCACGGGCTCCCTGACACTCTCGTCTCAGACAACGGGACTGCATTTACGTCAGGAGAATTCCAAACCTTCACAGCGCAGAACGCCATCCGCCACATCCGTTCGGCGCCATTCCATCCTGCCACCAATGGCCAAGCAGAACGCATGGTGCGGACCACCAAGGACACCCTTCGCCGCATGACGCAAGGGGATTGGGAGTACCGCCTTGCCACATTCCTTCTAGCACAGCACAGCACCCCCAGCTCAACGACTGGCCGGAGCCCCGCTGAACTACTAATGGGTCGGCGCCTTGCAATCAGATTGGACCGCATTCACCCCGATAGAGCTCAGGATGAGGTAGTGGTGGGGGAAGGCAGGAACCCCCGGACCTTCGAGGCCCAGGACCCAGTGTACGCAAAGAATTTTGGGGCAGGCCCAGCATGGGTACCCGCCACAGTCACCAGGGTCACTGGCCCCGTGTCGTACGAGGTGCTAACAGATGGGGGGCAATGCTGGCGCCGCCACTGCGACCAGATACGGCGACGATTCCCGGGAGAAAACCAGGAGGAGGAAAGGTCAGAGGAGTCCCAAAGGAACAGAGGGGCAGTGAGGCCCATAGAGCACGAGGGGCCAGCAGGAGAGGCAGAATCAGTAAATACAGAGAGGACCTGCGAGGCCGAAAGGACACCGGAACCAGAACCACAACTGAGCGAGCCGGTTGCGCCAGACCAAATAGCCCCATCACAGCCAGCATCCTTGGAACACGAGCCAGAACCTGAACCCCGGACCAGGGAACACCCCAGGCCGCAACGCACACGTAGGCCGCCAGCGTACCTCGAGGACTATGAATGCGACCTCCCGGGCAGGACTGGAACTTAGAGGGGAGGGGTGTTATGTACTGAGTCGAATAGGATCCAAACTGCAGCAGTCTGATTGGTCCTAGAACAATAGGATCCAAAAGGCAGCAGTCTGATTGGTCCTAGAACAATAGGATTCAGAATGCAGCAGTCTGATTGGTCCTAGAACAATGCAGCAGTATGATTGGTTGGCAGGAACTACCCAATCATGCTCCAGATAGAAGTGAATCCACAACCTGATTGGCTTACAGTAGAATTCCGGAATTAGCCAATCTTGTGCAGCCCATTGTGTAAATAATGTATATAAAGCTGATACTTTGAGGGGACTTTCATTCATTCCTCCTCACCACTATGAGCTGAATAAAGAGCATGAAATCACTTTGCGACTCTGAGTATATTTCAAAGGCTGTTAAGGTATTGATAAGCTTCATTTTAAAGATAATAATAATTTATTTGTTCTTTGTTATCCTCCATGGCCAGTGGCGATTTGATGTTATTTTTATTAAAAGATATATTTTCTTACTATTTATTTTATATATAAAAATATACATGTATACTGTACGTTACAACCAAAACTGTTGTCTTTCTTGTTGTTCTTTTGCAATGGCTCTGAATCTTAATGAAAAGATGGGAACCGAAACTCTTGCCTTTCTGCCACCTACACGTAAAAAAAAAAGACTGGAAAATACACGGGGCAAGTGGGTCAAGACCCCATCTACTCCCTGACCCCCAGCAGGGTGGGGGTGTAGCCTTATTGGAGTTCGCCGATTGGGTCTGCGTTGCTCCCGGACAGGAGGAAGGAAGTCAAATGACACCAAGGGCTGGTTCAGAGAAAGAGTTCTTTATTTCTGCTCTCCAGAACAGCAGAAAGGCACCTGCGTGGTCAGTCCACTGCAAGTCCAAATAAATGAGAAATTTCATCAGTATATATATCCTCCAGGCACTCTCTCCCTCCTTCCCCAGGAATCCAGCCACGCAGGTTGACATCACATATGTTCCTGCTCCGGTATTCTTAACCATAAAAGGATATTCCTTCCTGTGCTTCTGACCATAAAAGGATCTTCCTGTTCCTACTCTTATCTTGGAGCAAGATGTCACCATCTCCAAGAACACCCTCTGGCGCTGTTCCCAGACTAGGTCTGTGCATCTTTGTGGTCAGGATATGAGATAAGGCACAGACATGTCTTCCCTGTTCTACTGGTACAGTCAAGGCCACCCTTGCCGTCACAAACTGATAAAGGAGAGGGCTCTGAGCACTTGTTTATACAGCTGGGTTTTTGGCTCAAGAGCTCAAGTTAAAGCATTTTAGCTAAGGAAAACTAAGGATTTTGGTGCAGTTTCAAACTGCCTACACAGTCAGTTTTGGGTTTGGGAAACCCATTCCTTCAGGGGGAACCAAGTCCTCTCTCTCTGGCCCCCTTCCCAGGCCACACACTCCTGGCTGGCCCTGTCTGACACTCTGAGTATTTCTACCAGGCTGGAATCACAAAATCATAGAGTTGGAAGGGACCCCAAAGGTCATCCAGCTGAACCCGCTGCAAAGTTTGACACCCCCCTTCCTTTTACAAGATCCTTTTATAAGCCCCTGCATGCAAGTGGCCTCCCTAACTCTTCCCACCGGCCCTCCCTGCGAGAAGCCAAGTTACAGGGAACCAGGCAGAGGGCCTTCTCGGTGGTGGCGCCCGCCCTGTGGAACGCCCTCCCACCAGATGTCAAAGAGAAGAACAACTACCAGACTTTTAGAAGACATCTGAAGGCAGCCCTGTTTAGGGAAGCTTTTAATGTTTGATGCATTACTGTATTTTAATATTTTCTTGGAAGCTGCCCAGAGTGGCTGGGGAAGCCCAGCCAGATGTGCGGGGTATATATTATTATTATTATTATTATTATTATTATTATTATTATTATTATTATTATTAGACCAGAACAAATAGTTGGGCCTGGTGAGCACTTAATGTCCCCAACCCCTATAGTTATAATTCGTGGGTTGCCATCCGATTTGCTTTTGTTTTGATCTTGATCTGATTTTAAGCTGTATTTTAATTGATAGTTTGACTTTATGTCTTTAACGTATTATATATTTTGATGTAGGAACGCGGGTGGCACTGTGGGTTAAACCACAGAGCCTAGACTTGCCGATCAGAAGGTCGGAGGTTCGAATCCCCACGACGGGGTGAGCTTCCGTTGCTCAGTCCCTGCTCCTGCCAACCTAGCAGTTCAAAAGCACGTCAAAGTGCAAGTAGATAAATAGGTACCGCTCTTGCGGGAAGGTAAACGGCGTTTCCGTGCGCTGCTCTGGTTCGCCAGAAGCGGCTTAGGCATGCTGGCCACATGACCCGGAAGCTGTACGCCGGCTCCCTCGACCAATAAAGCGAGATGAGCGCCGCAACTCCAGAGTCAGCCACAACTGGACCTAATGGTCAGGGGTCCCTTTACCTTTTTATTTTATATTTTGATGGTAGCCGCCCTGGGCCCAGTCTTGGCCTGGGAGGGCGGGGTATAAATTATTATTATTATTATTATTATTATTATTATTATTATTATTATTGCAACTAAACACACCCTGACAGATGGCCACCCAACATCTGGGGTTTTTTTTCGGGGGGTGATCCAATAAGACTTTTATAACATTTCATACACCGACCAACCATGGATTCCACAGAACCTGGCCCTTTCTCTTCTTGTCTCCTCCCGACTCAAAGTGCTTGCACCTCTAAATAGCCAACAACCTCTTTGACCTGCAATTGGGCTCCACACATTCCTGTCTCAGCAGGATCTTCTTTGTGGTCTTTGCCTTTTTGCGGAAGATGGGCTTTGTTTGGCCACCATAGCCACTCTGCTTGTGATCATATCCCCGCTTTCCCTGAGTGTACAAAGATTCCTTGCGCTTCTTGTACTCACCCAACGTATGTTGAAAAACCTCCAACCAAGGAGAGTGTTATGTACTGAGTTGAATAGGATTCAGAATGCAGCAGTCTGATTGGTCCTAGAACAATAGGATTCAGAATGCAGCAGTCTGATTGGTCCTAGAACAATAGGATTCAGAATGCAGCAGTCTGATTGGTCCTAGAACAATAGGATCCAGAATGCAGCAGTCTGATTGGTCCTAGAACAATAGGATTCAGAATGCAGCAGTCTGATTGGTCCTAGAACAATAGAATCCAGAATGCAGCAGTCTGATTGGTCCTAGAACAATAGGATTCAGAATGCAGCAGACTGATTGGTCCAAGAACAATAGGATCCAAAATGCAGCAGTCTGATTGGTCCTAGAACAATAGGATTCAGAATGCAGCAGTCTGATTGGTCCTAGAACAATAGGATCCAGAATGCAGCAGTCTGATTGGTCCTAGAACAATAGGACCCAGAATGCAGCAGTCTGATTGGTCCACAGGAGCCACCCAATCCAGCTCCAGGTGGAAGTGAATCCGCAACCTGATTGGCCTACAGGAGAATCTCGGAATTAGCCAATCACAGGGGGCCCATTGTGTAAATAATGTATATAAAGCAGACATCCTGGGGGAACTTCCATTCCTCCTCACCACTATGAGCTGAATAAAGAGCATGAAATCCACTCTCGACTCCGAGTGTATTTCAGAGGGTCTGTCACCTTCCGAAGGCGTCCATTCCACTGCTGAGTGGCCCACAATGCCAGAAGGTTCTTCCTAAGGTTTAGTCGCAATCTCCTTGCCAGTTATTACAATCCATTGATTTGGGTCCTGCCTTGCAAGCTTCTTTTGTCTTCCAGGGGACAAAGCTGTATTGGGAGACAATGGAGGAGCCTTTAGGGGTGAGGTCTGTCGGGGGGGGCAGGAGGCAGGATAGACCCCCCCCCCGGCAAATAACATCTACATGCCAGCCTTCCATCAATCTTCTTCCCCGACTTGCTTCCGTGACCCTGATGCTGGGAAAGATTGAGGGCACAAGGAGAAGGGGACGACAGAGGACGAGATGGTGGGACAGTGTTCTCAAAGCTACCAGCATGAGTTTGACCAAACTGCGGGAGGCAGTGGAAGACAGGAGGGCCTGGCGTGCTCTGGTCCAGGGGGTCATGAAGAGTCGGACACAACTAAACGACTAAACAACAACAACCATGTTATCAAGCTGGGAACCTGGACTCCTGACAGTTGCAAGTTGCCCATGACCGACTTCCATAAAGCAGCTGCTCAGCACACAAGCCTGGTAGACCTTCATCTTTGTATCAGTCATGGCCCTCACATTTTCCCATATTCAGATTGCAAGACAGGAGATCTCAGCTAAACACTAGGAAGAACGTTCTGAAGCCAAGAGCTGGAGGCAGAAGACCAGATTCCCTCAGAAGGGAGTGGACTCTCTCTCTTGGAAGTTTTTCAATGGATGACCATCTGGCACGGATTATTTAGCTGCGATTCCTGCACTGCAGGGGTTGGGCTAGATGTCCCTTGGGGTCCCTTTGTGAAGATTTGACGTTTCCATCCCCAAAAAAGTTTTTGGAAGACAGGAGTGCCTGGTGTGCTCTGGTCCAGGGGGTCACGAAGAGTCAGACACGACTAAATGACTAAACAACAACCACCCCACCTGTCCTTCAGTCTCAAGGTGGCAAGTATGGTAATCTCTCTCCCCATTGTGTCCTGACAACAGCCCTCCAAGATATTTGAGGTTGAGAGGCTTTCACTGGCCCAAGGTCACCCACTGACTGTCATGGCTGAGTGGCGATTCGAACCCTGGTCTCCCAAGGTCAACCACTGCGCCACACTGTCCCTCAAGATGGGCACCGCTCACCCACCCTGCTTTGGGTCCTCGATCCTCGATCTTTGACCGTGACTCTTTTGAGGTTGGATTCAGGATACAGATGTGAGTGCAGAAACCAGCCTACTCCGCAGGGGTGAAGTTCTCGTCTGCTGCCCCGCCCACTTTTGCCCCTGGCCACGCCCACCCCTGACATCCGGCCCCTGGAACTTCACCCAGAGGCAGATGCGGCCCTCCGGCTACAAAGGGCTCCTCGCTTTTGCTGCGAGAGTCTGGTGAGTTTCCTGCCCACCCGTCTGCTGTCTGAGCTCAAAATTCGCAGCTGATCTCTGGTTAGCACCGGTTCCCTTCGCTCTGCCGGGGATGAAAAACGGGGACAGCAAAATTTGGCACTGCTCTGTCTGCGACCGGCTCCCCCCTCCCTCTTCGGCTTAACCTTTACATCGGTGTTTTGGCAGCAGATGGGGAAGACTTAATTTATTTAAATGGAAAAAAGAAACAAGTGGAGGTGTTTAATTGAATTACATGTCGGGGGGGGGGAGAATTACTAATCCCATCAATGCGTCGTTAGCTCCTGGGTGATTAATGCTGACATTAAGTTGAAATAATTCTCCGCAGCCTCGTCGATGTGCGGGCGGAATCAGTGGCGGGTGGGGGCTGAAAGGAAAATGGTTAATGATACTTCCCCAGCGGGTGAGGCAGAGGGAAATCTTGGCTTCCCAGACAGGCAGCATCAGGGAGAAAGGGGTGCTGGTGGGCCCCAAACGTCCAGGAACACCACCCCAAAGGTGGCAGAATGGGAAAGTTGGTCACAGCAAATACATAGAATCCTAGAGTTGTGTTGTTGTTGTTTAGTCGTTGAGTCGTGTCCGCCTCCTCGTGACCCCCTGGACCAGAGCACGCCAGGCCCTCCTGTCTTCCACTGCCTCCCGCAGTTTGGCCAAACTCATGTTCGTAGCTTCAAGAACACTGTCCCACCATCTCGTCCTCTGTCGTCCCCTTCTCCTTGCACCCTCCATCTTTCCCAACATCAGGGTCTTTTCCAGGGAGTCTTCTCTTCGCATGAGGTGGCCAAAGCCTTGGAGCCTCAGCGTCAGGATCTGTCCTTCCAGTGAGCACTCAGGGCTGATTTCCTTCAGAATGGAGAGGTTTGATCTTCTTGCAGTCCATGGGACTCTCAAGAGTCTCCTCCAGCACCAGAATTCAAAAGCATCCATTCTTCGGCGATCAGCCTTCTTTGTGGTCCAGCTCTCACTTCCATACATCACGACTGGAGGTGGGGTAGAAATGGAATAAATAAACCAACAGAAACCTGAAGGGTCTACGTGAATTCGCTCAGGTATTGAACAGATCATCCCAGGAGGTCTCTTCCTCATCTGGGTCTCCTCACCCCACAATCCACACCAGACACCCAAATCGAGGTTGGTAGACACCAGGAAAAAATATCCACCAGGTCCGAAATTCTCTCTCCAGGAAGACCCCCTGTGGGGTCTTTTCAGTGTCTGCAGAGTAGTTTTCTGTTTCTCCAAACCTCTCCGCCTTCTCAATCCTTTCCTCTCAAGCGCTTTTAAATTAGGAGGCTTCTCTGTTTGCGCTGCTGTTTTGCAATTATTTTTTAATAATGGACGCTATTTCTTGTTTTTACGCTTGCAAAGCCTTTAGACTAAAGAGCACACTCTGATGCATTTGCAATGAGAGAGAGAGAAGCAGTGGCCGAGCTATTTAGAGAACACTTTTTCACCTGCAATACATCTGTATTCACCCACGATTCACCTGCAGTATCTCTGTATTTACTCCTGACGCCAACCATCCTTATTGCAGGGGAGAGGCGGACAGAATCAAAGTCACACCAGGATAAAGCTCAGCATCCTCTATTATGGACAGGCCCCTTTCGAGATGCGAATACATCATTGTTGTTGTTCTTTAGTCGTTTAGTGGTGTCCGCCTCTTCGTGAGCCCATGGACCAGAGCACGCCAGGCACTCCTGTCTTCCACTGTCTCCCGCAGTTTGGTCAAACTCATGCTGGAAGCTTCGAGAACACTGTCCCACCATCTCGTCCTCTGTCGTCCCCTTCTCCTTGTGCCCTTCATCTTTCCCAACATCAGGGTCTTTTCCAAGGAGTCTTCTCTTCTCACGAGGTGGCCAAAGTATCAGAGCCTCAGCTTCACGATCTGTCCTTCCAGTGAGCACCCAGGGCTAATTTCCTTCAGAATGGAGAGGTTTGATCTTCTTGCAGTCCATGGGACTCTCAAGAGTCTCCTCCAGCACCTGAATTCAAAAGCATCCATTCTTCGGCAATCAGCCTTCTTTATGGTCCAGCTCTCACTTCCATACATCACTACTGGGAAAACCATGTCTTTAACTATATGGACCTTTGTTAGCAAGGTGATGTCTCTGCTTTTTACATCATTAGAGTTGTCCATTAAGGATCCATTAAAATACACACATCCCTGAGGTTCGCCTTGATGTTCCTTCTGAATTTTTCCATCTCTGTAGCCTGTGGGGTGTCTTTGTGTGTGTGTGTGTGTGTGTGTGTGTGTGTGTGTGAGCTTCCTCTCCCCAGACCCCCACCCTCCCTGCACTAAAGCTAATTTGCGACTCAACCTTACCCGCAGAAGGCAGAAAACTACTTAGCAGTGGCTCTCAAAGAAACAACTGAAGCTTGTCCGGAGACATAAAACTATTAGGTGAGGAAATGTGAAATGGGTGTATAAATTGCCTGCCTCCCCATTCTCAGGCGCGAGGCGAGCGGTGTAGCCAGTCACATGGAGCAGCCAGTGGTCCAGGGAGGAACACAGCACCTTTTTCACACCGTCCTCCAAATTGCGCCAATTTGCAAAGCGCATTGGCTGTGGCTTCCCATTTACCGGGTCCCAGAATGGAGTCGGTGCCTGTTGCCTGATTGAAGGTAGGGCGGAGGTACAAGAGTGGAAACAGCCGGTGTAATTGGCGCTGCCAGGGCTGGGCACGCCACCATCTCCCGCCGCCAGCAGCTGCAGGAGGATAAAAGGGATGGAAATTAATTGAGGTTCGGGAGGGGGAAGGAAGAAAGAGGGTTGTGCATTAATGGTTCGCGTTACAAGTGACAACGGGGACCGTTCTGCTGTGTCCTCTGTTAAAAGCATCATTTCAGACGCTGCAGAAATGCAGATCTAATGGGCAGGTGCGGGCGAATTTGCAGGTATTTCCACGCCAGAGGGAAACAGCCGCCGCTTGATGGAGTGAATGTAACCTTCAGGTTGCAATCCTGTACCTGGGAGTAGGCAACATTTAAAACACCCGGTCTTACTTCTGAGTAGGCATGTGCAGGATAAAATGAACTGGTTAAATTGAGTTAGTTTCACAGTTGAGGAACACAGGAATCTTGCCTTGTTGTTGTTTAGTCTTTTAGTGGTGTGCGCCTCTTCGTGACCCCCTGGACCAGAGCATGCCAGGCACTCCTTTCTTCCACTGCCTCCCGCAGTTTGGTCAAACTCATGCTGGTAGCTTTGAGAACACTGTCCCGCCATCTCGTCCTCTGTCGTCCCCTTCTCCTTGCGCCCTCCATCTTTCCCAACATCAGGGTCTTTTCCAAGGAGTCTTCTCTTCTCCTGAGGTGGCCAAAGTCTTGGAGCCTCAGCTTCAGGATCTGTCCTTCCAGTGAGCACTCAGGGCTGATTTCCTTCAGAATGGAGAGGTTGGATCTTCTTGCAGTCCATGGGACTCTCAAGAGTCTCCTCCAGCACCAGAATTCAAAAGCATCCATTCTTCGGCGATCAGCCTTCTTGATGGTCCAGCTCTCACTTCCATACTTCACTACTGGGAAAACCAGAGCTTTAACTATACAGACCTTTGTTGGCAAGGTGATGTCTCTACTTTTTAAGATGCTGTCTAGGTTTGCCATTGCTATTCTCTCGAGAAGCAGGCGTCTTTTAATTTCGTGGCTGCTGTCACCATCTGAATCTTGCCTTAATGTCAGGCAGCTTATGTTACACCACCGGTCCATTTTGTTCAGTATTGCTGACACTGACTGGCAGCAGCTCTCCAGGACTTCAGGAAGGAGCCTCCCCCATCCAATAATAATAATAATAATAAATTTTATTTATACCCCACCCTCCCTGGCCAGAGCTGGGCTCAGGGCAGCTAACACCAGTACAATTGCAGTAAAAACATAAGCAATTTAAAAGCAATTTAAAATACAGGTTAAAATGCAATTTAAAATGCAGCCTCATTTTAAAAGTAGCCCATAGATCAAGACCATAAGGGGAGGGAAACATAAGGGTCAGACTGAGTCCAAACCAAAGGCCAGGTGGAACAGCTCTGTCTTGCAGGCCCTGCAGAAAGATGTCAAGTCCCACAGGGCCCTGGTCTCTTGCGACAGAACGTTCCACCAAGTCGGGGCCAGTACTGAAAAGGCCCTGGCCCTAGTTGAGGCCAATCTAACCACCTTGTGACCTGGGACCTCCAACATGTTGCCATTTGTGGACCTTAAGGTCCTCCGCGGGGCGTACCAGGAGAGGCGGTCCTGTAGGTACGAGGGTCCTAGGCCGTGAAGGGCTTTAAAGGTCAAAACCAGCACCTTGAACCTGATCCTGTACTCCACTGGGAGCCAGTGCAGCTGGTATAGCACCAGATGAATGTGCTCCTGCGGTGAGGACCCCGTAAGGAGTCTCGCCGCGGCATTCTGCACCTGCTGGAGTTTCTGGGTCAGCTTCAAGGGCAGCCCTGCGTAGAGCGAGTAACAATAATCAAGCCTGGAGGTGACCGTCGCATGGATCACTGTGGCCAGATCAGGGCGAGAAAGGGAAGGGACCAACTGCTTAATACGGCAGAGGTGGAAAAATGCCACCTTTGCTGTGCCTCCATGGAAAGGGAGGTTACACCCAAGCCCTTGACAGAAGGCGCTGAAACTAATTGAGCCCCCGCAAGAGCTGGGAATTGGCCCCCCAACCCCATGTTGTCCCGCCCCAGCCAGAGGACCTCTGTCTTCGAAGGATTTAACCTCAACCAGCTCCCATGCAGCCATCCAGCCACAGCATCCAAGCATCTGGTCAGAGTGTCCGAAGCCAAGTCAGGATGGCCGTCCAACAACAGATAAAGCTGGGTGTCATCAGCACATTGATGACAACCCAGCCCAAAGCTCCGGACAATCTGGGCACATAAAGATATTAAAAAGCATCAGGGAAAAGATTTCTACCTGGAGATGCCACCGAGAATTGAACCTGCGACCATGGAATTTCAATTTTGCTTTGCCAGTTGTGGACCGACTACTTGGTGAGGCCTAAGACCTGCCTGTCTCACCCTTGACCTTCCTGGTTGTCAAGGTCAGTGAGATCAGGACTGTGCGACTGGATCATGGAGGGAGGTTTAGGATCGGAGTGCTCCTTCTCCCCAGTAGACCTCCTTCCAGAGTGGACAAGCCCCACCTGGCCCTCACTTCCTTCTACATCATGGGCAGAAACCACCTGCTTGACCGTTGAACCCACACTTGGTCTCAATCCATTCACACGCAGGGGGTCCCTAACTGACTAAGGGTTTGAAACCCATCAGCTCCCCTCACCTGGTTGAGCCAACCAGTTGAAGCCATTTCAAGATTGTGGGTGCTGTCACAGCTTCTAGGAGCCACAGGTGAGAGCTGGGTTCAGGGTAGGGACCAAGGATGGACAAACTACCCCAGAAGAAGCATCATTTGGTCCCACTAGAGATGTCACCCCTGCTATAGCTGCCATAGACCGGGACATTCGCAGGGAAACTAAAATGCAGTGCTTGTGAACGGGATCCGTTCTGGAGGCCCATTCGCAACATGAAAAGAACGCAACCTGCAGCGGCGCATCTGCGCACGCACGGGTTGCGATTCGCTGCTTCTGCGCATGTGTGTGACGTCATTTTGCATGTCTGCGCATGCGCGAGCGGCAAAACCCGGAAGTAACCCTTTCCTGTATTTCTGGGTCGCCGCAGGACGCAACCTGAAAAAACATAAGATGAGGTGTGACTGTGTTTGTTTACAAAGCTATTGTACTACCAAACTTACTGCATGCATGTGAAACATGGACCATTTATAAACGCCATCTCCAGCTCCTGGAAAGATTCCATCAACGGCGTCTCCGAAAAATGTGACACATCACTTGGGAAGACAGGTGAACTAATACCAGTGTACTGGAAGAAGCAAAGATCTCCAGTGTTGAAACAATGATTCTGCAACATCAACTTCGTTGGACTGGTCATGTTGTTCAGATGCCTGATGATCATCTTCCAAAGCAACTACAGTGGTACCTCGGGTTAAGAACGTAATTCATTCCGGAGGTCCGTACTTAACCTGAAACTGTTCTTAACCTGAAGCACCACTTTAGCTAACAGGGCCTCCTGCTGCCGCCGCACCGCCGGAGCACGATTTCTGTTCTCATCCTGAAGCAAAGTTCTTAACCCGAGGTACCACTTCCGGGTTAGCGGAGTCTGTAACCCAAAGTGTTTGTAACCCGAAGTACCACTGTACTCTAATATAAAGGTAAAGGGACCCCTGACCCTTAGGTCCAGTCGCGGACGACTCTGGGGTTGCGGCGCTCATCTCGCTTTACTGGCCGAGGGAGCCGGTGTACAGCTTCCAGGTCATGTGGCCAGCATGACTAAGCCACTTCTGGCGAACCAGAGTACTGCACGGAAACGCCGTTTACCTTCCCGCTGGAGTGGTACCTATTTATCTACTTGCACTGGTGTGCTTTCGAACTGCTGGGTTGGCAGGAGCAGGGACCGAGCAACGGGAGCTCACCCCGTCGCAGGGATTCGAACCGCCGACCTTCTGATCGGCAAGCCCTAGGCTCAGTGGTTTAACCCACAGCGCCACCCACGTCCCACCACTGTACTCTACTGCGAACTTAAAAATGGAAAGTGTAATGCTGGTGGTCAACAATAGAGGTTTAAAGACAGTCTCAAGGCAAATCTTTAAAAATGTAGTATAAGCTGACAACTGGGAAACACCGGCCTGCGAGCGCTCCAGTTGGAGAACAGCCTTGACCAAAGGTGTCCTGGGCTTTGAAGACACTCGAACGCAGGACGCAAGGGAGAAACGTGCTAAGAGGAAGGGACGCTTGGCAAATCCACACCGTGATCAACTCCCACCCAGAAATCAATGTCCCCACTGTGGAAGGACGTGTGGGTCCAGAATTGGCCTCCACAGTCACTTATGGACTCACTGTTAAGGCTGTGTTTATAGAGGACAATCTTAGTCGGCCACTAGGGATCTCCAGAGAATAATAATAATAATAATAATAATAATAGTAGTAGTAATAATAATAATAATAATAATAATAATAATAATAATAATAATAATAATAATAATAAAAAAACAACTTTATTTATATCCCGCCCACCCCAGCCGAAGCCGGGCTCAGGGCGGCTAACAACAAATTTAGGGAGGGAGACGTAACAAAAAAATATAATCAACTTTCGCAGAAACAATTATAAGCCTCCCGTGCGAAACACGCATCACAAGTTGAAACCTGCACAGAAAGCAGATAACAAGCAGACTACAGGTTTTTTCAAATAAGACCTTAAATCTATTTTTTGGAACAAGCGAAAATTCAGTCTCCGTAGAGACTGTCAAAAATTGCCATTGCCGACTATATTTCAAGTCGTCATGGCGGGGTATTGGGAAAAGTTTTCAATTAGCAATAATCGCGCCTCGGATTAACCTCATTGGCTACGATACTGCCACTGCGCAAAGCTAACGTTCCTATCGGCCGGCGCTGGAGCCCTGCCGTCAGAGGGCTAATCAGGTGAGGGCGAGCCAATTGTGGCCGCTCTCCGGAGCTGAAATAGAACCTGAAGCCCCTCCACGGTGTTCCCCCGTTCTCTCCTTCACTCCGGATCCCTCTCGAAAAGACCCCCGCGCTTTTGCTCCGGTTTGTAGCGCCGGCGGGCTGCCGCAAAGCACGCTGGGCGCCGTATGTATATGAACAATGCGCGTCACCGACTCCCCGCCCCCTCCCGGGAAAGGGAGGGAGGAATGAATGAAAGGCGCGAGAGCGGGTAAGAGGACAGCCAATCATTAAAGGGCATGGGAAGGGGCGGGGACTTAGGAGCTCCGCCCCATTGCGTCACAGACCTTGCTTCTTAGGAAGGGATTAAAAAGCAGGAAAGATGCAATAATGTGGATTTCTTGCAACCGTTGCAATACTTTGCAAACAAGAGCGGATGTAGCGCTTGGCAGCGGAACTGAGGAAGCTCCTTGCACCGAGTTAGACCCATTGGCCCATTTAGTTCAGTATTCCCTGCACTGGCTGGCAGCAGCTGTCCAGGTTCACAGGCATGGATCCAAGCCTACGCTGAGATGCTGCCAGGCTTTTTGCATGCAGTGGCAACACCAGGAAAAAGAATAATAGGGGGGTGTGATAGGAATTTTATGGTCTTAGATATATGGTAATGTTCATAAATGTACCAACCAAGCATGTACATAGATCAGCACAGGAAGACCGACCTGGAACCATTTTGATTCCTAAACTGACCGAATGTTTTCTCTGCAAGGTCAAAGTGGAAAAGCCTCCCCATTGTCTTTACATTCACAAATCCTGCCTTAAGGGTATGTCTGTGTTTGAATAGGGTGTGAGCCTGTGACCTGGCCCAGGAACTAAGTATTTATCATTACAAAAGACTGGCCAGGCTCCCCAGGAAATCCAATCAAGTAACATGCCAGACAGGAGATAAACAAGGACAGGAGAAAAACAACATTCAAATTTCTGTTTGGACCACCTTTTCTGTGACATATGTATGATGTTTCTGGGGGTGGTCTTGATCTACAGGGTGGCAATTTCAAAAGTCTATATAAGGCCTTGCACGCCATTTTTCTGGGTTCCTCCTCTCCTGCGTGAGAGGGGAGCACCCTGTTGCAACAGATCAATAAAGATCAGGCTTACTAGCTGCTTTGCTTCTCAATATTCTCTGGTTGGTCTCTGTTATTTTCTCCTACCAATAGGGAACCTATGTAAGGACTCTATATGGGCTCTTGGATACCCCATAAGGGAAAAGGGCAATTTTTGTTTACAACAGGGGGGGCTTGGAAGTGGCAAGGGACGTGGGTGGCGCTGTGGGTTAAACCACAGAGCCTAGGACTTGCCGATCAGAAGGTTGGCGGTTCGAATCCCCGCGACGGGGTGAGCTCCTGTTGCTCAGTCCCTGCTCCTGCCAACCTAGCAGTTCGAAAGCACGTCAAAGTGCAAGTAGATAAATAGGTACTGCTCCCGCGGGAAGGTAAACGGCGTTTTTGTGTGCTGCTCTGGTTCGCCAGAAGTGGCTTAGTCCTGCTGGCCACATGACCCGGAAGCTGTACACCGGCTCCCTGGGCCAATAAAGCGAGATGAGCGCCGCAACCCCAGAGTCAACAATCCAACCCCTGTTGCAAAATATGAGTCAGCGATATCAAAAGCAACACGATGGCCAGAAACAATAACAATGTGAAAAACTTTATGGAATAATTCAAAACATCAAAACTAACAAACTGAAGTCTCTGAAAGTCCTTAAATGAATCACAGTGCCAGACTTTACCCTGCAGAAAGCAATCTGTGAAGCTTTGTATAATCAGCAAACGTCCAATTATGACGTCCAGCTCTGAACTCTGTTGAACAGTGTTTCCGGATAACCACTACTGTTTCATTGAATTCTTCATCAGCCAATTAATTCAACACTTGTATGTAGAAAGATATGTAATTTCTTCATTAACTGAAAATAAAATATTCAAACGATGACCTGCACATGCATAACAACAACTTCAAATAGCATAGAAATTACATACTGTAACATAAAAAAGTTACATACCCAATCTTTTTTTGAATAGATATAATGAAAAATACTCATTTAATGAAGAAATTACATATCTTTCGACTTAACAAGTGTTGAACTAATTTGCTGATTATACAAAGCTTCACAGCTTACTCTCGGCCAGTTAAAGTCTGGCACTGTGATTCATTTAAGGACTTTCAGAGACTTCAGTTTGTTAGTTTTGATGTTTTGAATTATTCCATAAAGTTTTTCACATTGTTATTGTTTCTGGACATCGTGTTGCTTTTGATATTGCAACCCCAGAGTTGTCCGCGACTGGACCTAATGGTCAGGGGTCCCTTTACCTGGAAGTGGCAAAGTATATTTCCAGTTGTGTGACTGTCCCCCAGAAAGAGAAATAACCAGATATTTGATGCTAAAACTGCCATTCTAAACATTCTCCCCCCCCCAAAAAAAATACATCATACATTGATTAATTTAGATAATAATATTTTTCATATAGCATACATTAAGCAAATCCAAATTGCAGAAAGGGAATGGGGCTTTCAAACACGGCAGAGTTACTCCACAAGCATTTATTTAATTTTTACACTTGTAAGAAGTGCACAGTGGTGTACATGGTTCTCCTCACAACAGCCCTGGAAGGTTGGTTTGACTGAGAGATGGTGACTGGCATCCACTGAGCTCCATAGCTGACCGGGAATTCGAACCCGGGTCTCTGCCAGATCCTAGTCCTAAAACTCGTAACCATCACACCACACAGGGTTTCACCGATCTACAAATTACCTACCTCTACCTCTTTGAAATCAGAACCAGCGAAGGCGGTGAAGGTCCTGTGTGAGTGTCTGGAGGCAGTTGGAGGATGGATGGCGGCTAGCAGGTTGAGGTTGAATCTTGACAAGACAGAAGGACTGTTTTGGGGGGACAGGAGGCGGGTTGCTGGTCCTGAATGGGGTAACTGTGCCCCTGAAGGACCAGGTGTGCAGCCTGGGAGTCATTTTGGACTCACGGGTGTCCATGGAGGCACAGGTCAGTTCTGTGTCCAGGGCGGCTGTCTCCCAGCTCCATCTGGTACGCAGGATGAGACCCTCCCTGCCCACAGACTGTCTGGCCAGAGTGGTGCATGCTCTAGTTATCTCCCACTTGGACTACTGCAATGAGCTCTACGTGGGGCTACCTTTGAAGGTGACCCGGAAACTACAACTAATCCAGAACACGGCAGCTAGACTGGTGACTGGGAGCGGTCGCCGAGACCATATAACACTGGTCTTGAAAGACCTACATTGGCTCCCAGTACATTTCCGAGCACAATTCAAAGTGTTGGTGCTGACCTTGAAAGCCCTAAACAGCCTCAGTCCAGTATACCTGAAGGAGTGTCTCCACCCCCATCATTCTGCCCGGACACTGAGGTCCAGCTCCGAGGGCCTTCTGGAGGTTCCCTCACTGCGAGAAGCCAAGTTACAGGGAACCAGGCAGAGGGCCTTCTCGGTAGTGGCACCCGCTGTTATGTACTGAAGTTCTCACCCTGGGCCAGCAGGGGGATACTGTAGATAGTTATGCAAATGAAGGATCGAAAGTGACGTTCAGTGATTGGATAGTTTTAGAAAACGGCAACAGTTACATTGTTCTGGAGCTCTATATGAGCAGGCTGACTGAGCTCCTCAGCTTAGTTCTGTTCCAGCTTACAAAATAAAGAGCTGCTTTGGAGAAATCGCTGTGTCATCTGCTATGTCACCCCACAACTTAACACCCGCCCTGTGGAACACCCTCCCATCAGATGTCAAAGAGAACAACAACTACCAGACTTTTAGAAGACATCTGAAGGCAGCCTTGTTTAGGGAAGCTTTTAATGTTTGATGTATTACAGTATTTTAATATTTTGTTGGAAGCCGCCCAGAGTGGCTGGGGAAGCCCAGCCAGATGGGCGGGGTATAAATAAATTATTATTATTATTATTATTATTATTATTATTATTATTATTATTAGACACACAACAGGCTCCCTGTAAGGAAAGAGTTCTTTTTGAACCAGCGCAGGCAGAACCAGGAACGCAGACTCCCGGCAAGAGCCAACTGAGACATCTGGATACACCTAAAGTTTTGCATCAGTTCTGGCTGATTAGATTGTCAATCACCGAGAGGCAATGGAAGAGGATGTAGATCCAGGGGGGAGAAGCTGAACACACCGATTCTCTTGCACTTCTGCAAAATGATTGACAACAGCTTCAAGGTCGAGGGCTTTTGATCATTTCTTTTCAATTGCCAATCCAACAGCAATGTTACTTAGTGATTCATCACCCATTCTGCTCCTCAAGTAGGTCTTAATTTGCCGCAGTCACGAAAAACCGCATCCAGGCTTCCAAAGAGGTATTATTGTGGCGGCTGGGATCACTCAGTGAACAAACAGTCATAAGCTTGCATTGCAGCGAGCTCAGACTTCCGGACGACGCTCCTCCGAGGTAGACTATCCAGGGAGAGTTGGTGCTGGGTCAAGGTCACCCCGATGTGCCCTCGGATCTCCTTGGACGAAGTCCAATGCCATCTAACCACTAGGCCACATTGCCCTTTTTTTTTTAATATGGGAACAAAAGTATTGCTCCATTTGCCGAGGATATTTTGAGAAGCTATTAACCAGCCCACCCAGAGAAATAGCTGCACTTAACATTTTGCACCAATATTTCGTGTATATGTCTCGGTTTGAGACGCACGAGTGACCTCAACACTGTCAGTCAACATGTAATCAGAGTATTTTTAAAAAAGTTAATGTCTTTTGCTTATAGGTACAATTAGGCTATGTCTCGCTCCAGACCTGGGGGGGGGGGGTTATGGGAGAAATTTCCTTGTTTGGGAGGGGCTTGCCTCTCTGCCCACCACCACACCATAGCACCCCATTCCATGTCTCTGAGTTCTTATTTTTTCCTCTCCGGGCAAACATGTCCCCCCCAAAAAATAATAATAATCTCAAGCTGTAAACTGGGTGGGAGTTAAAGGCCAACATAAAGGTAAAGGGACCCCTGACCATTAGGTCTAGTGACTGACTCTGGGGTTGTGGCGCTCATCTCGCTTTACTGGCCGAGGTAGCCGGCGTACAGCTTCCGGGTCATGTGGCCAGCAAGACTAAGCCGCTTCTGGCGAACCAGAGCAGTGCACAGAAATACGGTTTACCTTCCCACCAGAGCGGTACCTATTTATCTACTAGAACTTTGACGTGCTTTCGAACTGATAGGTTGGCAGGAGCAGGGACTGAGCAACGGGAGCTCACCCCGTCGCGGGGATTCGAACCGCCGACCTTCTGATCGGCAAGCCCTAGGCTCTGTGGTTTAACCCACAACGTCACCCGCGTCCCAACAAAGGCCAACATCCGCCTGAAATAAAAAATTTAAGGTCATATATATATATATAGTAAATATTCATAAATGTACCAACCAAGCGCATACATAGCTGTGTGGACCACATGTCTGGAGCAGCACAGGAGGACCGCCCTGAAACCATTTTGACTCCCAAACTGACCAAACGTTTTCTCTGCAAGGAGGGAGGAGGTGGGGGAGCCTCCCCATTGTCTTTTCCTTCACAAATCCTGTCTTAAGGATGTGTATGAATAGGGTGAGCCTGTGACCTGGCTCAGGAACTTAGTATTTATCATTACAAAAGACTGCCCAGGCTCCCCAGGATATCCAATCAAGTGAGCATTAATAGGTCACCTGCCAGACAGGAGATAACGCACTCAGATTTCTGCTGTAGACCGCCTTTTCTGTGATGTAGGTATGATGTTTCTGGGGAGTGGTCTTAGGTTACACCCCTTTGTGATGTATATATGATGTATAGGGGTAGCAGTCTTGAGCTCCAGGGCAGGGAATTTTAAATGTCTATATAAGGGCCGGCACACCTAGGTTCTGGGTCCTCCTCCTTTCCTGCGTGTGAGGGGAGCACCCTGTTGCAACAGTTCAATAGAGATCAGGCTTACTAGCTGCTTTGCTTCTCAATATTCTCTGGGGAGAAATCTGAGGGCTCCTTGGACAAAAAACAAGGACACCAGCCAGGAATAGTCAGAGCAAAACAGCAGCCAGTAGGCTTGGTCTTGATTGAAGACTGTCGCGACAGGACTCCCACCTGCCACAAGGTGGAACAAGATGGAAGCCCAGAACAAAAGAAGACCCCAACTTTTATTAGCTACTAATCCCCCATGCATGGGACGCGGGTGGCGCTGTGGGTAAAAGCCTCAGCACCTAGGGCTTGCCGATCGAAAGGTCGGCGGTTTGAATCCCCGCGGCGGGGTGCGCTCCCGTTGCTCAGTCCCAGCGCCTGCCAACCTAACAGTTCGAAAGCACTCCCAGGTGCAAGTAGATAAATAGGGACCGCTTACTGGCGGGAAGGTAAACGGCGTTTCCGTGTGCGGCTCTGGCTCGCCAGAGCAGCGATTTCATGCTGGCCACGTGACCCGGAAGTGTCTCCGGACAGCGCTGGCCCCTGGCCTCTTGAGTGAGATGGGCACACAACCCTAGAGTCTGTCAAGACTGGCCCGTACGGGCAGGGGTACCTTTACCTTTACCTTAATCCCCCATGCTACACCTCTAAGACTACATCATGACTACATCACTGACACATCACAGAGAGGAGGGGTTGAGGGAGGAGTTGTGGTGGTAACCTGAGTGTCTTGTCACCTGTCCGGTTCCTCCTTTCCCCCTCCCCATGGTTACATTCCTGAGGACAAAGAGGAGTTCACTGTTTCCTGCCCCCAGAGGGAAGGGCTGATCTCTGTCCTTTGTTTCAGTCCGTTCTGAATCCACTTCCATATGCAGGTCCTTTGTGAGTGCAATGATCTTCTGTCTAGGACCATCAAGGTTGGCATGCCAACTGGGTAGGGCTCACGCTTGGGGGGTTATGGTTGCCTTGTGTCAAGTCTCCCCCCTTTGATAGTCCTTCCTTCTTGTGTAAAACAAAAGTGGAACAGTACAGATCCAATGTATGGCTGATTTCAGTACTGAAAATTTACGCTTCTGCCCTACTGGGTCACTTTCGTGCCAGCCCCTTTGGCACGAGATGTGGGGCTACTGACAACCCCCTTTTTATAACCAGGAGAGGGGAGCAATTTGTGGGCAGGAACAAAGACTTCATGCGGCAACCATTCTTCCTATAAACTGGCTTCAGGAGGGTGAGACTGTAATTTTGGCTGGCGCATTCATTATTCACCTGGAGGCACCAGGCGAAAACGTTCCTCTTTGACCAGGCCTTGGGCAGATTGGCATCCGATACCCTTTTAAATGTGTTTGTGGGAGGGGGGAGGGGCGTTATTGTTATAAGAATTTCAAGGTCTCGAATATAGAACAAATATTCACAAATGCACACATATCTAAATATATGAACCATGTGTCTGAAATAGTACAGGAGAGCAATCCTGAAGCCATTTTTACTCTCCCAATGACATCAGATATTCTTCTGCAGTAAAGGGAGGAAAATGGGGAAAGTCTTCCCATTGTCTTTTTGCTTGCAAATCCTTTCTTAAGGGCGTATTTGTGTATGAATAGGGTGAGCCTGTGACCTGCATTCAAGAACTGAAAATATTTACCATCACAAAAGAATGGCCAGGCTACCCAGGTAAAGCAATCAGTGACCATTATCGGGTATCCTGGCAAAGCAAGATTTCTGCTGTAGATCGCCTCCTTCTGTGATGTATGTATGATGTTTCGGTGGGGTGTCTTGGGCTACAAGGTGGGAAATTTCAAGAGCCTATATAAGGGCTTGCACACCATTGTTCGGGGTTCTCCTCCCGCCTGCGTGTGGTGAGTGAGGACCCTGTTGCAACAGTTCCTTGAATAAAGACCAGACTTACTAGCCACTTTGCTTCTCAGTATACTCTGTTTGGGCTCTGTTGTTTTCTCCTACCAATAGGTAACACACTTAAGGACTCTATACAGGCTCTAGAATACCCCATAAGGGAAAGGGAGCAGTTTTTCTTATAAGATTACTCTTGTTTCTATTAAGCATTTTGTGTTTTTATCTCGTCATGTCTACGTTGCCAACTGCCCTGAGTGCTGCAGATGACGGGCGGTATACAAATTTAATGTTGTTGTTGTTTAGTCGTTTAGTCGTGTCCGACTCTTCGTGACCCCCTGGACCAGAGCACGCCAGGCACTCCTGTCTTCCACTGCCTCCCACAGATTGATCAAACTCATGCCAGTAGCTTCGAGAACACTGTCCCACCATCTCGTCCTCTGTCGTCCCCTTCTCCTTGTGCCCTCCATCTTTCCCAACATCAGGGTCTTTTCCAGGGAGTCTTCTCTTCTCATGAGGTGGCCAAAGTCTTGGAGCCTCAGTTTCAGGATCTGTCCTTCCAGTGAGCACTCAGGGCTGATTTCCTTCAGAATGGAGAGGTTGGATCTTCTTGCAGTCCATGGGACTCTCAAGAGTCTCCTCCAGCACCAGAATTCAAAAGCATCCATTCTTCAGTGATCAGCCTTCTTTATGGTCCAGCTCTCACTTCCATACATCACTACTGGGAAAACCACGGCTTTAACTAGATGGACCTTTGTTGGCAAGGTGCTGTCTCTGCTTTTTAAGATGCTGTCTAGGTTTGTCGTCGCTTTTCTCCCAAGGAGCAGGCGTCTTTTAATTTCGTGACTGCAGTGATCATGGAGCCCAAGAAAGTAAAATCTCTCACTGCCTCCATTTCTTCCCCTTCTATTTGCCAGGAGGTGATGGGCCCAGTGGCCATGATCTTCGTTTTTTTGATGTTGAGCTTCAGACCATATTTTGCGCTCTCCTCTTTCACCCTCATTAAAAGGCTCTTTAATTCCTCCTCACTTTCTGCCATCAAGGTTGTGTCATCTGCATATCTGAGGCTGTTGATATTTCTTTCAGCAATCTTAATTCCGGCTAGGGATTCAAATCACAATAATTTGGGGAAGGGTGGCAGCTCAGGAGTAGAAGGACCTGGGCTCAGTCTCTGGTTGCCTCTCCAGGTAGAACTGGGAATGTCCCCTGCCTGAAACCCCAGAGAGATGCTGCCAGTCAGTGCAGACAATACTGAACTAGAAGGACCAAGGAACCAATATAAGGCCACTTCTCCCGTTCCTATTTAAAATCAGCTCTGTGTTGAAAGTCATGAGGACTGGAATCCTTATTTTCAGGCTCACAGGTCAGTGGCAACCAGAGCCCGTGCCTCGCTCAGGGTGCTGGGTTCAAATCCCGAGCAAAACTTCTGCTGCAGAAAAGACTTCCTGCTCAAACCGCCAGACAGCTGCTGCCGGTCAGTGTATTTTTTCCCCAAAAAATTTTTTTTATTGGTTTTCACAATATTATAAACAAACAATCAAACACACAAGACAAACAAACAAAACAAACATAAATCATAGCCGTATTAAAAATTACAGTTGTTAACTTTGTTAAGTGACTTCCTCGCATCCCCTTGGTTGAATTTCATTGCATGTCCTTTTAACAGTTTTCCAAATTCCAATTTTTATGAAATTTAACTTAAACATTAACATCCTTAAATCTTCATCTTATAGAATTAAACATATTAATTCATCACTTAACATAAATAAAGTCCTAAGCCCATTAAGTATCTGCAAGCTATTTCCAGTTAGTTTAACTTAGCAAATTTAACTAAATAATCATTAAATTTATTCCATTCTTCCTGATACTCCTCCTCCTTCTGGTCGCAGACTCTTCCGGTTAGGTCGGCTAGCTCCGAAAAATCCATCATCTTCATCTGCCATTCTTCTATTGTTGGTAATTCTTGGGTTTTCCACTTTTTAGCTAACAAAATACAAGCAGCAGTTGTGGCATACAAAAATAATTTAACATCTTTCTTGGGCAATTCCAAACCAGTTATTCCAAGAAGAAAGGCCTCTGGTTTCTTTATAAATGTATATTTCAACATTTTTTTCAATTCATTATAAATCTTTTCCCAGAAGTCTTTTGCCTTGGGACAGGTCCACCACATATGATAAAAGGTTCCTTCCTTTTCTTTACATTTCCAACATAGATTGTCGCAATTATGATATATCTTTGCGAATTTTACAGGAGTCAAATACCATCCGTACATCATTTTCCTTTAGCAAAGTACATGCGGTGAACTTGACCCCTTTCTTCCACAATCTTTCCCAATCCTCAAACATTATTTTATGTCCTACATCTCTTGCCGAATCTATCATCACAGATTTAACTTGTTCATCTTGCCGGTCAGTGTAGGGCAACATGGAGAGAAATGAAGGCAGGGTCTGACTCTGAAGCCGCCTTGACCTCTCCACCCTGACCTTGCTATCAAGATGAAAAGGCATCTGGAATAAGAGCACCAGGGCTTGGCAGCTGCAGCTTATCCATCAGGGCAACCTTGAGGGTGACGCAGGTGGGTGGGTGCAGAGAAGAGGGAGGCAGGGTGCCCCCACCCAGGGGAAATCTGCACCTGGGCCTTGGGAGAGGCAGCAGGTGGAGGGCGGAGGGAAACAAAAATAGAAATGTTCCAATGTGGAAAGATTAGACAGACGATAGTCACTGCAGGTGTTCTTTCGGAGAAAGGTGGTGTTCCTGCTGTTTACCTGCTGGAAGTTGGGGAGGGGGGAGAAAGGAAGGGGAAAGAAATGTCTCCACATTGTGGCCAAGTTAGGACCCCCATTTGGGTCAGGGTTAGAGCTGAGAGGGACCCTCTCCACCAGGGTAATCTAGTCCAAGCTCACCCATTAAGGTAAAGGGACCCCTGACCATCAGGTCCAGTCGTGGCCGACTCTGGGGTTGCGGCGCTCATCTCGCTTTACTGGGCAATTGTAGTTAATACAATGCATTTTTTAGTGTAATATCAGTATCACCATAGTAGTCCACACTGTTCATTGGAACAGCAGACCTTTTGTACCCTGTACTAAGTGTGAGTGTAAAGGTAAAGGGACCCCTGACCGTTAAGTTCAGTCGTGGCCGACTCTGGGGTTGCGGCGCTCATCTCGCTTTACTGGCCGAGGGAGCTGGCGTACAGCTTCCGGGTCATGTGCCCAGCATGACTAAGCCGCTTCTGGCGAACCAGAGCAGCACATGGAAACGCCGTTTACCTTCCCGCCGGAGCGGCACCTATTTATCTCCTTGCACTTTGACGTGCTTTGGAACTGCTAGGTTGGCAGGAGCAGGGACCGAGCAACGGGAGCTCACCCCATCGCAGGGATTCGAACCGCCGACCTTCTGATCGGCAAGCCCTAGGCTCTGTGGTTTAACCCACAGCGCCACCCGCGTCCCATTAGCTTCACGGCTTTACAACATCCTGCACTTCTGAAGTTTGGGGAGAAAACATTTGGATTGTATAAACGTGATCGTGCGGGAAATGTTGAACTTTTCGGAGGAAAACATCTCTGCCTCTCCTGGTATGCCCCGCAGAGGACCTTAAGGTCCACAAATGGCAACATTTTGGAGGTCCCAGGTCGCAATGTGGTTAGATTGGTTTCAACTAGGGCCAGGGCCTTTTCAGTACTGGCCCCGATGTGGTGGAACGCTCTGTAACAAGAGACCAGGGCCGTGCAGGACTTGACATCTTTCCGCAGGGCCTGCAAGACAGAGCTGTTCCGCCTGGCCTTTGGTTTGGACTCAGTCTGACTCTTATGCTTCCCTCCCCTTAGGGTTTTGATCTGATCCTCTATGACCAATTCCAGTCAGGCTGGCAGACTGCAGTCCTGAACACCCTTCACAAACTGGGTTTTGCCCCTCAAGCCCTTCTAAGTCTAGGCTTGGGCCAGGCAAAAGCTACGGTCAGGCAAAGAATCATAGACACCAAGAGACAACAGGACTGCTCAAGGTGCCCCGACTATAAAATTGGAGAAATCAAGAGATCTATAGATGCACTGGCAGCATATCTCTTCTTTCTCGTATCCAAAAATGCTAGAAGGGCCTTTACACTCGCCAGAAGCTCGGCTCTGCCCTCGCCGGTCCTGGAAGGAGCCTTTTAAAAACTCCCATATGCTCAGAGACTTTGCGCCTGTTCACTGGGGGAGATAGGAAGCCCAGAGCACTTGTTCTTTAGATGTCCCTTTTATGAAGAGGAACATTGTGAGACCATTGATCCCCTGCTGGTGAGGCTTGCTGACCTCCCAGAAAAGCAAAAAGGTGACCTTTTCCTGTTAGGCAAAGATCAGAAGATGACCTGGATGGTCGCCAGATTCTGTGGACAGATCTGCAGGCACAGACCACCCCCTGACTCAAACTAGTTCGTTATGAAAATCCCCAAACTCAGTTCCATGGGTGACTCTGAGTTAACTCCCTGGGGTAGTTTATTGTTGTACATTGTTTTTAAATTTATTGTTGTACATTGTTTTAATTGTTTGTTTTTCTTCTGTGACTGTACACCCAAGTGTGTTTTATAAGCTGGTCTCCGACCGTAATAAATTATCTATCTATCTATCTATCTATCTATCTATCTATCTATCTAATCATCTATCTATCTATCATCTATCTATCTATCTATCTATCTATCTATCTATCTATCTATCATCTATCTATCTATCTATCTATCTATCTATCTATCTATCTATCTATCATTTACCTGACGATGCTGAAACAAAACAGAACTCCATTCTTGGATCTCTTCTTGTTTACAGTGGTACCTTGGGTTACATATGCTTCAGATTACATACGCTTCAGGTTACAGACTCCGCTAACCCAGAAATAGTGCTTCAGGTTAAGAACTTTGCTTCAGGATAAGAACAGAAATCGGGCTCCTGCGGCGCGGCGGCAGTAGGAGGCCCCATTAGCTAAAGTGGTGCTTCAGGTTAAGAACAGTTTCAGGTTAAGAACGGACCTCCGGAACGAATTAAGTACTTAACCCGAGGTACCACTGTATTAAGTTTAAAAGCACTTTCAGAAAAGCTGAATGCAGTGGTACCTCTAGATACGAACGGGATCCATTCCGGAGCCCCGTTCGCATCTAGAGGTAAACGTAACTAGCGATGGCACGTCTGCGCATGCATCGCTTTTCGCCACTTCTGCGCATGATGGCATTTTGAGCGTCTGCGCTCCGTTACTTCCAAGTTGCCGCAGAGCGCAACTCGAACACGCTCAACTCGAAGCGTATTCAACCCGAGGTATGACTGTATATCGCTGTACGTTCCCCAGTTCCTCTTAATATTTATTTTCTTCTGTGTTTTTCTGCCCAGCTCCCAGAATGTCCACCCCCAAAAAACAGGCGGTTCTGGGTGGGCGCCTTGATTTGCCAGTCACCTGGGTTGGCACAGGGCAGCCCAGCTTGCCACCTTCCCACCCATATCTCCCTCCTGCTATCTCTGTGCCCGCCTCGGCCCTTGGCAGCGCTCTATAAAAGCGAGCCTCTTCGTCTCAGGCTGCAACCTTCCTTCTCCCTCAACCGCTGCAACGATGAAGACCTCGCCAACCTTCCTCCTCGTCCCGCTGCTCTTCGTCATGGCCTGGGCCCAATGCCCGGCGCCAGCCGATCTGAAGACGGCCAACGGCACCAAGATCTGCGCCCAGCTCTACACCAAGAACAGCCCCTACTATGACCAGTGCTGTGCTGGCAGCGTCCTGGTGGTGCCGCCGGACGAGGACCAGCCTTACATGCCATCTGCCTTCAACAACAAGGTGACCTCGCTGGTGGTGGGGCAGAGATGTGAGCTGACTGTCTGGTCCAGCAAGGGCAAAGGGGGCAAGACCCGCAAGTTCAAAGCCGGCGCCTTCCCGCGTCTCCAGGAAATCCGGAAGGGCATCTTCGGCGACTGGGCCAATGCCATCTCCGCCTACTATTGCAAGTGCAGTTGAGGAGACCACGCCAGAGCCGTGCGAGATAGGACCCCGTGGCCACAAGCAGCTCTTGCCAGCCTGATCCCGCAGCACCCCAAGCGATGTTCCCACAGGTCTTGCACCGCAATGCGCCACTCTGTTGCCACTAAGGATTCTGGGATAGCTCCCTCCCAGAATCCCCTGCTCTTGCCATGGCAAAAACTCTGGTCAACTGGAAGATCTTCTTCCCAGAATCCTCTGCGTTGCCCATGGCAAAATCTCTAGCCAACTGGGAGACGTCTTTCCCAGAATCCTCCGCCCTCGTCACGTCTCTAGGGCAAATTCTCTGGTCAACTGGAAGATCTCCATCCCAGAATCCTCTGCATTGCCCATGGCAAAATCTCTAGCCAACTGGGAGAAGTCTCTCCCAGAATCCTCCGCTCTCGTCACGTCTCTAGGGCAAATTCTCTGGTCAACTGGAAGATCTCCATCCCAGAATCCTCTGCGTTGCCCATGGGAAAATCTCTAGCCAACTGGGAGAAGTCTCTCCCAGAATCCTCCGCTCTCGTCACGTCTCCGGGGCAAATTCTCTGGTCAACTGGAAGATTTCCCTCCCAGAATCCTCTGCGCTGCCCATGAGAAAATCTCTAGCCAACTGGGAGAAGTCTTTCCCAGAATCCTCCGCTCTCATCACGTCTCCAGGGCAAATTCTCTGGTCAACTGGAAGATTTCCCTCCCAGAATCCTCTGTGTTGCCCATGGCAAAAGGTCTGCCCAACTGGGGGATTTCTGCACCCAAACAAAATGTGAACCTCTAGGAAAAAAATTCATCGTCTGATAGCAAGCAATTCACCTACAGGGAGCAGGAAAGACGCCACGAAAAAGCAGAAACCGGCAATTGAATTTATTTTTCACAACCGCAGCAGAGAAGGGGGTTTCTCCCTGAGCTTTGACGATCTCCAAGCTGGACACCTCGCTCGAAATATATGTAGCTTCTGGTGCTTTTAAGATCTTTCCCACATTCCCCACTTTGTTCTGGGTGTAGTGTTCTGGGTTTTTAAGACAGGCGTTCCATCTTCAAAGCCATTGTGTCTCTCTTTCTCTCTCTCTCTCCCCCCTCACAACTGCTTCCCCAGAGACCCGCTTTGCAGCAAGCGCTCCTTCTGCCTCATCTAGGCCACTATTCCTCTGCATCGCCACGATAAACATAATTAAAAGCGAAAGAACACGGCTTTCGGAACACGTTCCGTCTCTCTCTCTCTTTTGTAGCTCAAGGTCAGCAAATGATGGGTAGCTTCGACTCTTTTCTCGCCTCTTGTAAACATTTAATTGGAAAGAGCTTTCAGGGAGCCGAGAGCAGAATACAATAATCCCCACCAAATTGTTTTCAATTTAACTCCCTTCCTTCGAGGGATCTCCAAACTGGGCGCCTCCAAAAGAGGACGGGGTGCGAGATGAGGAGTTTGATCCAGGGCTTGCAACTTTGCCAATTTCAATGCCAGAGAGATCAACGCTTGAAGTTTGGGTGGGGGGAGGGGAAACTAATTGTGGCGCTGGGGGGGGGGAATTGTCATCGCTCCACTCCTTGGTGTGTGGAGTGCCCCAGGGTGCGATTCTCTCCCCGATGCTTTTCAACATCTTTATGCGCCCCCTCGCCCAGCTTGTCCGGAGTTTTGGGCTGGGCTGCCATCAGTATGCCGATGACACCCAACTCTATCTGTTGATGGATGGCCATCCTGACTCGGCCCCAGACGCACTGGATCAGAAGTTTGGAAGCTGTGGCTGGATGGTTATGTGGGAGCCGGTTGAAGCTAAATCCTTCGAAGACAGAGGTCCTCTGGCTGGGGCGGGACGATGTGGGATTGGGGGGCAACTCCCATCTCTTGTGGGGGGCACAATCAGTGCCAGCACCGTCCGTTAAGAGTTTGGGTGTAATCTTCGACACCTCCCTTCCCATGGAGGCGCAGATTGCAGCTATAACAAAGGCGGCATTTTTCCATCTCCGCCAGGCTAAGCAGTTGGCTCCTTACCTCTCTCGCCCTGACCTAGCCACTGTGATCCACACGACGGTCACCTCCAGACTGGATTATTGTAACTCGCTCTACGTGGGGCTGCCCTCGAGACTGACCCAGAAACTCCAGCAGGTGCAGAATGCCGCGGCGAGACTCCTTATGGGGTCTTCGCTGCGAGACCACATTCATCCGGTGCTATATCAGCTGCACTGGCTCCCGGTGGAGTACAGGATCAGGTTTAAGGTGCTGGTTTGAACCTTTAAAGCCCTATATGGCCTAGGACCCTCGTACCTACGGGACCGCCTCTCCTGGTATGTCCCATGGAGGACCTTACGGTCTTCAAACCAAAACATCTTGAAGGTCCCAGGCCACAGAGAGGTTAGGCTGGCCTCAACCAGAGCCAGGGCGTTTTCAGTACTGGCCCCGACTTGGTGGAACGCTCTGTCACAAGAGACTGGGGCCCTGCGGGACTTGACATCTTTCCTCAGGGCCTGCAAGACAGAGCTGTTCCACCAGGCCTTTGGTCAGGGCACAGCCTGACTCCCTCCTTTGGCAATCCTCACAGAACTCTAGCCCAATGGTTGCCATCAATTTGATTTGAATTAATTTTATAATTGAAATGATTTTAGAATGTTGTATTATTGTTGTTAGCCGCCCTGAGCGGCTAACAATTATTAATAATTATTAATTATTATTATTAATATTATTTATTAATAATTATTAATTATTATTATTAATATTATTAATGGGGAGGCTGCCTCTGAGCACCAGCAGAGTGCCACAGAACTTTATAGCTGGGAGGAGTCCCCGAGGTCAACAAATCTAAGCACCGCGATGCAGGAATCGCAGGATTTCTGACTGATGAAATCCCCCGACTTAGATGGGATAGCTGAGACTCTGAATCTCAAGGTCGCGGGTTCGAGCCCCACATCGGACAAAAGATTCCTGCATCGCAGGGGGGTTGGACTAGATGACCCTCAGGGTCCCTTCAAACTCTATGATCCTATGAAAATGTCATAGAATCAGGCCAAAAAGCCGCCTTAGCCTTCATCCAGGGGTGGGGAGCAGAGACCACATCCTCCACTGGTCCTATTTCATGCCCTGAGCTTTTTGTCCCCGCCTGGAACCAAAGGATCATAGAATTCTAGCGAGGTGTGGGGACCCCCAAAGGTCATCCAGACCAACCCCCTGCAATGCAGGAATCACAGATAAAGGATCGCTGGCAGGTGGCCACCCAAGCTCTGCTTAAAAAGGTCCAAGAAAGGAGAACCCACCACTGTCCACTGCTGAACGGCCTTTACCTTCAGAAAGGTTTACCGAATTTTTCATCAGAATCTCCTTTCGTTGGTACTTGAAACCTGTGGTTCTGGTCCTGCCCTCCGTAGCAGCAATAAATAAATAAATGCAGGCATCGTCTTCCAGGGGAGAGTCCTTCAGGTATATTGGAAGATGGCTATGCAATCACCTCTTCCCTACTAAATGCATTTAGCACTGCAACCTCAACGCCCAGTTTCCCATCTGTGCCATGGCAGTAAATGTAGATTTTCAATTTCTTTAACACCAGCAGTTACATCTAGACCAAAGGAGCGTTTCAGCCCTGTTCTTGAGTTTGTTTAAAATCTAAAACAGCTTATCTCGTATTTCTTTGTAAGTTTTTTAAAAGCTTTTTGTAAAGGCAATACTAGAGTTTTTACAGCCGAGTCCTCAACTCCTTATTACTACTGTTTGGCTTTCTTTAAATAGGGCTACGTCTAAAACTTGCCACTGAGGTTTTCAAACCTTTTTTGTACACTCAGGGGAGCGTTCCAGCCCTGTTCTTGAGTTTGTTTAAAATCATTTAAGGTTTATGATTCCTCTATTTCCTTCTGAGGAAACTGAATAGTCCAGTGAAACGAGGTTTGTAGCTGGCATCCCGTCAAGGCTTTGCTCAATTCTAGGTTTTTCTCATTTTTAAGGCTTTGTTCAAGTCTAGGTTTTTCTAATTTTTCCCTTAAACTTTTTGATTTTTGTTATTTTGTTTAATTCTAGAAGATAATACCTCTTGTTTCAGGGATATACGGAACATTTCTATGTTTCTGGCTTCAAGGAGATGCACAGCGGCACTCCAGACTCTGAATATTTTGGAGCCGGCTGTGGTTCCATCATATCTTCTCCAGGCTAAATATTCCCAGCTCCCTTGACAGTCGAAGAGTCTCCCTTGGGGGGTTGTGGACTCTCCTTCCTTGGAGGTTTCTAAGCAGAGGTTGGGTGGCCATCTGTCATGGATGCTTCAACTGAGATTCCTGCATTCCAGCGGGTTGGACTAGATGTCCTTTGGGGGTCCCATTCCTAAAATTCTGTGATTCTCTTCTCAGTTTCCAGACCCTCTCTGCTCTTCCCTCGCTGCTACGGAACCCCAGCCAGCTCCAATATATTCAGAGTCAGGAGGGCCGCTGTGCATCTCCTTGAAGACAGAAACATAGAAAATTTCCTTATATTGAATCAGGATAGTGGTCCATCTAGATCAGTATTGGAGACACTGAATGGCAGCAGCTCTACCTGAAGATGCTGCCAGTCAAAGTTGGGACCTAAGCTATGGAGCACTGGACCCCGTCTTGTCTCCCCAAACGACCACCCCTGCAAGGTAGGCCAGCGTTATGATCCGATAATCTTTATTGTCATTGTCCCATACAAAACAACGAAATTGAAAATCTCCATTTTCTGCCATGGCACAGATGGGAAACTGGGCGTTGAGGTTGCAGCGCTAAATTGCATTCAGTAGGGAAGAAGCCTCACCGACTTGCTTCCGAGTAAGCCTGCGCAGGACTGCGTTATGAGGAGTGCAAAGGGTAGGCGTCACCTGCTAGGAAGCCCCCAGTTTAGCTGGGGGGGTGTCAGGTCTACAGGGAAAGGTTGATCTGAGAAAGCGAGGAACCAGGGATTAGCCCCCAAACCTTTTCCCAGCATGCCATATCCCTGACCTGGAATAAAATGGCGTCAGGAAGAACAACGGTGCCTCTGAACATGGGCAGAGTGTCTTCCTCTATATACTACAAAGATGCTGTTTGTAGTTTCACATCTGCTTTTAATCAATATGCAAGAAAACGTCATTCGTGGGTTGGTCTTCCTATAGGATCTGGGCAGCTCAGGGAACCCCCTGAACCCCCCCTTTGATGCCCCACACAATGCCTGACGACTCCACTGCTCCCCCAAACGCCATCAGTCCCGCAGCTGGGCAGAGACGCTGCTGTCCGTCACTCTCGTCCGGAGGAATCCAGCCGGCGTCTCAACCTCTTTGGCCTTGTGGAGGAAGTGGACGTAGCGCAGTCCTGCTCCGTAGCGCTGGAATACGTGGGAGACCTTGAAAGAGATCAGGGAGGGGGGGACGGTCTCAGTCCACAAGGCTACAACCACAGGGGTGGAGACCCCAAAGTTCCTCCAGCTTAACGCACACATATGTACCCATTTCTCGGACAGGCAAACTGAGTCCTTAGGGTTTGTTTGTTTTTTCAGCAGGCAGTGCGGCTCAGCCAACCCAATTAGACCCAGATCAGTCAGAGTTTGGGGCTTTTTAGTTTAGAGGAAAAGTGAGGAAGTGGCGACATGATGGAACTTTATGAAACTGCATGTGTCGCAGGGGAAGTGGGTAGGAAAAAGCTTTTCTCCTTCCCTCGTGGATGTCCACGAGAACTTGTGGACATCCAGGAGTTTGCAAAACAAGATTGAGGAACTCCCCTATGAATTTTAAAGTTTTGAATCATAGAATTACAGAGCTGGAAAGGACCCAGAGGTCATCCAGTCCAACCCCCTGCAATGTAGGAATATGCAGCTTTCCCGTGGGGGGATCGAACCTGCAACCTTGGCCTTATCAGCACAGCGCTCCAGCCAACTGAGGAGACACGGTGCTTTATATTACGAAGAGCACAAAGGAAGCAGATAGAGAAAAGATTTCCCCTCTCTGGTAAAATGAAGTCCTTCTTTAAACAGTGTGCGGTTAAACTGTGGAACTCCCTGCCACATGGCCCCCAACTGGGATGGCTTTAAAGGAGGATTAGAAAAATTCATGGGGGAAGACAAGGTTATCGATGGCTATGCTGTGCCCTCCACAGTCAGAGGCAGCAATGCTCCTGAACACCAGCTGCTGGAAACTGTGGGAGTGGAGTGTGTCTTGTGTTCGAATCCTGATTGCAAGTTTCCCACAGGCATCTGGTTGGCCACCATGAGAACAGGATGCTGGATGAAAGAGTTCAGCCCCATGCCATGCAGGACTCCCAGGTCTTGAATGGGGCAACTGTGCCCCTGAAGGACCAGGTGCGCAGCCTGGGAGTCATTTTGGACTCACGGCTGTCCATGGAGGTGCAGGTCCATTCTGTGTCCAGGGCAGCTGTCTACCAGCTCCATCTGGTACGCAGGATGAGACCCTCCCTGCCCACAGACTGTCTGGCCAGAGTGGTGCATGCTCTGGTTATCTCCTGCTTGGACTACTGCAATGAGCTCTACGTGGGGCTACCTTTGAAGGTGACCTGGAAACTACAACTAATCCAGAACGCGGCAGCTAGACTGGTAACTGGGAGAGGCTGCCAAGACCACATAACACCGGTCTTGAAAGACCTACATTGGCTCCAGTACGTTTCCGAGCACAATTCAAAGTGTTGATGCTGACCTTTAAAGCCCTAAATGGCCTTGGTCCAGTATACCTTGAAGGAGCGTCTCCACCCCCATCATTCTGCCCGGACACTGAGGTCCAGCGCTGGGGGCCTTCTGGCGGTTCCCTCACTGAGAGAAGCCAAGTTACAGGGAACCAGGCAGAGGGCCTTCTCGGTAGTGGCGCCTTCCCTGTGGAACACCCTCCCACCAGATGTCAAAGAGAAGAACAACTACCAGACTTTTAGAAGACATCTGAAGGCAGCCCTGTTTAGGGAAGCTTTTAATGTTTGATGCATTACAGTATTTTAATCTTTTGTTGGAAGCCGCCCAGAGTGGCTGGGGAAGCACAGCCAGATGGGCGGGGTATAAATTATTATTATTATTATTATTATTATTATTAGCCGATAGAGAAAAGATTTCCCCTCTCTCGTAGTGCTAGAAGTTATGGGCATCCAAGAAACTGAACGCTGAAAGATTCAGGAAAGGGAAAATGAAGTCCTTCTTTAAACAGCGTGTGGTTAAACTTTGGAACTCCCTGCCACAAGAAGCAGCCATGGCCCCCAACTGGGATGGCTTTAAAGGAGGGTTAGAAAAATTCATGGGGCAGGACAAGGTTATCGATGGCTATGCTCTGCCCTCCACAGTCAGAGGCAGCAATGCTCCTGAACACCAGTTGCTGGAAACTGTGGGAGTGGAGTGTGTCTTGTGTTCGAATCCTGATTGCCCACCCAACCCAGCTCTTACGTGATGCCAGTTCTTGTTTTCCTGCCCGTCCTGCTCGCCCTCGTGCGCCACGTGGTGAAATTCACCCATCACCGTGGCTCTGTCTGCTCCCAGGAGCCGGACGTGGAGTTCATAGACAGAGTCGGCCAGTTTGCTGTTTTCGTACCTGTAGGGAGAAAGCAGTCGTGTTGAGGCTGATGGTTTTGTCCCCACAAAACTGGCTTTATCACTGCAGAACTGCTGCCCTCTGGTGGCCCGAAATAAAGCATGTGTGAAGACACTTTTGCACTGATTTACTAGATATACCGTATTTTTTGCTCTATAAGAGTCACTTGAGTGAATGCAGGCTGCGCAGCTATCCCAGAAGCCAGAACAGCAAGAGGGATTGCTGCTTTCGCTGCGCAGCAATCCCTCTTGCTGTTCTGGCTTCTGAGATTGAGAATATTTTTTTTCTTGTTTTCCTCCTCCAAAAACTAGGTGCATTTTGTGGTCTGGTGCGTCTTATAGAGCGAAAAATATGGTATTTAGTGACGGTGCAATTGCATCTTACATGCATTTAACCTCTGCAATTTCAAACATATGTGGCTGAAGGCAAGCTGAATGAAATTGTGCAAGATGTGCCCCTCCCATTCATCACGCCCCCACCCAAAAAAACCCCACATTGTAGTGATGTATGGAAGTGAGAGCTGGACCATAAAGAAGGCTGATCGCCGAAGAATGGATGCTTTTGAATTCTGGTGCTGGAGGAGACTCTTGAGAGTCCCATGGACTGCAAGAAGATCAAACCTCTCCATTCTGAAGGAAACCAGCCCTGAGTGCTCACTGGATGGCCAGATCCTGAAGCTGAGGCTCCAAGACTTTGGCCCCCTCATGAGAAGAGAAGACTCCCTGGAAAAGACCCTGATGTTGGGAAAGATGGAGGGCACAAGGAGAAGGGGACGACAGATGGTGGGACAGTGTTCTCGAAGCTACCAGCATGAGTTTGACCCAACTGCGGGAGGCAGTGGAAGACAGGAGGGCCGGGCGTGCTCTGGTCCAGGGGGTCACGAAGAGGCGGACACGACTAAACAACTAAACAAGAACAACAACAATTTGAACCAGGGCTCTCCAAGGCTTAGCCTGGCATTTTGCTATCAGAATATATCAGGGATGTCCAAGTCCCAACAGACTGCGATCTACTCACAGTGTAAAAAAACTGGCAGTGATTTTAGGAAGCCAAAGTTGTGGAGATTTGGGGTTTTTTCCATTTCTGCTTTTCTGTAAGGAAATTGCTGAGGGGCTGGAGATCAACCAGGATCTACCAGGAACACCCCGCGATCTACCAGTAGATCGCGATCCACCTCTTGGACATGCCTGGAATATATTATAAGCAAGGGGTGAATGCATCTGAGCATGTACAAAGTTTATTTCCCTCACTCCTGTGGAACTGCCAGTCTTGGGGATCTTGCCCCTAAAAATAGGCTACTCATCAGTCAGGGAGAATCTTTGACAGAGAGCCAGGGGTAAGGGATCAGGTCAGAGACCAGGACAGGGGAGGTAAAAGATCACCATCATCATCATCAAAATATTAAAAGTACAATAAAACATCAGACATTAAAAATTCCCTAAACTATGGGACTGATGGGAAGGGTTCTGCCACAGACCGTCTGCACGACCCTTGCGCAAATCACTTATTTCAGGAAGCAGAGCCCAAGTTGTTTTGGAGTTGAAGGATGGGCTTCCAGTTCAAACAGCATAACTTTTTAGGTAGCATCAAGCCCCAGCACTTATGTTTAGAGACCCAGTGACGCTCTCAGTATGCTTCTTGCTCATTGTGCCAAACAAGGCCAAGAAAGAGCCATGGTCGTAGAATCATAAAACTGTAGACTTGCAAGGGACCCCCAAGGTGTTAGAATTCCTGCTCCGTGATTGCAGTCATGGGATTGTTGTCTATCACATGACGGTGTATGTTTTGACTCCACGGAGTGGGAAGTGACGGAGACAGGATGTTTGTGTTCCTGTGTTTTGTGAAGTGGGTCTATTGTCCTTTGTTCTTTCTCTCTTTGCTGTCTGATGCTAGAGAGAGACGGAGCCATGTTGCAGTGCTCCGTGTGTGTTTATATGTAAATAAAGTAGATTAGCCAAAATGCTGAGTTCCTGAGGTCTGTCACGCAAACTGCGAACACTCTGCGGATCCCTAACTGTGCCGATGTCTGTTGGCATCGGTCGCTGTGATGTTCGGGCAGAAGGAAACTTTTGAAGCTCCCGAACGATTGGCCAGGAGGGAGAGAACATGCCAGTCGGGCATGCGTCTCTACTCGAGTGCAGGACGGGCTCCTGATATCCAGGGTCATCCAGTCCAACCCGCTGCAATGCAGGAATGCAGGGGGAACTAACCACACACACTTACCAGTCCATGACGGTGAAGTTTGGCTGGTATGAATCCAGCAGCTCCTCCCAAAATCCTTCGGCCACCAAGTCTATGTATTGCTGCTTAACGCACCAGCTAGAAAGGGCAAAAGGGAGAGAAGGAAGCAGGTCAGCTGTTCCAATGAGACTCAAAGAGACAAGAGCAGCTCACAGGGACTCCAGTGCCGGATTTGTGTATAAGCTAAACAAGATATAGCTTAGGGCCCCGCTCTCTTAGGGGGGCCAAAAAAAATTTAAAGCAAAAAAACCTGGATGCACATTTCCAAAATATAAGATAAACAACAAATAAAATAAAACTTATATACAGCAACAGTGTTTTGTGTTGTGTAGGCTCCTGTGATGTAAGACATGGACCCCACCTGCTAGCCTGCTCCCTAAAATATCACTGATTTGCTCCTTTCTATATATAGGGTAGGGACGCGGGTGGCGCTGTGGGTTAAACCACAGAGCCTAGGACTTGCTGTTCAGAAGGTCGGCGGTTCGAATCCCCGCGACGAGGTGAACTCCCGTTGCTCGGTCCCTGCTCCTGCCAACCTAGCAGTTTGAAAGCACGTCAAAGTGCAAGTAGATAATAGGTACCGCTCCGGCGGGAAGGTAAACGGCGTTTCCGTGTGCTGCTCTGGTTCGCCACATGGCCACATGACCCAGAAGCTGTACGCCGGCTCCCTCGGCCAGTTCAGCGAGATGAGCGCTGCAACCCCAGAGTCGGCCATGACTGGACTGTACCTTTTATATATAGGGTGCCGACATTCTGCATGGACTGGTTGCACGGCAACATGTGCAAATGGCTTGAGATACCTATTAGGTGCATCAATTATCATATAGCATATATTCAACACAAAAAACAGCGGCCATTTGTTGTTGACAAAGGGCAGCTGGACATATAAAGGGCCCCATTACCTTCAGGAGCTGAGGGCCTCATCAAACCTAAATCCGGCCCTGCCAGAGACATAGTCCCTGACTCACCTATAGCGTGGCAAGACGGACTTTGGGGTGACCTCTGCCTTGTCTGCCTCCAAGGGCTCGATGCTGACTTGCCAGCCTTTGAAAATACCTGTGGGGAGAGATGGAAAGGAGACCCCCAAGAGGAGGGGGAAATGGTTTTAGTAGATTGCCATTTTCCTGTGTCCCTGCATTCTGGAATCTCGAGCCAGGTGCCCCTGAGCATACACAGAACGCTCCCCCCCTCTAGATGGAAGACGTGGGTCCCCCCCAAAAAATATAAACACAAGAGCACAGTGTCCCTGAGCTTGTGCAGCTTCCGGATAAAAATATATGTATTGATTTCATAAAATTTATACACTGCTTGGTTGCAAAAGAAAAGAAAGCCTCAAAGTGGCTTACAAAACAATAAAAAGATCTATTTAAAACATTCAAAAGGTAAAACAGCAATAAAAACAAAACTCGCATCAGCTTTGTAAATATATTGGAAGGCTTGTTTGAACAAGAATGCTTTTAACATGTACAGAAAAAAGTACAGTGAAGGCAAAAATACAGGCAAGGGGCAGGGAGTTCCAAAGATCAAGTTATTACAAATGCGGAATTGCAATTTTGAGGCAGCTGCAACAGGGCCAGTTCTGCCGAATGAAGCGGTCAAGTGGGCGCGTGTGGGGTCAGGCCATCTCACAGGTAAACTGATCCCAAGTTGTTCAGGGGATTTATATACTAATGTAGGGGTCAGCAACCTTTTTCAGCCATGGGCTGGTCCACCGTCCCTCAGACCTTGTGAGGGGGGGCGGACTATATTTTGAAAAGAAAAAAAAGAACGAATTCCTATGCCCCACAAATAACCCAGAAATACATTTTAAATCAAAGGACACATTCTACTCATGTAAAAACACACTGATTCCCAGACCGTCCACAGGCCAAAAAAATATAGTCTGGCCCCCCACAAGGTCTGAGGGACAGTGGACCTGCCCCCTGCTGAAAAAGTTTGCTGACCCCTGCTTTACGGCATCTTTTAAAAGTTCCATTTCCCCCATCACAGAAACACCTCCTTGAAAACCCAACATTTATGCGCAAGACAGAAACATCACAGGTATCAGTCAGAAATCTGAACCTGTGACTTGACACCTGTCCATCAAGTCATCTTGTGAATAAGTCTTTGTCGCCCACCTTGGGCCCCTCATTTCCATTTCCTTTTGACATTCTGATCTGTTTAGTCTGGCTTGAGTCATCTGATCGCTTGTTCAAACATCTCTCTACTGATGGCTCGATTTATACTCTTCCTCCCATTGTAAAACCATAATCCGTCCCCTTTGACGGATCCCTGACAGGTCCTGCTATGTTGTTGTCACGCTTAAAGGATTATGGCCGTCAGGTGACCTGGGTCAGAGTACTGCTGTTCCGAAGCTTCCCAGAATATGATTTTGTGGTTTCTGGTTTGACTTTTATTTATCAATAAACTGATTTTTACGCTCGCTGTGTGTTTTTATTCCAAAGGAGCGAGTTTTCGGCTTCTATCGATAACTTCCACTCAGGAGGAAATTAACAAGCTGCACATGCCAGCCAGATCTGGGCTTGCAAGGAGAGGCCCACATCCGGTTGCCACAACCCCAGTCGCCTCCCGCTGTCGCGCATTACGTCACCTTTGGGGTCCAGGGGATTCCAAGCTGCCCTGGGCAGCGTCAGGGGGGGCGCAGGCTCAGAAATATTCACACCTGTAAAATAAACGGGGGAAGAGGAAAATGCATTGAACCTTGATAATAAATAATAATAATAATAAAATTTTATTTATATCCTGCCCTCCCCAGCCGAAGCCGGGCTCAGAGTGGCTAACAACAGTAAAATAATTCAGCATTCTAAAATCAATTCATTATAAAATCAGTTCAAATCAAATTGATGGCAACTGTTGGGCAAGAATTCTGTGAAGAATTACCAAAGGACGGGGTCAGACTGTGCCTTGGCCAAAGGTCAGGCGAAACAGCTCTGTCTTGCAGGCCCTGTGGAAAGATATCAAGTCCCGCAGGGCCCTAGTGTCTTGTGACAGAGCGTTCTACCACATCGGGGCCAGTACTGAAAAGGCCCTGGCTCTGGTCGAGGCCAGCCTAACCTCCCCGTGGCCCAGGATCTCCAAGATGTTTTTGTCTGAAGACCGTAAGGTCCTCCATGGGACATACCAGGAGAGGCGGTCCCGTAGGTACGAGGATCCTAGACCGTATAGGGCTTTAAAGGTTAAAACCAGCACCTTAAACCCGATCCTGTACTCCACCGGGAGCCAGTGCAGCTGGTATAACACTGGGTGAATGTGATCCCGCAGCAAGGACCCTGTAAGGATTGCTTTTAGCACCAAGCCCAGCCAGTGGCATAGCATGGGGGTGGGGACCCCAGGGCAACTGCAAAAAAAAAAATTACGGGTGCACCTCTGCAGCTGCCACCTTAACAGGAGATCCCCATCCATGTCTTGCAGCTGATCTGCAGCTCTGTCTGGCAGCAGCGCCGTATGGAGGTGCCGGTTACAGGGCAGAATACTTTCCTTGCCCCGGGAGCCAGCAATCCTCACTACGCCACTGCTCTGCCCTGAACCTCTCTCACATACATAGGCGATTCCTGCATTGCAAGGGGATGGGCGGTTCCCTTCTAACTAAACAGTTCTTTATAGGTATCTCGTTTGCCCCGTAAAATCAGGATGCTGGACTACATGGGCCCCTTTGGGCTTTATCCAGCAGACACTTACTGCGTTCTTAAGAAAGGGCCGTGTTAATTGGGAGTGACGAGAGGAGGCCTGGAAGCTACAAGGCCTCCTTGCAAGCGCGCAAGGATTATGACTGCCAATTAATTACGGTAATTGCAGAGATCTTCCCGCACCCCCAGGCAGGCAGCACCAGCAAGGCCAAAGACAAGCTGTTTCAGAGCTCTGGGAGTTAATCTCCTGCACCAACAAGTTTTAACATGTTTAGGCATCCGCCTTGCCTTGCAGCGGCCTGGAACCCTGACTAGCCAGAACTGTTAAAACTCTTCTTGGCTCAACATCAGAAAAAGCCGTTTGCTATTTTCTGGAAGGGAAACAGGCAAAGGACCTTTCATTAAAGGCTGACTCTGTCAGATCTCGCAAGCGACCTCCTTGCTCTTCCCCACCACGTTCATTTGCATGTCTGTTGGCTGGAAGGATTCTAGAGGCGGACCCAGAGAGAAAATCAACCCATTCATAAATACCGTGCAGATCTGCCAGCTGATCACCAACCTTCCTGGCTGGGATGTAACAGAATGACTATGCACATTCCAACTTCTCAGTGGCGAACGGTCAAGAAGAGGCATTTAAGCAGCTGGGATAGAGGTTGCCAACGTGGCGATAACAAGCCTCTGCGCTCACCCACCTGACCCACAATGTTTGGCTAAAGGAGAAAGTTGGAATAGTGAAAGTATTTCCCTCCTCTTTCAGATCTATGTGCTCTCTGGTCCTGAATGGGGTAACTGTGTCCCTGAAGGACCAGGTGTGCAGCCTGGGAGTCATTTTGGACTCACAGCTGTCCATGGAGGCGCAGGTCAATTCTGTGTCCAGGACAGCTGTTTATCAGCTCCATCTGGTACACAGGATGAGACCCTCCCTGCCCGCAGACTGTCTCACCAGAGTGGTGCATGCTCTGATTATCTTTCGCTTGGACTACTGCAATGAGCTCTATGTGGGGCTACGTTTGAAGGTGACCTGGAAACTGCAATTAATCCAGAATGCGGCAGCTAGACTGCTGACTGGGAGGGGCCGCCGAGACACATAACACCGGTCCTGAAAGACCTACATTGGCTCCCAGTACGTTTCCGAGCACAATTCAAAGTGTTGGAGCTGACCTTTAAAGCCCTAAACGGCCTCAAAGGCCCAGAATACCTGAAGGAGCGTCTCCACACCCATCATTCTGTCTGGATGCTGAGGTCCAGTGCCGAGGGCCTTCTGGTGGTTCCCTCCCTGCGAGAAGCAAAGCTACAGGGAACCAGGCAGAGGGCCTTCTCAGTAGTGGCACCCGCCCTGTGGAACATCCTCCCATCAGATGTCAAAGAGAAAAACAACTACCAGATTTTTAGAAGACATCTGAAGGCAGCCCTCCTTAGGGAAGCTTTTAATATTTGGTGAATTATTGCATTTTAATATTTTGCTGGAAACCACCCAGAGTGGCTGGGGAAACCCAGCCAGATGGGTGGGGTGTATATATAATAAATTATTATTATTATTTCAGTCTCAGATTGATTCTGCCGGATCCAACTTTTACCCTGAGCCCTTGGAAATGTAAATTGGGGTATGTGTGTGTGTACCCTTCCTTCATATGTGTGCAATGGGGTGGGGTGGGGTGCGCTGATCCGGAGAAGGATGAAAAGAAGAGAGTAGAAGGAAGAGAATATTCCAGAGTGTTCCGTGACATCACAGCAGTTGCTGCCAATGGTATCGGCTGAGCTACTTGCAGGTAAGCCTGTAAGGGACAGGCAGCTGTCCTAAACTCAGCTAAGACTCTTAGAACAAGCTCAAGTATTTGTGGCCTTGGTAATGTGGCTAGCAGTTGGTAATGTAACCTAGCAGTTCAAAAGCATGTCAAAGTGCAAGTAGATAAATAGGTACCACTCCGGTGGGAAGGTAAACGGCGTTTCCGTGCGCTGCTCTGGTTCGCCAGAAGCGGCTTAGTCATGCTGGCCACATGACCCGGAAGCTGTATGCCGGCTCCCTCGGCCAATAAAGCGAGATGAGCGCCGCCACCCCAGAGTCAGTCACGACTGGACCTAACGATCAGGGGTCCCTTTACCTTTAAGGTGGCTGAAGGTGGAAACTTCTCTGCCTGCAAGAGATGAGCCTCTTCTATGTTCCGGCAGATGCTCTAACTCAAATATGGAAGTTATCGTAGACTCGCAACCCCAGCAGAATGCTAAGTCCTCTCAGTTGCTCATCACTCAGCTCTTGCAATATCTACCCAACCTTCGGTGCGACAAGCACAGCTAATTCCTGCAAACATCCCTCCTAAATCCTGCATTCCATATCCCCGTTATTTTTCCCTCGGCCTCCACATCCAGATACGTTTTGAATCATCTAAAGATTTTCTCCCTGTGCCACTGTAAATATATATACTGTATTTTTCGCTCTATAAGACGCACCAGACCACAAGACGCACCTAGTTTTTGGAGGAGGAAAACAAGAAAAAAAATATTCTGAATCCCAGAAGCCAGAACAGCAAGAGGGATCGCTGCGCAGTGAAAGCAGCAATCCCTCTTGCTGTTCTGGCTTCTGGGATAGCTGCGCAGTCTGTATTCGCTCCATAAGACGCACACACATTTCCCCTTACTTTTTAGGAGGGAAAAAGTGAGTCTTATAGAGCAAAAAAGACGGTATATATATATAACGGCTCAAAGAGCAACTTACAAAATCAGTAAGAAGAGCCTGTTTGCCTCCAGGCTTACAAATGAGAGACATGGCACAAGAGGAAAAGGGGAGGGGAGGGAGGAGGAAAACAAGCTAGCTCAGATGCTAACTCCTAGTAGCAAAACGCAAAATTGAATCAATGCAAAACTGGACATGCCTGTCACCCGATAAGCCAGCTGCTCAATGCTGTAGCTCTGAGTGAGGAGCTGGCTGGCTGGCTGGCAAGTCAAGCCGTCTTCCTATCTCAGACTCCTGCAAGGGCAAGTCTAGCAAATAGCCATTGAACAGTGATCCCTGCTGGGAGAAAATCCACTTCAGTTAGAGGTATCTTTTAATGGGCAAACGTGTCCCTGCTTTCTAGTCTCTGATAAAGCACCGTCTGGCGGACGAATGCCTTATTAGAATTCCTCTCGCGCCTTTCTTGCCAGCATTGTCATTCTTCAGAGTTCAGTTCTCTTCTCGGGGTCTTGGGAAGCTAAATCTACAAAGGGATGCATCTTAGCTCCAGAACACACTCCGTGTAAACACAGAGGCGCGCCAGAAAGACACCACACAGAGCACCGTCTGGCTCCATCTCCTCTGCAGAGCTCTTAAGGTGTTTGTTTGTTTTGGATTGCTAGTTTCTCCAAGTCTGTCAGTTTAATATATAAAAGGATGTCACATAGAGGAGGGAGAAAGGTTGTTTTCTGCTGCTCCAGAGAAGCGGACCCGGAGCAATGGATCCAAACTACAAGAAAGAAGATTCCACCTAAACATTAGGAAGAACTTCCTGACAGTAAGAGCTGTTCGACAGTGGAATTTGCTGCCAAGGAGTGTGGCGGAGTCTCCTTCTTTGGAGGTCTTTAAGCAGAGGCTTGACAGCCATATGTCAGGAGTGCTCTGATGGTGTTTCCTGCTTGGCAGGGGGTTGGACTCGATGGCCCTTGTGGTCTCTTCCAACTCTAGGATTCTATGATTCTATGACCCGGAAGCTGTATGCTGGCTCCCTCGGCCAGTAAAGCAAGATGAGCACCGCAACCCCAGAGTCGGCCACGACTGGACCTAATGGTCAGCGGTCCCTTTACCTTTACCTTTTTAACATGTAGAGCAGGGGTCAGCAAACTTACCGCGCCTTGGGCCGGTGTCTCCAGCGCCGATCGCACGGTGGGCTGGAGGGCAAGGGAGCGCGTGCCCATACGTGTGTGCACACACTATTTCCTGCGCACTTCCAGGTCGGAGGAGCACTGAAATAGCTTGTGCGCATGTGCACGGGCCTCCTCAGACCCAGATGTGCACCAGAAATAACGCTTGCGCATGCACAAATAACTATTGCTCATGCGCACAAGCTATTTCTGGTTTTTTTAAAATCATTTTTATTGATTTTCCAATAAAGAACATCCAATTAAATATCCAATCATAATACTTCAATTAAAAAACCAAAAAACTAAAATAAAAAAGATCAAATTATAGTCCAAATTGTATTTATTAATTACTTGGGGCTCCCCACGGTCTGGATCTCTGGAGCATATCTCCACATCTTAGTCCTGCTTCCGCACAAGCTAAGTGGGTAGCCGTGCAGCGCAGCGCTGGTAAGAGCGGGCAGCGGCAGTGGTTGCCATGGGCTGGATAAACAAGTCCCTCGGGCCTTATCCGGCCCCCGGGCCTTAGTTTGGGGACCCCTGATGTAGAGGCTTGGGAGAAAGAAATATTTGATATTTCATTGATTCCTAGAACCACAGACTTATAGAGTTGTGCGGGATCCCCAAAGGTCATCCAGCCCAACCCCGTTCGAGGAAGCAATCGCCACTAAGAAGTGCCAAAGGGGGCTTGCCAAAAACGCTTTGCTCCGGGGCTGGGGGACCAGTTCTTGCAATGTTGACCCTTAGAAAGGCCATTGGGGGTGGTCAACCCCCCTCTTTTGCAAAGCAGGCGCCCCTTCCCCCCATCGCCCCCACCGGTCCCTTCGCAGGGGCTGAAGGAGAAGCGTGCGCCAGGGGGAGCCGCGTGGTACCTTCGGGGTTGGGGTTCCGCAGCAGGTTTCTCTCGAAGGGCTTCAGCGCGGGGTCGGGGGCGACGGAGCCCCCCGGAGGCGGCTGCTTCGGGGCTCGCTTCCTCTGTAGCTGCTGCTCCTCCGAAGCCATCGGGACAACGGCAGGAGCTGAAGGGCAAGCCAAGCGGCAGTCGTCGGAGGGGAAGTTTTGCAAACTGCCGGCGGGCGGCTTGCGCAAGGCTGTCCTACCTTGGAAGCTGGAGGGAGGGGAGAGGCGGGCCAGTGGCCACAGAAACTCCCGGAGGGAAGGCGGAAAGCGATGCAAAACGGCCTTCTGCAGCCGAGGAGACCCGCCCAGCAACCTGCCTCACCTCCACCCGTCTATTTCTATCCTGTTTGTTATATATTTGACTTTTGTCTCCAAGGAGCGCAAGCTGGCGCGCATGACGGGTCTCCTTTCCCCTGTCTTTTATCTTCCTGTGAGGGAGGTCAGGCTGAGAGGCGGTAACCAGTAGTCCCCAAGGCCACAGTCAGCGATCTTTATTATGGATCAGTGAGTGGGGGGATTTGAACTCAGGTCCAGGTCCGACACACTAAGCACCACACCACAGTGCCTCTCTTTTTCCAAAATCAAATATTGGGGCGCCCTCCTCCCCAACTCTAGATACACACGGCTGACTAAACTTGCAGGGAGGTAAAAGCACTCTGCACATGCACAGCAGGCGACTCTAGCTGTGGCACAAGATGGTTTGGGGTTTAGAAAAAGACAAAGAAAATTGGCAGCGTCCTCCCGTCGTCCCTGGATTTCATCTTCTCAACAATCACAGAAGGTGGGTTTCCCCTTCCCATTTTATAGAGAGGGAAAACTGAGGCTTAGGGGGGAAATAGTCAATGTTCTTGAGGAGAGGCATGGATACTGCTTCTGTTTGTGCATATACGGTGTGTATATATATATATGAATGAATTATTTTGATGTTATACGACACTGAAATGTTTCTTTGTCCTTGAATCTTCTTGCTGCAGTTGCCATTCTCTCCTTTGAGAACCACTGACTTAAAATAGCCATTGCTGCAAACGTCTTTTTTGGCGATCCCTCGTAGCAAAGTAAGATTGTCTTCCATAAACACAGTTTTAACAGTGAGTCTGTAAGTGACTGTGGAGGCCAATTCTGGATCCACACGTCCTTCCACAGTGGGGACATTGATTTCTGGGTGGGAGTTGATCATGGTGTGGATTTGCCAAGCGTGCCTTCCTCTTAGCACGTTTCTCCCTTGCGTCCTGAGTTCGAGTGTCTTCAAAGCCCATGACACCTTTGGTCAAGGCTGTTCTCCAACTGGAGCGCTCGCAGGCTAGTGTTTCCCAGTTGTCAGTATTTATACTACATTTTTTTAGATTTGCCTTGAAAGAGTCTTTAAATTTCTTTTGTTGACCACCAGCATTACACTTTCCATTTTTAAGTTCGGAATAGAGTAGTTGCTTTGGAAGACAATCATCAGGCATCTGCATAGCATGACCAGTCCAGCGAAGTTGATGTTGAAGAATCATTGCTTTGACACTGGTGATCTTTGCTTCTTCCGGTACACTGGCATTAGTTTGCAAACCAGTGTACAGTGGTACCTCAGGTTACAGACGCTTCAGGTTACACACTCAGTTAACCCAGAAATAGTACCTCGGGTTAAGAACTTTGCTTCAGGATGAGAACAGAAATCGTGCTCCGGTGGCGCGGCAGCAGCAGAAGGCCCCATTAGCTAAAGTGGTGCTTCAGGTTAAGAGCAATTTCAGGTTAAGAATGGACCTCCAGAACAAATTAAGTTCTTAACCCGAGGTACCACTGTATGCAACACTGAACCAGGTGGACCAGCCGTCCGATGACTCTGTGTGAAGCAGACTTGATAGAATTTGCACCTGCCAAAATGCCCCCACTCTGAAAGCCTAGGTGTCCCGGACAGTTGGTCTATAACAAGAACCACTTGCAACAGAAGATCTCTCTGCACCCTCAATGCCACCGTTGTTGTCTTTTGCATTCCAGGGTAAAGCTGCATGAAGGAGACCTGCCTACGAAACAGGTTCAGCAAGCGGTTAGCTGATCCCACCCAGTGCAAAAGGAAGTGGATCCATACAGGTGCATCTGTCTAGGGGCGCACCCAGAGCAGTGTTTACCTTCCATGATCAATGGGTGAGCTTAGGCTGTCAAATCTCCCACATCAAGCAAACCCCACCTCGCATTGCTTTAGAACGACAGCCTTGTCCTGCAGAACTCAACAGTGCGCCGGCAGAGATGTGTCATCATGTATGTCAAAGGCAGGGCTCAGTCCAGCAAGCCAGAGATCTGCAAAGGGGCACATGTCTCTGCCAGTGCCGGATTTACAGATAAGCTAAACAAGCTATAGCTTAGGGACCCATTCTCTCCCCCTCCCCAATTTATACTGAAAGAAAGAAATACTGTCTTTTACACTCACACTTAAAGGGACGCGGGTGGCGCTGTAGGTTAATCCACAGAGCCTAGGGCTTGCTGATCGGAAGGTCGGTGGTTCAAATCCCCACGACGGGGTGAGCTCCTGTTGCTCGGTCCCTGCTCCTGCCAACCTAGCAGTTCAAAAGCACGTCCAAGTGCAAGTAGATAAATAGGTACCACTCTGGGGGGAAGGTAAACGGAGTTTCTGTGCGCTGCTCTGGTTCGCCAGAAGCGGCTTTGTCATGCTGGCCACGTGACCCGGAAGCTGCACGCCGGCTCCCTCGGCCAATAAAGCGAGATGAGCGCCGCAACCCCAGAGTCGGCCACGACTGGACCGAATGGTCAGGGGTCCCTTTACCTTTACACTCACACTTAGTACAAGGTACAAAGGTCTGCTGTTCCAATGAACAGTGTGGATTACTATGGTGATACTGATATTACACTAAAAAATGCATTGTATTAACTACAATTGCATTGTACAGGTTATAATACTTACTTTCGTATTAATAAAGCCATTTATCATTATTAGTAGCTTGCATCAAATATTTACACCTATTATTATTATTTCATGTTATAGCAAGTTTCTAGAGACTAGATTATGAGTCCTTCTAAACTGTGTTTCTAAAGGAACATTGCCAAATGCCAATGTGTTTGCATTATTAAGTTTGTTATGAATAAAAAAATCATTTTAAATTAGAGCTTAATAATTATTTCACTAATAATATACTTCTTAATTGTATTTCACTATTGATATACTTCTTCTTAATTGTATTTCAGCTCCACAATTACTTTGATAAAATACATCTTTTGTGATGTGCAAATGGCTTGAGATACCCGTTAGGTCCATAAATGACCATCTAGCATATATTCAACACAAAAAACAGCGGCATTTTGTTGTTGACAAAGGGCAGCTGGACATAGAAAGGGCCCCATTACCTTCAGGAGCTGAGGGCCTCATCAAACCGAAATCCGACCCTGGTCTCCACAGAATCATTGCCGGGGGCGATTCAAGGGCCCAAGAGCAGCTTAGTACAGTGGAACATCGGGTTACAGATGCTTCAGGTTACATACGCTTCAGGTTACAGACTCCGCTAACCCAGAAATAGTACCTCGGGTTAAGAACTTTGCTTCAGGATGAGAACAGAAATCGTGCTCCGGCAGCGCGGCGGCATCAGGAGGCCCCATTAGCTAAAGTGGTGCTTCAGGTTAAGAACAGTTTCAGGTTAAGAACAGACCTCCAGAACGAATTAAGTTCTTAACCCAAGTGTCCACTTGTACTGGGGACATGCTATCTTCCCCCGATCAAGATCCTCAAGGAGACCTCGAGACGAGGAAGCACTCAAGGGAGCATCTAAAAGGAGAAACATTGCATTAACAGATGAATTTGACTGGCTACATCTGTGTTCCTGACATACCAAAGTGGTGCAATTTCTAGACACCCTAAAATGACTGTGCACTAGAACAGTTAGTGCTGGAACCAACCAGAGCGCAAGAGGCGACCCTGGACTTGATCCTGATTGGTGCCCAGGACCTGGTGCGAGAGGCAAGTGTTGTTGTATCAGAGGATCACCAAAGCATGTGCCATCAGGATGCAGCACCAACAAAGCTAGAAGTCAGGTCATTCGCTATTCAGATCTAGAAATCCCCCACCTTACTTTCTAAAATATTTTAAATGGTTCTAATTTTGGTTCCTCTGTTTTGCTTTCGTCGGGTTGGTGTTGGTTAAATGTTTAGTTGGCTTTGGCGGTTATTTTAATCTGGGTATAGCTGCAAACTGTTTATTATTGTTAATATTGTTATTGGTTTCTATTGATTTGTTGGCTGGTTTGTTGCTCATATAGGATATTTTGTTCTTTAAATGTTTGATGCTTTGTTGTGCTTTTATATACTGGTAGTCATACCTCGGGTTGAAATTGCTTCAGGTTGAGCGTTTTTGGGTTGCGCTCCGCGGCGACCCGGAAGTAATGGAACGCCTTACTTCCTGGTTTCGCCGCTTGCGCACGCGCAGGTGCTCAAAATGACGTCATACGCATGTGCAGAAGCGGTGAATTGCGACCCGCAGACACGGGTTGCATTCGCTTCAGGATGCGAATGGGGCTCCGGAACGGATCCCATTCGTATCCAGAGGTACTACTATATGTTGTAAGCTGCCCAGAGTGGCTGGGGAAACCCAGCAAGATGGGTGGGATATAAAAAATAAATATATTGTATTATTATTGAGCCCAATAGGCTCATGTAATTGTGGAGTTGGAAGGGGCCCTATGCGATCATCTAGTCCAACCCCCTGCAATGCAGGAATTTCAGCTAAATCATCTCTAAATCATCCAACCTCTGCTTAGAAACCTCTAAGTAAGGAGGGTCCACAAGGGAGTCTATTCCGCTGTCAAACAGCTCCTGCTGTTAGAAAGTTCTTCCTGATGACGATAATAATTTTATATATACCCCTCCCATGTGGCTGGGTTAGGGTTAGGGTTGAGCCTCCCCCAAGAACCAGGATTGGGGCATGTGCTTTGAAACTTGTTCATAGACGATTTCGAGTGGAGCAGTGTGAGGTGACCAGCTTTGCTGACGGCACTAAATTATCGGAACGGAACGAGATTGTGAAGAGCTCCAAAAGGACCTCTCCAAACCAAGCCAATGGGCAGCAAAATGGCCAAGGCAATTCAACATAAGCGAGGGCAAAGTGATGCCCGTTGGAGCAAAAATACAATAATGTTAATTTGACATATACCCTTATGGAGTCTGAACTGGAAGTGGTGGGGCGGGAACGAGACCTTGGGGTCACAGCGGAGAGCTCAGTGAAGTCGCCAACTCTGTGTGCGGCGACTGTGAAAAAGGAAAATTCCATCATTAGTAAAGGCAAAGGGACCCCTGACCATTAGGTCCAGTCGTGGCCGACTCTGGGGTTGCGGCGCTCATCTCGCTTTATTGGCCGAGGGAGCCGGCGTACAGCTTCCGGGTCATGTGGCCAGCATGACTAAGCCGCTTCTGGCGAACCAGAGCAGCGCACGGAAACGCCGTTTACCTTCCCGCCGGAGCGGTACCTATTGATCTACTTGCACTTTGACGTGCTTTTGAACTGCTAGGTTGGCAGGAGCAGGGACCGAGCACCGGGAGCTCACCCCGTCACAGGGATTCGAACCACCGACCTTCTGATCAGCAAGTCCTAGGCTCTGTGGTTTAACCCACAGCGCCACCCGCGTCCCTATTCCATCATTAGGAAAGGAAAATAAAACTGAAGAAGTTACTTTTCATATGTGTGTGTTATGAGAGAGGGAGAAAAGCTTCTCTCCGCTTTCTCCTTGAAATACAGTATTTTATAAACATCGCCTCTTCCTCGCCTTTTCTCTAAACTAGAAAGCCCCCAACACTGCAACCTTTTCTTCACAGGAGTGTCGCTCCAGCCCCTCGATCACTTTGACTGCCTTTTCCCAAAAACTTTTCCAACTCTGCGATATCCCTTTTGAGTTGAGGCGACCAGAACTGTCTGCAGTATTCCAAATGAGGCTGCACCCTAGATTTGTACAATGGCATTAGGACACCAGCGGTTTTATTTTTCACTTCCTTTCCTAATGATCCCTCACATGGAATTTGCCTTTTTCCCGGCTGCTGCACACGGGGTCGACATCTAGATAACCGGCCATTCAGACACAATTTGTAATCGGTACATTAGGGGGGACTTTCTACACCCCCAAAACTCATCCCGGTCCAGATTTTTTTTCCAAAAAGTCCACACAGATGTAAAAAATAATCCACAAGTGTAGAATGAACGAAGTTTTAATTGTTTTTTTAAAAATAAATCTCTGAACATGACAAAGAGCATTCAAAAGTATATCGGAGAGTGTACATTGAGACAACGTGGGGCGATTAACCCAGAGTTCTTGCAAATGTCAATACTGCTTTCAGGCTGGCCTCTTCAGCAAAGTCACGAGTCTGTTCCTGCAGAACCAAATTCAGCGGAGGGAGTCAATATATGAACAGTTCCCCCGGTCCATTTGGGCCAAGACTTCCATCCGTTACTGGGGCAAGGGAGCAGTCAGCGGCAGATCCAAACTGGTCCCCTGGAGGCACCCAGTGCAGCCTCCAAGCTGCGAGATTTCTGAGCTCAGCAGGCAAGGAAGGCTTAGGAGAGAAGGAATTATGAGTTTCACCCATATCCACACACTCACGTTTTGCTTTGGGAAATAAAATGAATTAAGAAAAAGGCTTTAAAATAAAATTAAAACGTAAATTAAGAAAAACAACAACCAAAATTCTCAGGACAGAATTCCTACTTGTGTCCTGACACGGAAAACCAACCAGCCCATTGAATCTGCAATATGGCTCCACTGCCGCAGGACGATTGGCCGGGGGTATTAAGTCAGTCCCTCATTGGCGGATGCATCACTCCGCCCACCACTGCCCTCCAATAGCAGCGTTTGATCAGGGAGGGGCAGGGCTTCCTTAGGGCACCCCCGTAATTCTTGCCCCCCCTCCAAGATTGTACAGGGAGCCACTTGGAAAAGGGTGGAGGGGAAAGGAAGGAAGGAAATTGTGGCTCCAAGGCGGATCAACAAAAGCGCTGCAACGTGGGCTAAGGACCGTCCTTCTTTCCAGCACCTGGGGGCAAGAGCGATGTGGGGAGCCGGGAGGATGACTCTCTTCCTGGGGCGGGTCCCGATTCGGCAGAAGCTGCCACCAAGGAGTCCTCGTACGAAGGTGGCTCCTCTCCAAGGCTGCAGAGATCTGGGGGGGCCCAGGCTTCCTGGGAAAGGACCAGAGGGGTCGGGCCCTGCGCCGCCGGTGGCGAGGGGCACCCCGTGTGACCGTAGACAGCCTCTTCGTATGAGGGGAGGGGGCCTCCGCTGCAGTCCAGTCCGGGCACGTCGAGCTCTTCCACTTGCTCCAACGGGTCGTCCAGGGGTTCGTAGGAACTGGGGTGGGGGGGAGAAACAGCACCGTGAGGGTCTTTGAAACCAAAGCTCTGTACAAGCCCAAGCAAAGTGTGACCCCCCCTCGCAGCTTGCAAAAGGGGGGAAGGGTGTGTAAGGAGGACCAATCTATTCGTTTTTTAAAAATATCTCTATACAGCTATTCATTAAAAAAAAAAGTATAGAGTATGTTATAAGATTTTTAAGGTGTCAAATACAGTGGTACCTCAGGTTAAGAACTTAATTTGTTCCGGAGGTCCGTTCTTAACCTGAAACTGTTCTTAACCTGAAGCACCACTTTAGCTAATGGGGCCTCCAGCTGCTGCTGCGCAATTTCTGTTCTCATCCTGAAGCAAAGTTCTTAACCTGAGGTAATATTTCTGGGTTAGTGGAGTTTGTAACCTGAAGTGTATGTAACCTGAGGTACCACTGTATTCATAAATGCACACATATCTAAATATATGAGCCATGTGTCTGAAATCATAGGGGAGAGCAATCCTGAAGCCATTTTGACTCTCCCAATGACATCAGATATTCCTCTGCAAGAAGGGAGGCAAATGGGGAAAGTCTTCCCATTGTCTTTTTGCTTGCAAATCCTGCCTTAAGGGCATATTTGTGTATGAATAGGGTGAGCCTGTGATCTGAGTTCAGGAACTAAACTATTAACCATCACAAAAGAATGGCCAGGCTGCCCAGGTAAAGCAATCAGTGACCATTGTCAGTATCCTGGGAGACAGGTTTTCTGCTGTAGACTGCCGCCTTCTGTGATGTATGTATGATGTTTTGGGGGGTGGTCTTGGGCTACAGGGTGGGCAATTTCAAAAGTCTACATAAGATCTTACACACCGATGTTCTGGGTTCCTCCTCCCTCCTGCATGTGGTGAGTGGGAACCCTGTTGCAACAGTTGAATAAAGATCAGGCTTACTAGCTGCTTTGCTTCTCAATATTCTCTGGTTGGCCTCTTGTTATTTTCTCCTACCGATAGGGAACCCACTTGAGGACTCTATACGGGCCTTGGATACCCCGTAAGAGAAAGGGAGCAGTTGTTTTTTCTTATAACACGTAATACAGCAAACATAAATGTAAAGGGACCCCTGACCATTAGGTCCAGTCGTGACCGACTCTGGGGTTGCGGCGCTTATCTCGCTTTATTGCCGAGGGAGCCGGCGTACAGCTTCTGGGTCATGTGACCAGCATGACTAAGCCACTTCTGGCGAACCAGAGCAGCGCACGGAAACGCCGTTTACCTTCCCGCCGGAGCAGTACCTATTTATCTACTTGCACTTCGACATGCTTTTGAATTGCTAGGTTGGCAGGAGCAGGGACGGAGCAACAGGAGCTCACCCCGTCGCAGGGATTCGAACCGCCGACCTTCTGATCGGCAAGTCCTAGGCTCTGTGGTTTAACCCACCGCACCACCCGCATCCCTAATACAGTAAACATACTGTATAATAAATACACTTCAACAGTGGAAGGTAGCAGACTACAAACAGGATCCACTCTTGGAGTTTGCCCAGGCTCACCTGAGGCAGCGGCAGAAGTGGAGTCTCGACTTCAGGAGGACACAAGCCACAACCGTCACCAGGATGGCGGAAAAGATCACGGCGGCAGCCAGCACCATGGGGACGGAGGCCACGGAGAGGAAGGCGTCGGGACGTGGAGCTGTAAGGGTTGCGTGGAGAGGAAGAAGAGATTTAATGGAGACCCTTAGGAAGGTGGGAAATCGTTGGTTAAGGACTGCGGGTATCAGTGCCCAAAATTAAACAGGGAGGGAAGACCTACACAGATGGAAGAAAAAGTCAAGATGCTTCTTGGTGGGTCAATCAAGGTTAGGGCAAGAGGTGTCAAAAATGTCTGTGGTGGCAGGAATGACCCAAACTGGCCCATCCAGGCCAGCTGCCCATCCGAACAGGGGCGGTGTGTTTGAGAAGCCTGCAAGCATTCTGCCACCCAAACACTGAGATTCATTTCACTGCTAGAATATCTTAAATCTTAGGCCATGGGTAGGCAAACTAAGGCCTGGGGGTCGGATCCGGCCCAATTGTCTTCTAAATCCGGCCCACGGACAGTCCGGGAATCAGCATGTTTTTACATGAGTAGAATGTGTGCATTTATTTAAAATGCATCTCTGGGTTATTTGTTGGGCATAGGAATTCGTTCTTTTTTTTTATTTTCAAAATATAGTCCGGCCCCCCACAAGGTCTGAGGGACAGTGGACCGGCCCCCTGCTGAAAAAGTTTGCTGACCCCTGTCTTAGACCACCCTGAGTGCCCTGGCAGGATGATAACACACAAGGTCAGCAGCTACCATCGCTATAGCAGCACAACCGTTACCCACTGTTGTCAATAGGCCAAGATCTCTGTTGGACTCAAAAGCTTGCATACTTGAAAGTTGGCTCGCTAAGGCCCCCAACCCAATCCTAAGCAACTCTGCGTAGCAGACAAGCCTCTCAAATAAACTGGACCCAAATAAATGCGAATCAGAATGAGTCTGAATTCATATCCCCGGGATTGAAATTTGAACGCTCCTTTTCGGTGGCTGCAGGAAAAGCCAATCTGGTGCCCTGCAAATGTCGCTGGACTGCAAGTTGCCTCATCATCCCTGAGCCCAACAATCATCTGCAAAGTCAGATTCTTCTTCTCCTTGGCAGCTACTGGCAGCTGCCTGCAAAACGGTGGGTGACAGAGTGAACTGTTGTTGCGGTTATGTCCACAAGGTGGCAACCAAACCGGTGGAGAGGCTTGAATTCTGAGCCCAGGGAATCCGAATTTTGCATCTTGCATGAATGACGCTCAGGATTGGGCCATGACACACTGACTGTGCAACACAAGGAGAGCCCCCCCTTGCAACATCGGAGGGTGTGGGGTGCAATGCTAGGAGTGCGCACGGCACCATGGATCGCGCAGCACTTGAAATATTGCCTGAGAACCATAGCTGTCAACCGTCCCTTATTTGGTGGGAAAGTCCCTTATCCCAGCGCCGTGTCCCGCTGCTGTCCCTTATTGATGATGTCCCTTAAATTTCCCGGGTTTCAAAGGAAGCAGCTCCTCTCCCTCCCTCCCTGCCGGCCAGGGAGGAGGGAGGCTCCAACTGTATTGCTCACCCAATAAGGAGTCTAAGAATGACTGGGGGTGGAGCTTGCATGCCCTGTGCCCATCAAATCGGCCGCATTGCCTGGGGACTCGCCTTTGCTCAGCGCTTCCCAGCGGAGAGGTGACGGTGGTTTTCCTTGCTGCATCCCCTTTGCCGGGTTGCTGCGCTGTGGGAACCACCGCTTGAGGCTTCGTTTGGCTGCTGGCTGGGCTTTCTGCCTTTGGCTGGGAGGGGCTCAGAAGTCGAGCATACCTGTGCCCCTTGGAAAATCCCTTATTTTGGCTGCTGATCCCTTATTTCCGAGGCTGCTGGTCCCTTATTTTCAAATCTGTAAGTTGACAGCTATGATGAGAACAGCCTGCTGGGTTAAGCCAGCGGCCCACCAAGTCCAGCATGCTATTCTTGCAGTGGCCAAGGAAATGCCCGATTGGGGTGGACATGTGAGAAAACGAAACAGTCTTGGGAACAGATTTATAATGAATTGAAAAAGATATTTAAATACACTTTCCCAAAAAAGCCGGAAGCTTTCTTGCTAGGTCTGATGGGAAAGGAAATAGAAAAAGCAGATCAAAAGTTACTTATGTATGCTACAACTGCTGCCAGAACTTGTTAGCCCAAAATTGGAAAGTACCAGAATTACCAACAATAGAGGAGTGGCAGACGAAGATTATGCAGAACTAGCAAAACTGACCTGTAGAATCCAGAATCAGGAAGAAGCAAAATTCCAAAAAGATTGGAGTAAATTTATGGAGTACATAAATAATAACTGTAGAAATTTGAAGACTCTGGTAGGACTGAAATAAATCTTACGATGTAGATAGGACTGGATAAAATAAGGAACTGTGGAAAAGTAACTGACATAAGAAAACCTGTTGAAGGGAGGGAAGGAAGTCAATGCTCAGCAGAGTGTGGGGGGGGAAATGTGGGTAAATGATTGCTGAATTTTACTGTATTTTGTTTGTTTGTATTAAATGAAACACCAATAAAAAGCATTTTTTTAAAAAAAGGAGATGTCCCAGTGGGAAACACGAGCAAGAATCCAGCACAAGAGCCCTCTTCCTTCCTGGAGTTTCCAGCAATTAGGATGCAGAAGCACAGCCATTCTGGCTGTTGTTGTTGTTGTTTAGTCGTTTAGTCGTGTCCGCCTCTTCGTGACCCCCTGGACCAGAGCACGCCAGGCACTCCTGTCTTCCACTGCCTCCCGCAGTTTGGTCAAACTCATGCTGGTAGCTTCGAGAACACTGTCCCACCATCTCGTCCTCTGTCGTCCCCTTCTCCTTGTGCCCTCCATCTTTCCCAGCATCAGGGTCTTTTCCAGGGAGTCTTCTCTTCTCCTGAGGTGGCCAAAGTCTTGGAGCCTCAGCTTCACAATCTGTCCTTCCAGTGAGCACTCAGGGCTGATTTCCTTCAGAATGGAGAGGTTTGATCTTTTTGCAGTCCATGGGACTCTCAAGAGTCTCCTCCAGCACCAGAATTCAAAAGCATCCATTCTTCGGCGATCAGCCTTCTTGATGGGCCAGCTCTCACTTCCATACATCACTACTGGGAAAACCAGAGCTTTAACTATACGGACCATTCTGGTTAGGAGCCATCAATAGCCCTCTCCTCCTCCACGAATCCTGCAGCAGTGAGTTCCGCAGTTTAACTAGGTGCTGGACGAAGAAAGACTTGCTTTTGTCTGCCCTGAATTTTCCAACGATCAACTTCACTGGGTGCCTACTGGGTGTTATCTCCTCCCCTCTTTCTCAAACACCACGCATCATTTTATAAACTCCCATCCTGTCCACTCTTCCTCGCCTCTTCTCTAAACCAGGGTTCCCCAAACCTTGGGTCTCCAGCTGTTCTTTTTGGACTACAACTCCCATCATTCCTAGCTAACAGAACCAGTGATCAAGGAAGAAGAGGAGGAGTTTGGATTTGATATCCCGCCTTTCACTCCCTTTAAGGAGTCTCAAAGCGGCTAACATTCTCCTTTCCCTTCCTCCCCCACAACAAACACTCTGTGAGGTGAGTGGGGCTGAGAGACTTCAGAGAAGTGTGACTGGCCCAAGCAGCTGCATGTGGAGGAGCGGAGACGCGAACCCGGTTCCCCAGATTACGAGACTACCGCTCTTAACCACTACACCACGCTGGGGTCAGAGGGGAAATCAGAGGGGAGGGATGTAAAGAAGCGCAAAGGAAATGGGCGAACCCAAAATCCCCAAGGATGATGGGAACTGTAGTCCAAAAACAACTGGGGACCCAAGGTTTGGGAAACTCTGGACTAAACTTTTTTCTTTAAAAAAAGAACAAGATGCCACAATCTTCCTTTGCAGGAGAGTCAGTCGAAGCCTCAAGGGGCTGTTCATGCAGTTGGGTCATCTCTGATTTGGCAAACCGGATACACAAATTATTCTTCTCTTTGCATTTTTATTCTGGGTAGGGGGCAGAGAGAGAGGGGGGGTCACAACACTTACTTCCTGGGGGCATGCAAGCGAGGTCTCTCAGCATATTCCACTGCCCTCCTCGGCAGAAGGCAAGGGCTGGCAGGCTGGTCGTGACGTATCCAGGCAGGCAGTAGAATTCCAGCACCGTTTCGGGTCCGAACAGGTCTGAGCCTGGAAGAGGCTCCTGGCACAGGGGGGCCTGGCATCGGTAGGCACTGTGAGCGGGCGGCTCTGGTGGTCTACACCCTGAGGTCAGAGGGAAAATCAGAGGGGAGGGATGTAAAGAAGCGCAAAGGAAATGGGCGAACCCAAAATCCCCAAGTGTGTTTGGTGGCCCAGTTCCTGAGCCATCAGAAACAGAAACCTTGCAACAGGCTCTAAAAGGATATCAAAGTACGTTTCCAAGCACAATTCAAAGTGTTGGTGCTGACCTTGAAAGTCCTAAAGGGCCTCAAAGGCCCAGTATACCTAAAAGAGCGTCTCCACCTCCATCACTCAGCCTGGACCACTGAGGTCCAGCGCCAAGGGCCTTGTGGCGGTTCCCTCACTGCAAGAAGTGAGGTTACAGGGAACCAGGCAGAGGGCCTTTTCGGTAGTGGCACCCGCCGTGTGGAACTCCCTCCCACCAGATGTCAAAGAGAACAACAACTACCAGACTTTTAGAAGACACCTGAAGTCAGCCCTGTTCAGGGAAGCTTTTAATGTTTAATAGACTATTGTATTTTAATATTCTGTTGAAAGCAGCCCAGAGTGGCTGGATAAGCTCAGCCAGATGGGCAGGGTATAATAAATTATTATTATTATTATTCAAAATAGCTTGCTTAAGGCATCTAAGAAGCCGAGAGAATCATCCAGACAAGCTGGGACAACTCAGTCGGTAGAGTATGAGGCTCTTAATCTCAGAGTTGTGGGTTCGAGTCCTACACTGGGGGGGAGATTCCTGCATTGAAGGGGGTTGGGCTAGATGACCCTTGGGGTCCCCTAACAACACTATGATTCTGTAACTTCTATGACAATTTCAAAATGCTGGTTATGACCTATAAAACCCTAGTCCAGTGCTTCCCAGACTTTCCCCCGCCTTGGTTCTATAAACTCATCCCTATCACCCCTCACCCTAAATCTACAAAGACTAGCAGTTAGCAGAACTCACTAAGGAAGATAATCACACAATAAAATTCAGAACAATACCAATTTCTGCCCATTTTATGCAAAAAGTCAATTAAAACCACTTAGTTTAACGAATTCAACAAAATAGATGAACTTGATCCAATGATAGCAGCTTTTCAAAGCCTGAAAGTTGTGTACCCCTCCAGGATCCCACCCCCCACCCCCCTTACCTCTCAATGTCCCCCTGAGTAACACTACTGCCCCCCCCCCACTTTGGGAGCCACTGCCACATATAGATTAGGTCCAGGCTACTGGGAAGATCATTGTTGTTTAGTCGTTTAGTCGTGTCCGACTCTTCGTGACCCCCTGGACAAGAGCACGCCAGGCACTCCTGTCTTCCACTGCCTCCCGCAGTTTGGTCAAACTCATGCTGGTCGCTTCGAGAACACTGTCCCACTATCTCGTCCTCTGTCGTCCCCTTCTCCTTGTGCCCTCCATCTTTCCCAGCATCAGGGTCTTTTCCAGGGAGTCTTCTCTTCTCCTGAGGTGGCCAAAGTCTTGGAGCCTCAGCTTCAGGATCTGTCCTTCCAGTGAGCGCTCAGGGCTGATTTCCTTCAGAATGGAGAGGTTGGATCTTCTTGCAGTCCATGGGACTCTCAAGAGTCTCCTCCAGCACCAGAATTCAAAAGCATCCATTCTTCGGCGATCAGCCTTCTTGATGGTCCAGCTCTCACTTCCATACATCACTACTGGGAAAACCAGAGCTTGAACTATACGGACCTTTGTTGGCAAGGTGATGTTTCTGCTTTTTAAGATGCTGGGAAGATCATATCTCCCTATAATTCAGGCTGAGGGGCAGTCCAAGGTGAAATTCATGGCTGAGGAGGGATTCGAACCCTGGTCTCTCCCAGGCCCAAGTCCAAGACTCTAACCTTTTCGGTCGTGGCCCTGGCCTGGTGGAACACTCTGCCACAAGAGACTAGAGCCCTGCGGGATCTGACATCTTTCCGCAGGGCCTGCAAGATGGAGCTGTTCCGCTAAGCCTTTGGGCAGGATGCAGTTTGACTTAAGTACTTTCCTTTGTATAAAACAAGCCCAAAGGAGGCCCCCAACTCACTCACCGGTCCTTGTATGCTCAGTGGAAACAGTTGGTCATGGCAATTATTAACCACTCTCAACTCCAACCTGATAATTACCACCTGCCCAGTTTTTAACTCGTCTGAATTAATTTAAAGATGTATTTTAACCAACTGATGTCTGTTTTTATGCATATTGCGTTGTTTTTATGATGTTAGCAGCTCTTGGCCAGGGAGGGCAGGATACAAATAAATTATTATTATTATTATTATTATTATTATTATTATTATTATTAACCACTGTGGAATTGTAGAGTTGGAAGGGACACCGAGGGTCATCCAGTCCAACCCCCCGCAAGGCAGAAATCTTTCATCCAAAGTGAGGTTCAAACCCACAATGATCTCACGCTCTGCCGATCGAGCCAAAATATATCAAACACTCATCATTGCAAAGATCACAATTGGCAGAGCATTATATATGATCTTGGCAGCTCAAGAGATAGTAATTGCTATTCGGTGGAAAACAGCCCAAAATCTTGCACCAGATGCTTGGGTACTACATTCTGGAATGTAGCCACGCTGGAGAAAATGAGCCATCATTTGAGATTTCAACAGGGACTAGAACCTCCAGACGCTTTTTAAACGACTTGGCAGACCCTCCTATACAACGAAATCATCATTTTCAAAACTTCCCTTGTCACACGCTTGGCAAATCTGGAAGTAGACTTGATAATCAGATAATGATGATATTATTTACACGGGAGTTTTTTTGTGTGTTATTTTAAGCCATGCCATGTGCAACTGCTTTACTCATTCTACGTGCCTCATTCTATAGTCTTGTTTCTCAACTTTCCGTTTTCCTCTGCTCCTATAATTGTTCCCTGTTTTATACACATTTAACAATGTGTATAAAACAAGTCCAACCCCTGCAATGTTTCCAGTATCGTATTGAGAGCCAGGGTGGTGTAATGGTTGTAGTGATGGACTGACTATGACCTGGGAGGACACGGGTGGCGCTGTGGGTTAAACCACAGAGCCTAGGGCTTTCTGATCAGAAGGTCGGCGGTTCAAATCCCCGCGACAGGGTGAGCTCCCGTTGCTCGGTCCCTGCTCCTGCCAACCTAGCAGTTCAAAAGCATGAAATGCAAGTGAATAGGTACCGCTCTGGCAGGAAGGTAAACGGCGTTTTCGTGCGCTGCTCTGGTTCTCCAGAAGCAGCTTAGTCATGCTGGCCACATGACCCGGAAGCTGTACCCCGGCTCCCTCGGCCAATAAAGCGAGATGAGCACCGCAACCCCAGAGTCGTCCACAACTGGACCTAATGGTCAGGGGTCCCTTTACCTTTAACAATGAAATAAAAAAAAACCTTTACGGGGGGGGGGGGAGGAGAGAAAAACAATTGGCAGAGAGAGTGGGCAATGCCCAGCAGGTCACAGAAGCTGGAGCACAGAGCGACAAAATAAAGAATTACGTAGCACAACGATACGTCAGAGCTTGCTGCTCTTCCTCATTCCGCGTAATGGCTCGATGTGGCAACATGCAGACAGACACATTGCAAAACAGGGAATCCACAAATTCAGGATAAAAAAAGGAGGCGCCGCCTTCGCCGAATCTCTTCCCGGTTTTGCACTTCAGCCTCAGCGCTGTTGCTCACAGGAAGTCTACGACCCAACTCCTGTGACCAAAGCAGTCTCCAGATTCAGCTTGCAACACACCTGTTTTTCAAGAAACTTGCAACAACCCCATTCTGCGAACGTTTCTGGCAGCCGTTGTGCTGGCATGAGGCAAGGCCATGTAGTCCTGGGAATGCAGATGACGAATGGCCTCATTTGACGGCTTCCGACTGGCGACTCCGCTCCAACCACCCCCAGGACTGGCCGCTTGAGGTTTTGAGCTCCAAGACGTGCAACGAGGAAAGACCTCAGTTTCCACCTGAGTCCCGTTCCTAAGAGGGGGGAGGGGGCCAGGGGTTTCCCCAGGGAAGCCATCTGCAACAATGTTATCTAGTTATCTCCCGCTTGGACTACTGCAATGCGCTCTATGTGGGGCTACCTTTGAAGGTGACCCGGAAACTACAACTAATCCAGAATGTGGCAGCTAGACTGGTGACTGGGGGCGGCCGCCAAGACCACATAACACCAGTCCTGAGAGAACTGGCTCCCAGTTATGTTGGCTCTCCTCTTGCCTGGAGAAGAGGAGGCTAAGGGGTGATATGATAGCCATGTTCAAATATATAAAAGGATGTCACATAGAGGAGGGAGAAAGGTTGTTTTCTGCTGCTCCAGAGAAGCGGACAGGGAGCAATGGATCCAAACTACAAGAAAGAAGATTCCACCTAAACATTAGGAAGAACTTCCTGACAGTAAGAGCTGTCGACAGTGGAATTTGCTGCCAAGGAGTGTGGTGGAGTCTCCTTCTTTGGAGGTCTTTAAGCAGAGGCTTGACAACCATATGTCAGGAGTGCTCTGATGGTGTTTCCTGCTTGGCAGGGGGTTGGACTCGATGGCCCTTGTGGTCTCTTCCAACTCTAGGATTCTATGATTCTGAGCACAATTCAAAGTGTTGGTGCTGACCTTGAAAGCCCTAAATGGCCTAACCCCCTTTTAAAAGCTAGATTGGTGATCATCATTGCCTCCTGTGGGTGAGAGTTCCATAGTTTAACAATGTGAAGAAGTACCGTATTTTTCGCTCCATAAGACACACTTTTTTCTTCCTAAAAAGCAAGGGGAAATGTCTGTCCGTCTTATGGAGTGAATGCGTGGTCCCTGGAGCCGAATTGCCCAGGGGTGAAAAGCAGATCATGCTTTTATTTTTGGAAGAGGGAAGGGGGTGTTGGAACAAAGCCGCTGATAGTTTGCTGATAGGGGAGAGGGATAAGGGACACTAGAGATAAAGGAGGCTGCCTGGGAGGGGGGAGGTAAAGACAGCAAACTTGCGAAGGGGGGAAATAGGAAGACGAAAGCAATAAGGAGAGAAATTAGAAGAAAAGGAGGAGGAAAAAACTGCTCTAGCTAAGGAAAAGACATTAAGGCAAACAAGAGGGAAGGGAGGGTTGAAAGGAAGCAGCTGATCAGCAAGCGATCGGGAGGGAGATAAGGGACGCTAGAGATAAAGGAGGCTGCCTGGGAGGGGGAGGTAAAAGCCCACGGATCCTCAGGATTTTTGCATTGGGTCACCCCAAATTCACCATCAGATCACATGTCTGTGGCCACAGCATGAACCACAAAAATCATAAATCCACTGTTTCATTCAGAATATTTTTTTTCCTTGTTTTCCTCCTCTAAAAACTAGGTGCGTCTTATGGTCAGGTGTGTCTTATGGAGCGAAAAATACGGCACTTTATCTGCCCTAAATCTTCCAACATTCACTGGATGCCTAGGTCGCCTCTCAGTCTTCTCCAGGCTGAAACAGACCCGGCTTCCTCAACCATTCCTCATCAGACTCGGTTTCCTTGATCGTCTCAGTCGCCCTCCTCTGCACACAGAATTGCAGAACTGTAGAGTCGGAAGGGACCCCGAGGGTCATCCAGTCCAACCCGCAGCAATGCAGGAACCTCAGCCAAAGCATACATGACAGGCGACCATCCGACATTCAGGCCTGTCCATCTTGGTGGGGCAGCATCTTCCAGAGGGCAGCAGACCAGCTTAGGGGCACAGGATAGTCACTGCAGCCAGCATGCCCAATGGCTAGTGACAATGAGCGTCGCCAACCTCTTTAATTCTTTACATTGTTCCTTAATGTACTCTATGAACTTGTTGTTGGGATACTGCCAGGGAGATGAAGTCCATCTGAGCCCCCAAGCTCGGTGCCGGACGATCCATCAACCTCCCGTAGTCAGGCAATATCAGCAATTCAGCGACACTAAGCCTCAGGCTTAGTGCACACTATAACAGCAGAATTCACACAGCAAAAGTTGCACAAGCATGAGAGCAGGACATGCATATTTACAGTTTTATTCAGCGTTGGTCAGAACAAAGAAGGCATGACCGTCTGCTCCGACTGCTCAGGCAAAACAGCCAAAAACGAAACGAACTTACAACATAAACATCCTGTGAGACAGGAACTTACGCAGGCTGTTATACAAACATCCTGCTCCCTTTTAAGGTGGAACGGAAATATCCTAACATCCTCCCCCTTTCCGTGTAACCTGTAGTACCTGTGGTTCAACCCAATTGCAACCTTTGTGCGTAAACCTTCAGTTGTTCTCTGTTAACAACCTTAGACAACAGATCAGCAGGAATTTCATTTCCTGGCATGTAGGACACCTGAATGAGTCCTTTCTGAATACACTCTCTTGCACGATGTAGCTTAATCTGCAAGTACTTGGTCCTTTGCTTGCAACTCTCCGAGTTCAGCAAAGCCAAACAAGATCTATTGTCTTGATACACTTGTATAGGACATTTCACAGAAACCCCAATGTCCTTAAACAGTTGCATCAACCATTCACAATCCATGAGTGAAAATGACAGAGCATTGAGTTCTGCTTCACAGGAACTTAGGCTAACTGTCGTCTGCTTTTTGCACAACCAGTCAAACAGGCAGTGGTTGTACATGTAGCATACTCCAGAAGTGCTGGTACCATCTGTGGTGTCACTTCCAAAACTTGCATCTGCAAAGATTTCAAGACCTCCAGTCTTCTGACTGGTGAACCTCAGCCTGTAGTGCATAGTCCCTTTCAAATACCGGGCTATGCGCTTCAGAGCCTTCCAATCCTGAACAGTAGGATTGTTAGCATGTCTGCTCAGCAGGTTAGTGCTTACAGCAATGTCAGGTCTTGAACATCTAGCAATGAAATTCAACTTGCCTAGAATGCATCTGTACAGCGTTGTGTCAGAAAACGCTTCAGCAGTACTATCTACCTGGTAACCTGTCACCATCGGTGTGTCTGCTGGGTTTGCATCAACCAAATTCAACCTGGTTAATACATCAGCAATTTTCTGTGTTTGGTGTACCAGAAAATTACCTGCTTGGTCCCTCTCCACCTGCAGAGAAAGATAGTTGGATACCTCACCAAGATCCTTCATGTCAAAGTGCTCCTTCAGCTGAGCTAGGGTGCTTTGGTAAAAAGCCTGATTCTTCCAAAACATCAGAAGATCATCAACAAAACATAAACAATACAGTTTGTTTTGCCCCTCCTCCTTGACAAACACACACGGATCAGCTTTGCCCTGGTGAAAACCTAGAGAAAGCAACGTCTCAGTGAGTTTTGTGTTCCAACACCTGGCACTCTGCTTGAGACCATATAAGGATTTCCGCAGTTTACAGACCATTCCCTTCTGTATCTGCATCCCGTCAGGTGGAAGCATGTACAGCTCCTCCCCCAAAATCCCGTACAAAAAAGCTGTATTAATGTCATGATGGGAAACATGCAGTTTCTCCTCCGCAGCGATCTTGAGCATCAGCCGAATGCTCTCATATTTGACCGTGGGTGAGTAGGTCTCGTGGTAATCCTGCCCTGGTACCTGTGAAAAACCTCTGGCAACCAATCTGGCTTTGTGTCTGACAACCTTGCCATTCTGGTCTGTCTTGGCCTTGAAGACCCATTTGCTGCCAACCAGTCTCATCCCTGGGACTACCGGTACCAGTTCCCAAGTCTGGTTCCTGTTTAAGGAATCAACTTCAGCCTTCATGGCATTAAGCCAAGGCTCAGCATCTTTAGAGGTTAACTCCTGGACCTCTTTGAAGCTTGAAGGTTCCCACACCTTCTCTGAGCTACTAAGAACAGCAGTTGCCATCTTAGCAAACTCATCAGCAAATCTCTTTGGAGGTTTGCCTTTGGTCGCCCTTTCAGACCTGCGAACCAGACGCAAGTCTTCTGGACTCATCTCCTCCTTTTTAGGAGAAAAACGACCAATGGTGAACAGTGGTTCTTCCAGTTCATTGTCAGACTCATCAGATGTTCTGACTGAGGCCTTTGCGCTCTTGTAGTCTGCTGTGTCATCACTGTCACTGACAGCAGCAGCAGCGCCGCCCACTGAACTGGAATCCGAACTCTGATCATCATCATCATCATCATCCTCATCCTCAGTTTCCTCAGCTTTCTCAGCATGATCTGCTTTCTTCACATCACCTTCATCCTCCTCTGGGTAACTCTGGAAAATTCCCACATTTTCCCCCCACTTAGGATTGTACTCAACACTCCTTGTGAACTTTATGGATTTAGAGTTAGTCATCCATACCCTGTATGCACCTTTTTCGTACCCCATGAACAAACCATGTGCCCCACGCTTCCCAAGCTTGTTGCTTTGTGGGGTGTGTACCCACATGTCAGAACCAAAGATTCTCATGTGTTTGACATTAGGTTGCTTACCAAACATTTTCTCATAGGGAGTGCAGCCAATAGGTGATGACAGTCTCCTGTTAAAAGTATAAACAAAATTTGCCAAAGCCTCCCCCCAAAACTTCTCAGGGAGATTGGCATCATGCAACAAGGTTTTTATCCCTTGCAGCAACGTTTGATTTGCTCTCTCCACAAGCCCATTCATCCATGGCGATCTAGGCGTTGACAAGTCATGCTGGATTCCCTTCTCAGTCAGGAAAGCTTCAAACTGCTGAGAAGTGAATTCCCCGCCTCGATCAGTAAACAGACAACCAATACGTTTACCGTGAGCATTCTCCAACCAAGCACAGAATGCCTTGAACTTAGGAAATGCTTGCGATTTCTGCTCGAGCATAAACACATGAATGTACCTGGAAAAAGAATCAATTAGAACCATGAAGTACCTTGCTCTTCCCAAAGAGGGCGCTAGAGGACCTACCAGGTCTGCGTGAACTAGCTGGTAGGGTTTGGAAGCCTGCCTGCTAGACTCCTTGCCTTTTGGAGCAACCTTCACCTTGTTCTCTGCACAAGATACACATTTCATGTGAAATTTGCAAGGTTTGATGTCCAAACCTTCAACCAACCCAGGCATCTTGGCTAGCGCTTGCCAAGAGAGGTGACAAAATCTTCAATGTGCATCATGAATGCATCCTGCATGAAGAACCTTGTTAGTTTGTGCAACACAACAAGTATCAGCATTAGATATAACAGCATTGTCATCATAAGTTAGACAGAACAAACCATCCATCAACTTTGCATGCCACATGTCCTCTTTGCCTTTTCTGATGACACAGACAGTCCTCTTGAAGGAAACCTCAAAACCACGCCCAGTCAGCTGTGGTACACTAATCAAATTGTCCGCAGCTCCTGGAACAAAAAGTACATCTCTGATGGTAGTATGCAAACTTTCAAGTTTCACAGTCCCAACTCCTGTAGCTTGCAAAGTCCTTCCATCAGCCAGCTGGACCTCTCCATCTTGAGGTGTGAAGGAGATAAACAGATGGCGGTCTTTGCTGAGATGGCGTGTGCAACCTGAGTCAATTACAAACCTGGCCTTGGCCTTGTTTCCCACCGGCATGGGCTTTTGCAGCTTGCCTTTAGCCTTTGGTGAAGCTGTGCCAGCAAACATAGCCTTGTTTTCCACTGGCGAGGGCTTTTGCAACTTGCCCCCCTGCTCCTGGCCATCAGACGTGCCTTTAGCCTTTGGTGGAGCTGTGCCAGCAAACATAGCCTCGTTTTCCACTGGCGTGGGCTTTTGCAACTTGCCCCCCCGCTCCTGGCCACCTGCAAGCATCTTGCTCTGTTTACATCTGGTCTTCCGGCCTCTGCAAAGGCTCTGACCTTGGTTCTCATGAGAAACAGAGCTCTCAGCTGCCGACTCCTTGGCTCCCCCTGGAGGCTGGAATGCTGCCTGGGATGACGTTATAGTCTGCTCCCCCTGCAGCTTGCAACCGGTGCCCTCAGCATCCCTGCATTCACTAGCATTCTGGGAAACAGCCAGGACCTCCAATGCATTCAAACACTGGGCTGGGATTATTGGCTGGTGGGCCTTTTTCAAAGCATCCCACATGTCACGTGCCGTGAGATTTCCAGCAAGCGTCTTTATTTCCTCCAGAGAGACGGATAAAACTATGATATCCACGGCCCTCGAATCCTGGGCCTGCCATATCTCTGTCCGAGGAACTGGAGTGGCTTGAGATACAGTATGCCAGACTCCAAACTGACGCTGCAAACTCTCACACCATTTTGCCCAGGTCTGATAGTTGTGCTGATTTAACTTTGGGCACTCAGTGGCCTCTGAAGCTTGGAAAAACTCCATTCCAGCTTTTTACGTGAGCCGTTAGCCTTTATTGCCTTCTAAGACTTCTTATCTCGGCAGCTCATAAATCACGATGCCTCTGGCTCGGCTCCCAGGCCAATTAGTTTTGCCGGACATCAAAGGCTCTTGCCGGCATTCAGAAAAGCCTCTGCTTTCGCTTTTCCAGCACATACCTTTTTGCAGTCTGTCGCTGTCTTACTCTTCTGCAAGTGCCGTGAATCTGGGCCCGAAACCTGTTGTTGGGATACTGCCAGGGAGATAAAGTCCATCTGAGCCCCCAAGCTCGGTGCCGGACGATCCATCAACCTCCCGTAGTCAGGCAATATCAGCAATTCAGCGACACTAAGCCTCAGGCTTAGTGCACACTATAACAGCAGAATTCACACAGCAAAAGTTGCACAAGCATGAGAGCAGGACATGCATATTTACAGTTTTATTCAGCGTTGGTCAGAACAAAGAAGGCATGACCGTCTGCTCCGACTGCTCAGGCAAAACAGCCAAAAACGAAACGAACTTACAACATAAACATCCTGTGAGACAGGAACTTACGCAGGCTGTTATACAAACATCCTGCTCCCTTTTAAGGTGGAACGGAAATATCCTAACACTTATACCATTCTTCTTTAAATTTACTATCATCTTGCTGTCTGATCTTCCCAGTCATTTTTGCCATTTCTGCGTAGTCCATCATTTTCACTCTTCCTTGGCTGACTTTTCCTCTTCCTTCCATCTTTGGCCAAAAAGCATTCTTGCAGCTGTCGTTGCATACATAAACAGTCTTTTGGTATTTCTTCTCCTGCAATGTCTATTAAAAAGGCTTCTGGGTTGTTGTTTTTTTACAAAAGTTATCTTAAACATTTTTTTCAGTTCATTATATATCATCTCCCTGAATGCTCTAGCCTTTTTGAATGTCCACCCCTAATATTGTAGCTAAAAACACAACATACAGCAGAGAACATTGCATGAAAATATCTGCACATTTATTACTGACAAAAACATAAGGATGAAGGAAATTCATAGCATAACATATTTATGTATAACTGCCTACCAGAAATGCAAAAGACTTCACCCACCCCAGATGTACAGTAACCCTTGAATCAATGTGCAATTAACTGCTACTGCTTTGAATTTTACCGTGTTATCTGCTTCCTTAGTGGGTTAGGCAAACCGCTATTCAGAATAACGCTTTTTTATAGGCAGGTTTAGGAGGATGAGTTTACGGAATGGGATCTGAAAAAGTCTGGAATCCCAGTGTTTCCCAAAGCTTGGGTCTGTCTGTTTTTGGACTACAAATCCCATCATCCCTGACCACTGGGTAATGAGGGATGGTGGGAGTTGTAGTCCAAAACAGTTGGGGACCCAAGCTGGGGAAACCTTGCTCTGTCTAGACAAAGATCCCATCACAGCCATCTGCTTTGATGCCAGAGGATAAAAACCACACAGACTACCTAGGAACCGCCAAGATTGCTCACCCAGCGACTGGCTCGATGCCTACCTTTTCTCCGGAAGGAAAGTCGGGTGTCGCCCAGCGTGACGAGAGCCAGGCAGACGAAGAGGCTTCTCGTGGTCTTCTCGTGAGAGCAGGACATTTTGAGCATCAGCTCTGGCAAGCAGGGGAAAGGACAAAGGTCACCCAAGGACCCTGTGGCAGAGGAGGAGAAAGAACGGATCAATATTTGCATGCCCGAAAAACACCCAGACTCAGCATTCAAGGACGGGGCTACTCCACCCTGCGCCAGCCAAGGGACCGGACGTCCGAAACAGGCAGAGGGCACCCAGCTGAGGAAGGCCAATGAAAACAGCCAGTGGGGCATGAAGGGTTTTAAGAGTGTTGGACCTGAGAGAGCAGGGTTCAAATCCCCACTCCCTGGGTGGCCATGGGCCAGTCACCTACCTCACAGGGTTGCTGGGAGGGTGAAATGGGGAGGAGGCAAACCATGTACATCTTGAGATGCTTGGAAGATAACGGTGGTATATAAAGGAAGGAAGGAAGGAAGGAAGGAAGGAAGGAAGGAAGGAAGGAAGGAAGGAAGGAAGGAAGGAAGGTGTTGGGCCCTGGGAGATGGGTTTCTGGACAGGGGTACCGCATTGATCCAATTAATCATTAGAGCCAGTGCCGGGTTTACATATAAGTTAAACAAGCTATAGCTTAAGGCCCCACTCTCTTGGGGGCCCCAAAAAAATTTAAAGGGAAAAAAACAAATAATTAAAAAAACAAATAAAATAAAACCTACATACAGCAAGAGTGTTTTGTGTTGTATAGGCTCCTATTACGTCCATAAATTACCATATAGCAGACAAGTCCAACTTTCAAGAGACTGAGATCTACTCCAACTATAAAAAAACTGGCAGTGATCTACAAAAGTTGTTGAGCTCTTTTGGGGGAGGTAAAAGTTGTTCAGAGTTTTTTAGAAAGTCAAAGTTGTTGAGCTTTTTTGTGGCGGGTCCAATGATCTACTGCAATCTACCACGGACACCCCACGATCTACCAGTAGATCGCGATCTACCTGTTGGACACACCTGCCATATAACATATATTCTACACAGAAAACAATTTTCTACACAGTGACAATTTGTTGTTGACAAAGGACAGCTGGACATATAAAGGGCCCCATTACCTTCAGGAGCTGAGGGCCTCATCAAACCTAAATCCAGCCCTGATTAGAGCAATAGATAAAAGTGCTGCTGAATAAAACAAGAGCCGTGGCCCAGTGCAAACTTTTGAGCACCGGAATTATGTGCTGGCAATACTTTCTCCCCTTCAGTCGCCCAGGGGTGGCATTTTGCACCAGATGGAGCCTCCAGACCAGGCCCAAGGATAGCCCTGAAAAGAGCATGTTGTAATAATCAAGGCTGCCAATGCATGGATCACCGTGAACAGACCATCCTTGGCCCAGAATACCTGAAGGAGCATCTCCACGCCCATTGTCCAGCCCGGACACTGAGGTCCAGCTCTGAGGGCCTTTTGGCGGTTCCCTCCCTGCGAGAAGTGAGGTTACAGGGAAGCAGGCAGAGGGCCTTCTCGGTAGTGGCGCCCGCCCTGTGCAACGCCCTCCCAGCAGATGTCAAGGAAAGAAACAACTTAATGTTTTTAATGTTTGATGTTTTGTTGCATTTTTAATATTTTGTTGCAAGCCGCCCAGAGTGGCTGGAGAAACCCAGCCAGATGGGCAGGGTATAAATAAATAAATTACTACTACTACTACAACAACAACAACAACTAATTCTGGTGCTGGAGGAGACTATTGAGAGTCCCATGGACTGCAAGAAGATCAAACCAATCCATTCTTAAGGAAATCAGCCCTGAGTGCTCCCTGGAAGGACAAATCCTGAAGCTGAGGCTCCAAGACTTTGGCCACCTCATGAGAAGAGAAGACTCCCTGGAAAAGACCCTGATGTTGGGAAAGATGGAGGGCACAAGGAGAAGGGGGCGAGAGAGGACGAGATGGTGGGACAGTGTTCTCGAAGACAGGAGTGCCTGGCGTGCTCTGGTCCAGGGGGTCACGAAGAGTCGGACACGACTAGACAACAACAACACCACTACTACTCCAGAGGCCAAGATAGATCCAGCCCCCCCCAACTCTGAACCTTTCAGAGGGAGGTCAACCCCACCCTGAACAGGAAACCAGCCCATCTCCTCCATTCCACCACAGCATCCTGAACACCAGTTTCTGGAAACCACAGGAGGAGAGAATCATTGAAGTGTAGGGTTGGAAGGGACCTCCAAAGGTCATCCAGTCCAACCCCCTGCCATGCAGGAATCTCAGATACAGCGTCCCTCACAGATGGCCACCCAACCTCTGCTTAAATGCCTTCAAGGAAGGAGAGCCCACTACTCCGCGAGGGAGGCTGCTCCACTGTCGAACAGCTCTTACTGTCAGAAAGTGAACCTGTGTTCGTATCCTGCTCTCAGGCAGCCCTTTGGGGCACCTGACTGGTTGCTGTGAGAACAGGATACTGGCCTAGATGGCCCACTGGCCTGATCCACGCTCTTCTGCCTCCACAGAACAGTCCAGATGATGCACAATTTCTCCTGACTCCTGCCATTTTCCAGTGAAGATGTTTTTGAACTCAAGACCGCCCTGCCTCTTGGGCAAGTTTTAGCCACAGAGGAGTTCCCCGTTTCCTCCAGTTCTCAGAAGTCAGCCCCACTGACTAACCGGGTGGAATGGAAACTCAAGCGTCAGCAAGAAGGCAACAGGGAGCAGCAGCATCTTGGGCTCCGAAAAAGGGCCGCTCTTAAACCCATTTTCCAGCCGGCAATCAAGGTGCAAGTCTCACTGCGCCGCAAGAACCACAGTGCACACCCCCCCAGGCTAAGCCAATCAATGGCTCAAGGATGGAGGAGGAAGAAATGGACTCTGACCAGGGAAGAGTCACGGATTCAAATCCCCCACTAAGCCGTGAAGCTCCCTGGGTGACCTTTGCTCCCTCCCTGGGCTCCAAATCAAACCTTGGGGAGTAAATTCACTGCTTACTACCCAGATGCGGGGGGGGGGGGGTCTGAAGAGGCAGGAGGATGCTTCGCATTACTACCACCAGTAGTAGTATTAGTAATACTACTAATACTAATAGTTCCAATAATAGTACAGTGGTACCTTGGGTTACAGACGCTTCAGGTTACAGACTCCGCTAACCCAGAAATAGTACCTCGGGTTAAGAACTTTGCTTCAGGATGAGAACAGAAATCGCATGGCGGCAGCAGGAGGCCCCATTAGCTAAAGTGGTGCTTCAGGTTAAGAACAGTTTCAGGTTGAAAACGGACCTCCAGAACGAATTAAGTTCTTAACCCGAGGTAAAAAGGTAAAGGGATCCCTGACCATTAGGTCCAGTCATAAGCAACTCTGGGGTTGCAGCGCTCATCTCATACTAGTACAGTGGTACCTCTGGTTAAGAACTTAATTCGTTCTTCACCTGAAACTGTTCTTAACCTGAAGCACCACTTTAACTAATGGGGCCTCCTGCTGCTGCTGCGCCGCCGGAGCACGATTTCTGTTCTCATCCTGAAGCAAAGTTCTTAACCTGAAGCATATGTAACCTGAGGTACCACTGTACTAATACTACTAGTAGTAGTATATCTCCCTTCATCTGAGTATCCCAGGGTGCTTCACAACAGAAAAATACAAAACGAGCAAACAAAATACGCCATAAAACCAAACCACTATCTCCACAAACACATTTCCAAAGCCATCAAAAGTTTATCAACCAAATACCCGGTTGAAGAGAAATGTTTTCTTCCGGCACCTAAACATATGCAGTGAAGACACTGGCATACACTTAATGTATATAAGGAGGTGCCAATTTACCTTTACAATGGAACAGGTTTAGTAAGCTTCAGCAAGAGGAGCGCATTTGGGCAAAGGGCACAAGGTCGAAAGGGGTCTTGCTGGGGTGTCCTGGCAAAGAACGGGGTATCTTGGCGATGAAAAGCGGCAGAATTTGGGGACCCCCAAGGACCTCTGCGAAAGACGACTGGACGAGTCTATGCTAACAATCGGAGATGATTTTAAGACATACAAAAAAGTTGAAACAAGAAGAGAGGGGGAGAAACGAGGAAACCCCTCCTTAAGCCCCGGGGCGCTTCAAAGATTGCGCGCTGCGCGCTGCGCACCGACCCCGAGGCGCCCGCGGCTTCTGCGCGCCCCTTCCCCAGTCTCCAGTCTCCGCGTAAAGTGCGCTTAAAGCGGCTCTCTGGCCTCCCCTGAAGGCGGGAGGTGGGGGGTAGGAGGGGGACAGGACCTGGGGGGGGCAGGGAAGGGGAAAGGCAACAAGACGAACCCACTTCCAGCGCCGGCGCGCGGATCTCCTCGAAGAAGGTATCCAAAAGCCGCGTGGGAGCGCGAGGTGGATTTAAGTAGGGAGGGGATCCTCCCTGTGTGGGCGGGGCCGTAGCCAAGCCCCGCCCCTTCTTTGTTTCTCGCACAGGTAATCCGGATTAGCAGAATCGTCGATTTGGAAGGGACCGATTTGGGTATCCTCTAGTCCCGTGGTTCCCAACGTGGGGGGTCAATTTGATTTTTAAGGGGGGCAATTCGAGAATGAGGTATTAACAGTTAATGTGCTTTTTAGGCTTCAGGTGAATAGGAGCTCACTTTTTGAATAATAAGAATTATATGTCATAGGGGGGGGCATCAGGATTTTAGAGATGTTGGGGGGCATGGCAAAAAAAAAAAAGGTTGGGAACCATTTATCTAGTCCAACCCCTACAATGCAAGAATATGCAGCTGTCCCATACGGGGATCGAACCTGCCATCGTGGCCTCGCCAGCACCACATTTGTCCCCAAGAGCCAGCGACTCCTCTTGACCTTGGGTGCGTCGTTGGGCAAAGGAACAGGCTCCGTAGCTGTCCCGGGTCATTTACTTCTTTGTTGCATTGAAATTTCTCACCATTTCCCCCAAGCGGTCAAGTGGCCCTGCTAGCTAAGGATGATGGGAGTTGTAGTCCATCAACACCTGGGGACCCGAGGCTGCTCTGGCGAGGGAGGAGGAGTGGCCCAGCCCAGGTGGTGCCGCCCAGATGTGTTGGACTACAACTCCCATCAGCGCAACTTCCAAGGTGGCGCACATCCTTCGAATCTCCCTGCTTCTTAACAACAACCCTGCGGGGTAGGTTAGGGCTGAGAGGGGCAGAGTGAATGCCACCCCCAGGATCACACCCAGGGTGAGCTTTTTGCACCCTGATCTCTCCCAGCTCCCATTCCGGCACTCTAACCCAGCCTTTCTCGACTTTGGGTCGCCATGTCTTATTGGACTACAACTCCCATCATCCCTGGCCAATTGGCCCTGCTAGCTAAGGATGATGGGAGTTGTAGTGCATCAACACCTGGGGACCCGAGGCTGCTCTGGCGAGGGAGGACCGTGGCCCAGCCCACGTGGTGCCACCCAGATGTGTTGGACTACAACTCCCATCAGCCCCCAGCCCTCTTGTGCCTGGTGCGTGCTCCTCTTTTAAATAAGAGGGCACAGGAGCGCGCCGGGGGGTTGTGCAACTCCGGAGCACGCTGCATGCTTCACTGAGCTTCCGGCTGCTTTTCCTGGAATTTGCCTTGGTCTCCCATTATTCTGTTTTTTGTTGGTGGCCGGGAGGGCAGATTCCACCCCACCCCCGCCGTCCTGAGCGGACCAAATGGCTGCTAAGCCAAAGGAGCTCCTGGGAAGCAGGAAGGGTTCAAGACCAGCTCTCCCTGCCAACATGGGCATGTGAGGCAGTGCGGTGCAGTGGTTAGAGTGTTGAGTTAGGACCCGGGAGAGACCACGGCTCAATTCCCCGCTCAGCTATGAAGCTCACTGGGTCACAGTCACTGCCTCTCTGCCTAACCTGGGCTGCTGTGAGGATAAGAAGATGGGGAGGTGAGAGAACCAGGAACACTGCTTTTAGCTCCTGGGAGAAAGGGTGGGATAGGAAACCAGTAATAACTTTCCCAGTAGTGATATATGGAAGTGAGGGCTGAACCATAAAGACTGATCGCCAAAGAATGGATGCTTTTGAATTCTGGTGCTGGAGGAGACTCTTGAGAGTCTCATGGACTGCAAGAAGATCAAACCTCTCCATTCTGAAGGAAATCAGCCCTGAGTGCTCACTGGAGGGACAGATCCTGAAGCTGAGGCTCCAAGACTTTGGCCACCTCATGAGAAGAGAAGACTCCCTGGAAAAGACCCTGATGTTGGGAAAGATGGAGGGCGCAAGGAGAAGAGGACGACAGAGGACGAGATGGTGGGACAGTGTTCTCGAAGCTACCAGCATGGGTTTGACCAAACTGTGGGAGGCAGTGGAAGACAGAAGTGCCTGGCGTGCTCTGGTCCAGGGGGTCACGAAGAGGCAGACATGACGAAACAACAACAATGATCTTCCCATTAGCCTGGACCTAATCTATATGTGGCAGTGGCTTCCAAAGTTGGGTGGGGGGCAGTAGTGTTACTCAGGGGGACACTGAGAGGTAAGGGGGCCGCGGGGTGAGGGGTGGGATCCTGGATGGGTACACAACTTTCAGGCTTTGAAAAGCTGCTATCATTGGATCAAGTTGATCTATTTTGTTGAATTCGTTAAACTAAATTCGTTAAACTAAACGACTAAACAACAACAATAATAAAATGAACCAAGGGCACTATCTCAGTTCATGACTGTTAATTCTGCACTGTGCAAAGGAAGATCTTTTCTGCGGCTATTGGCTCGTGCCAACCTGCTTTCATTTTGCACGCGCACCCACACACCCTCGGGTTTTGAGCGGGGAGCAACCATCTCTGCAAGGCAGGGATAGGGAACATGCAGGCCCCCAGGTGTTGCTGAATGACAACTCACACCCCCAAAGCAAGACCAGTAAGTGGTCAGGGGGTGGAGGGACATTGGGAGTCAAAGGCCACAGGTGAGCCAGGTGTCAGCCGAGCACCTAAGAGCACAGTCCTGCTGGGAATTCAGTGTAAAGGTAAAGGGACCCCTGACCGTTAGGTCTAGTCGTGACCGACTCTGGGGTGGCGGCGCTCATCTCGCTTTAATGGCTGAGGGAGCCGGTGTACAGGATCCGAGTCATGTGGCCAGCATGACTGAGCCGCTTCTGGCGAACCAGAGCAGCGCACGGAAACGCCGTTTACCTTCCCGCCGGAGCAGTACCTATTTATCTACTTGCACTGGTGTGCTTTCGAACTGCTAGGTTGGCAAGAGCTGGGAGTGAGCAACGGGAGCTCACCCTGTTGCAGGGATTCGAACTACCGACCTTCTGATCGGCAAGTCCTAGGCTCAGTGGTTTAACCCACAGCGCCACCCACATCCCAATTCAGTGTTACAAACTCAGATATATGCTAATCACCAAATGGCACCTTAAACCTGGGTCATGGTCACCACAACAGAATGTCTTGGCACCTTTTTCTGCAATGGAGTTTGATTATTATTATTATTATTTTCATTTCTATATCGCTTTGTATTTTAAAGAAAAAAAATCTCTAAGTGGTTTACAACACGTTAAGACACCATTCCTGCATGGCGGGGGGTTGGACTAGATGACCTGTGGGAGCCCTTCCAACTCTACGATCAAATAAAACAATCCAGAATAAACCAAGCTCCCAAGGAAAATATCTCAGATCCTGCTCCAAGCGACATTTGGCTTTCCCCATATTTATTTGCCTACCTAATTTACAGAGCTGCCTCATAGCAGGACGACTCTAGGAAGGCGGTGGGGTGCAGTGGTTAGAGCGCTGGACTAGGACCTTGAAGATCAAAAACCCCACTCAGTCGGGACGCTCATCTGACTCCTTGGAGGCCTCTTAACCTACCTCCCAGGGTCGTTGTAGAGTTTAACTGAAGGATGGCGTGAACCATGTGCTTATTGGAGAAAAGGGTGGGATATAAAAGCAAAATAATTGTGCTTTTCTGCTGAGCTGCTTAAGGAAGTTGGAGGGGTCAGTTGGAGGAAGATGTCAGACGCCAACCTGGTACCCAGGTATTTCCACGTGGTCACAATTGGACCTGTGCCAGTTGCAAAACACACACTGGTTTCTTAACACTGGTTGGGATTGTGGCAAAAGCAGCTTTACAGCCGCTCCCAGGTGTTGCTTAGGTAGATTTGGGTGGGACCTTGATACCAGGTGTTATGTACTGAAGTTCTCATCCTGGGCCAGCAGGGGGATACTGTAGATCGTTTTCACTCAGGTCCACATATGCAAATAGGGGATTGAAAGTGACGTTCAGTGATTGGATAGTTACAGAAAGTGGTTACAGTTGCGTTGTAGTGGAGCTCTATATAAGCAGGCTGGCTGAACCCTTCCGTTCAGTTCTGTTCTGGCCTGTGAATAAACAAGAGCTGTTTGAAGAATTGCTGTGTCGTCTGATATGTTCATCCACAACTTAACACCTGGAATTCCTTAACTTACCTGTTGGGTAGGTGGCAAGCAGAGCATCACAGCCATTGCAGGACTGGAACGCTTGGAGGTGGCTGGGTGCAGAGGAGGGAGAAACCCTCCCCTTTTAAATGGCAGCAAAACCAGAATAAAACCTCCCCACGTTTCTGAGCTCAAAGGTTTTTTTAGTCCTGAGGTATGGGGGCAACCCACCCACCCACCAGACAGCCAGTTCCTTAGAAGGCAGTGGGTTCAAATTTCCGTAGACTCCTGCAACCGCCTTAGCAGCCTATGATGTTTATGTGTCTGAAAGTAGGTCGGTGTCTATGGATGTGGGTAGGCGCCAAGGCCACAGAGGGAAATTTTTTTACGGCATGAGCAAACTCTTAGGAGTTTCTCCCACAAGCCCACGCAGCAGCACATCCTAGACCTTGATCTTGCTGGGCACCCAAAGCAGGCAGCGAACTGTGTGGTGCAGTTTGGTTGTTAAGAGGACTGGACTACTAGGACCTGGGAGACCAGGGTTTAATAATAATAATTAATAATAATAATAATAATAATAATAATAATAATAATTTATTATTTATACCCCGCCCATCTGGCTGAGTTTCCCCAGCCACTCTGGGCAGCTCCCAATCAGTGTTAAAAACAGTACAGCGTTACATATTAAAAACTTCCCTGAACAGGGCTGCCTTAAGATGTCTTCTGAATGTCATGTAATTATTTATCTCATTGACATCTGATGGGAGGGCGTTCCACAGGGCGGGCGCCACTACCGAGAAGGCCCTGTCTGGTTCCCTGTAGCCTCACTTCTCGCAATGAGGGAACCGCCAGAAGGCCCTCGGCGCTGGATCTCAGTGTCCGGGCTGAACGATGGGGGTGGAGACGCTCCTTCAGGTATACTGGACCGAGGCCGTTTAGGGCTTTAAAGGTCAGCACCAACACTTTGAATCGTGCTCGGAAACGTACTGGGAGCCAATGCAGATCTCTCAGAACCGGTGTTATGTGGTCCCAGCGGCCAATCCCAGTCCACAGTCTAGCTGCCGCATTCTGGATTAATTGCAGTTTCCAGGTCACCATCAAGGGTAGCCCCACGGAGAGCGCTCGGCCGTGAAGCTCATTTGGTGACCAGTCACTGCCTCTCGGCCTGACCTACCTCACAGGGCTGTTGCCAGGATAAAATGGGGAACGGAAGAACTGTTCCTTGGAGGAAGGTGGGATATAAATGCGATAAAAATGGCAGTGACTGGAGGTCAAGAGTGATGTTCTGAAACCTGTGCATATTTGCACTTTTTATATAGGTCAGCGCACGGCGAGTTACTCAAACTGTTTTAAGTCTCATAGCCGACACTAAAGCAGTTGACTGGTTTGCTAGTGCGCTTTGTTCATTTCACCTAAAATATCTGTTTTTCTCCCCAAATGATGCACGTCCAGAGCAGCTCTCAGTATATAGCCTGCCTTTCTGAATGTGCCCTCCGTCTTTCCCAACATCAGGGTCTTTTCCAGGGAGTCTTCTCTTCTCATGAGGTGGCCAAAGTACAGTGGTACCTCAGGTTACATATGCTTCAGGTTACAGACTCCGCTAACCCAGAAACAGTGCTTCAGGTTAAGAACTTTGCTTCAGGCCGAGAACTGAAATCGTGCTCCGGCAGCATGGCAGCAGCAGGAGGCCCCATTAGCTAAAGTGGTGCTTCAGGTTAAGAACAGTTTCAGGTTAAGAACGAATTAAGTACTTAACCCGAGGTACCACTGTATTGGAGCCTCAGCTTCACCATTGTCAGTATAGACAAGAACTTTGCAAGAATCATTGCAGGTGCCCTCAAGCAATGGATACTCTCTTTAAAAATGAAATAAAATTCACCACTGTGCATCTCTCCCCCTCACCTGCCCAGATGCTTTAAACTAATTTAGAATATTTTCACTGCGCTTTGGGGTTTCTTGATGCAACGGCTGCAGGCTATTAAAAGCAGCTCGAAGGAAGGAGGGGAAATTCCAAGCGTGGCCAGAAAAAGGGCTTTATAGTCGTTTGGTGCAACTTGTTTTCTTTGTTTCAAAACCCAACTGGGAAGTGTGTGTGTGCTCTGAAGGCGAGTGCACTGCTAGCTCATCCGACTCATTAATTTATACCCCGGGGAGGAGAGATCTCTTCTTAGCCATACTGAAAGCAACCGCTCCCAGCGGGGAAGTTACTGGTCCGTATTTACAGCACCTGGTGCCCGCAAAAGTGATCTCATATGAAGGACAAAATGGTTGCTCTGAATCCATCGCAAATGCCCAGCAATACCAGGAACATTTTGTGGCTGCACAAGTAGGAGCGTCTCATGGTTGCATCGATTTGGGCGCAGAGGCCAGGGAAAGGCACTGCGATGCTAAACCGTGGAAACAGCTTTTCACATCGAAAGTAGCACATCAGAGGCTGCCCTTGAGACTGACCCAGAAACTCCAGCGGGCGCAGAATGCCGCGGCGAGACTCCTTATGGGGTCTTCACTGCGAGATCACATTCATCTGGTACTATACCAGCTGCACTGGCTACAGGATCAGGTTTAAGGTGCTGGTTTTAACCTTTAAAGCTCTATACGGCCTAGTACCCTTGTAACTACGGGACCGCCTCTCCTGGTATGTCCCACAGAGGAACTCACAGTCTGCAAATAAAAACACCCTGAAGGTCCCAGGCCACAGAGAGGTTAGGCTGGCCTCAACTAGAGCCAGGGCTTTCTCGGCTGCGGCTCCAATCTGGTGGAACGCTCTGTCACAAGAGACTAGGGCCCTGCGGGACCTGACATCTTTCCGCAGGGCCTGCAAGACAGAGTTGTTCCACCACGCCTTTGGTCAGGGCGCAGCCCGACTCCCTCCTCTGGCAACCTGCACAGAATTTTGCTTAATGGTTGCCATCAATTTGATTTAAATTAATTTTTATAATGAAATGTTTTTAGAATGTTGGATTATTTAATTGTTGTTAGCCGCCCTGAGCCCAGCTTCGGCTGGGGAGGGTGGGATATAAATAAAATTTATTATTATTATTTCAGACCAGCTTACTGCCCCACATGAAGGCAATGAGAGGGTTCAAAATATCGTGTCTTTTACAAGGATGTAAGAGCCTGCCGGATCAAGCCAGCATCCTGTTCTCAAAGTGGCCAGCCAGATTCCCAAAAGGGGAGCCCACAAGCAGGACCGGAGAACTGAGATCCCTCTCTCCTCCCAAGGCTTCCAGAAAATGGTATTCAGAGACATCCTGCTTCCCCCAGTGGAGGCAGAACACAGCCATCAAGGCTAGAAGCAGCCACTGATAGCCTCCATCTAGTCCTCTTTCAAGCCTTCCAAGTTGGTGTCCACCACTGCCTCCTGTGGGAGGGAGTTCCGCAGGTTAACTGCGCTGTGTGGAAGAGGACTTTATCTGCCCTGCATCTTCCCAACATCCAGCTTCATTGGAGGCCCACGAGTTCCATTGTTAGGAGGAGGGAAAGGAAGCCAGTGTGGTGTCGTGGTTAAGAGCGGTGGACTTGTATTCTCGTGAACCGGGTTCGCTTCCTCGCTCCTCCACCTGCAGCTGCTGGGTGACCTTGGGCCAGTCACACTTCTCTGAAGTCTCTCAGCCCCACTCACCTCACAGAGTGTTTGTTGTGGGGGAGGAAGGGAAAGGAGAATGTTAGCCGCTTTGAGACTCCTTCGGGTAGGGATAAAAGCGGGATATCAAATCCAAACTTTTCTCTTCTTCTCTACCTACTTTCTTCATAACAATTTTTTTTTTCCTTCCAGTAGCACCTTAAAGACCAACTAAGTTAGTTCTTGGTTCCAGTTACAGAAAGGTAGCCGTGTTTGTCTGCCATAGTCAAAACAAAAAAATTTTTTCCTTCCAGTAGCACCTTAAAGACCAACTAAGTTAGTTCTTGGTATGAGCTTTCGTGTGCATGCACACTTCTTCAGATACACTGAAACAGAAGTTGCCAGATCCTTCTATATAGTGCGAAGGTGGGGAGGGGTATTACTCAGAAGGGTGGTGGGAATGGGTGATTGGCAGATAGCTGTGATGAGCCTGTTGACGACTCTTAACGACTGCAATAGGTCTTACAGGAAAAAGCAAGGGGTGAGAAGGTGAAAAATGGCTTTATCATGTATAATGAGATAAGAATCCAATGTCTTTGTTCAGACCAGGTCTCTCCATGGTTTTAAGTTTGGTAATGAGTTGCAATTCAGCAGCTTCTCTTTCCAGTCTATTTCTGAAATTCCTTTGTAGTAAAACAGCTACTTTGAGATCTTGTATAGAATGTCCTGGGAGATTGAAGTGTTCTCCTACTGGTTTCTCTGTCTTGTGATTCTTGATGTCCGATTTATGTCCGTTTATTCTTTGGCGTAAGGTTTGGCCTGTTTGTCCAATATAGAGAGCTGAAGGACACTGTTGGCATTTGATGGCATATACAATGTTAGACGATGAGCAATTAAATAGTCCCGAGATGGACTATGCCAAAGAATAAACTTTGACTTTGGCAGACCAACACGGCTACCTTTCTGTAACTACTTTCTTCATGCCATGCATCATTTTAGACAGTCATACCTCATGTTACGTCTGCTTCATGTTACGTTCTTCCAGGATACGTCCCGTGGCAACCCAGGAGTACCGGAAAGGGTTACATCCGGGTTTTGCCGCTTGCGCATGCGCAGACACGCAAAATGACATCACGCGCATGCGCAGAAGCGGCGAATCACAACCCGCACGTGCGCAGACGGGCCGCTGTGGGTTGCGCTCTTGTCATGTTGCGAACGGGCCTCCGGAATGGATCCTGTTCGCAACCAGAAGTAGCACTGTACCCTCCTATCAGATCAGCTCTTACCTTTCCCCTAAACTAAAAATAACCCAGCTGCTCGTAGGGGGAGCTTCTCCACCCACTCAATCATTCTGGTTGCTTATACTGGATCTTCTTGGCCACTGGCCATTTAATTCAATAAAACTATGGCCATTGTTGCCAAGCAGTTCAATAACATCTTGCAGCAGATGGTTGCCGCACAACTCCAGGGCCACTCTGGTCCTCTGGTCAGCTCCTTGTACTCGGGTACAGTCAATTTCCTGCTTGGCAGGGGGTTGGACTCGATGGCCCTTGTGGTCTCTTCCAACTCTATGATTCTAATTAGGGTATCTACAAATTTTACCACTTTATAATGGCTGGAGATATATAGCCAGCCAGCCTGTAGCTGAAGTCACCCATTGCAACATTTCCTTTCTGTAATGCTTCCTTCATTCTTCTTCATAAGGTTCTCTCCCCTCCCACCCACCCCCCGAACATTTCGATCAGGGGACGAGAGAATGTTCTCAGTACCAAGATCCTTAGCTGGGATTCTTGCAATGCATGAATGCAATTAGATGACCCTTGGTACAATTCTGTCCTCTTGCATCTGTAAGGAAGAGGTGTGTTTCGTGATCCAAATCGTCGGACGGCTTCGCTCTTACTGCGCACCCTCGCCAACCCAGAAGACAGACCCTCCCAAGAAAGACCCGAGAGAGTTAAAAACAAAGGAAGGAGCACACCTCTGTAATTGTAAAACTAGAATTTTGACTATTTAAAACTTTTCACCCAAAATTCAAACACCACATTTGAAAAGGGGGGAGGGAGGGGGGAAAACAACAACCAAACCAAAGAAACCCACAGCCAAATCTCATCACATGAAGAATCCAGGTTCTTTATACAATACAACTCATGGCGAGAACGTCTTACTGGAATTTGTCACAGCAGTCTGTCTGAAACAACAGATCCAAAGGGGTTGGGGGGGGGAATCATCCCAACGCAAAATACTGTTGTGTGTTTTTAAAAAAATGCAATATAAATAACTTCTCTTTTTAAAAAAGTAACAAAAACCCACAGAAATGAATCAGTAGTCATTCTCACAGGGAGGGAAGCAAGACCCCCATTCCTAAACCTCCAGTCATATAAAAATCTTCAAGCTACAAGGAGGCAGGATATTGGGGGGGGGGGAGGAACGAGGGAGTGGCTCTGGGGCCAGTTCTGTGGGACAGGGCGAGGCTTCTCTGCCAGGGCCTGTGGTTAAAATTCCAGTCCTGCATCTCAGGAAACTGGGGGGGAAGATATAGTGTTATGTGGGATTTGGGAAGGCTGAGAGTTTATCACCCTCCACCTTGAAAGGTTGAGATTTGAAGTCTTTCCCCCTGCAGGGAAAGTGTAGTGTTTGTGCATCTGTGTTAGTGCCATAAAAAAATAGTTTCTTTTCCCCCTGTGTGCATGGGGGAAAGCAATTCCTAGAGCGGAGGCAGCAGACGGCTGTGAGAAGAGGGGAGGTGAGCACTCAGGAGCCAGAGATTCTAGGGCTGTCACCTCCTTCCATTTGTCAGCAAGCTACCAGGAGATGAACGGTCCGTGGGGTGGCTCAGATTTAAAGCTGCAGTATATAGAGTTACAAAAAGAATTGTTCCCGGAGGTGGGACAACCCAGCTTCTTGGAAACGGGTTGGAGCGGTGATGCCAAGTCACGAGGGCTGGGGAGTCAGGTCCTGGCTGCAGGAAGCAGCTTGAGTGGTTGCTAGGCCCTCGAAGACCAGCCTGTTCTGAGGTTCAAAGCCGAGAAAGCCTTCCAGGAAAGCCCCTAGGCTTTGTTGCAGAACAGAGCGGATCCACAAATGCAGCGCTGGGTGAAGCCTTTGCCTGCAGGCAAAAGCCAGGTGCGCTAGGAAGGGAGGTCCAGGTTAGCTGGGTAGCAAGCAAGGGTTCCTCTAGAGATTGGAAGAGATGAAACACTGTCCAGTTTTGAGAAGAAAAGCACCAGAAGCAGGAAGCAAACAGGTCAAGCGGATGTCCTGCGGAATAGCTGCATTGCAGGCCAACAGCATCAGTGGGAAGGGGCTCAGTCCAGGACCCTGCGTGGACCAAGGCTGGCTCTTTCTCACCTGCAAATCCCTCCTAAAATATGCCAGTTTGCACCTGGCTAATGCCAGTGGAGATGAGGAGTGGAACCCACAGGATTTTAAAAACCAAACACCTGGGTTTTCCCCCTTAGAGTGGTTGCAACTGACAGCAAATTTGCCAGGAGAGCGGCAAAAGCAGCAACAGGCGGATCCTGGTTTCGTGGAGGGGCACGTGAGAAATATTTGCCCTTTGAGCCCTAGGAGGGGCGTCAGAAAGCGGGGTGCTTCCTTCCCGCCCCCGAAAAGCGTTTCCAGGGCAAATGTGATGCATAACCTATACCCGTAAGAACCTAAAACCAGGAAGCAAGAGAGTCCCCCAAACTCTTGAAGAAGAAAACCCCGCAAAACCCTTCCCCTGTAACTCTGCATGCAGAAAAGCCCATCCTGTATGTACAAGCATGCAAGGAGGGGGGTGCCTTGTGTGGCAAGGAGGGGGGTGCAGACCTCTGGAGGCCGGCTCTGTTCCTCAAGGCAGCTGCGCCTAGTTTACAAAGGGGAGGGACCTCTGCCTGCTCCCCTCCCCTCACACCAGGGGACTCCCGGTGTCTCCTGGGCCCCCAAGCAAGCCTTCTTTCCAGAAAGCGCTGCAAATGCCACACCCTTCCCCACTCTCCTGCCACGGGGGGCTCAAGCCCTCTCCAACCCAGAGGAAAGGACGGACCTGAGCTTCTGATCCAACCCAGGGCTAGCAAACCCGGCAGCCTTCATCTCTCAAGCTGCTGTCCTGCCCGACATTCCTGCCTTGCCCATGCCACAAGACGGCACACAGGGGCATGTCGGGAGCCAAGGGGGCGGCCTATGGCCTTTGCTGCTGCTTCCTAAAAACTGGCAAGGCAGACCCCCCCAAAAAAGCCAACACTGCAAGAGCTTAGGGAATTGCCACTTTGCAAGCTCATACTGGCCTCTGTTTTAAAGACTAGGAACGTAGAAGCAGTGATCTCCCTATCTACTCGACCCCCAGCCTAGCATTAAGCTGGGGTGGGGGGCAATGACAGGAGAGGCCCTGTTGCTGGTATCCTTGTTCAGCCGGAGGGGAGCAAAGCGACAGAGCATCGCAACCACGGACGGGTTCAGTCTCACAGAGAAACGCCCGGGAAGCTCATCTGCTCTTCCTGCTCCCTTTTCTTCCTGCCTAACACTGCTTCCTAGGCTATGCTCAAGGTTTGCAGGTTTCCAGGTCTGGTGAGCAACACCAAGAGGCGCGCGGCTGCCCGACCCCAGGAGCCCCACGTCACACTTCTGACATTGCGAGTGGCAGACGAAGTCACCCTCCAAGCTGTGCGTCACCAGCCACAAAGGAGAAGTCCAGAGGAAGCCTCCCCGCTACGAGACAGGACAAAAAAAAAAAAGGCCTGTTCTTGGCACACCCTAAACCAAGATCAGAACAAAGCCCACAAGGGGGACTTCCATAAATCCAGCCTGCCCTCCAGGCCGAAGAAACTTGCTCATCGCAGTTTTGCCTGGGGTGGGGAGTACAAAGCGCAAGAGCAAGCGGAGGGGCAACGGCTGCCACTATCGAAGGCAGGAAGCAAGCTCAGCACGGCAACGTCAGGCGGGGAGAAAGAGCAAAAGGGAAAGAGAAGACAAGACGGGGGGGGGAGAGGGGCCAGGGCAGCTCCATCCTGGCCAAGCGGCGACAAGAGGCGCAGAGACCAGGGAGGAAGAGGCAGGCTTGAGATTAAAAGCAGCCTTCCCGGGTCTGGATCCCCCGTGACGACTGCCGTTCCTGCCTGAGCAGCGGGAGACGTGGGTTGGGGAAGGAGCTCAGGAAGGACACAACCCCTGTGAATCGGGACCATTTTAAAAACGAGAGAACTGGGCTGGGTAGGTGGAAGCGGCCATCTCGATTTGGGAAGAGGGCCTGAAACTCTCTAACTGGCAGTTAAGAGCACGGAGGAAATTACGGAGGGTTTTTCTTTTCTAAAAAAAAGGACTGCTTTGCAGAGCTGAGAGTCTCATTTGCCTGAGATGGGAGCCCCTGAGAAAACCCACCTCGCTTCCTTCCCTTCCTCTCCAATACCAAGAGACGCAGTGTTTCTCCCCAGTTTGAAAATCCGAGGCAGGTTTGGCTCTTGGGGGGCAGGGAGAGGATTCTTCAGGGAGGGGGAGAGGCAACCTTGGCTCAGCTGAAGTCCCCAGAAATCTGACCGGACTGTGGGGAGAGGGGCTTCCCTGCCCCCCCTCTCTGGGACACTCCTTGCCAATGGCCCCCGCCACCTCTGTCCTCTGGCTATCTGGGAGGAAAGACGTGCTACCAAGAAGAACGAGAGAGGGGTCTCGGAAACCACGGACCGGAGAGGGGTTGCGTTTCGAGCTCTCCCCTACCCACCCAAATCGCCGCTGCCCCAGACTTGTGTGATATGAACGGCTAAACAGCAATCGGGAATTGTTACAGTCTTTTGTTAAAAAAAGCAACCCCCCCCCTTCCAGGGCTCTAAACCCTGCTCTGAGCTCAGTAGTACGGAAGAGTGGCGCAGAGAGGGCGTCTTCCTCCTCGCTGGATGTGGGACTTGTTCGTGGGACTTGTGTCTTCAGCATCAGTGGCGGACGTAGAGGAGTCCCTCAAGGGAGGGTTGGCCTGAGGGTGGAACGAGGAGGTGACACGTCTCCCTGGCCACGGAGGAAGGAAGAGAAGCCCCCTCTTTCAGCAGGGAGATGCCACGGGGTGCCCGTTGTCCCTGGAGGGGTTCCAGCTGCCGTTGGGGTGGGGTGGGGGGTTGGCCAGGGACGACGGAGGTGTCTTCTCTCTCTCGCTCTTTGGTAAGATGGTCCAGTTTCTGCCGCCTCTTTCATCTCATCCGGTTCTGCCTCATCAGGGGCACGATGCAGGAAGGGGGGCCGGCTTTCCCCAGGAAGGGGTGCTTCAAGAGTTCGTTGGCGGTGGCTCGCTGGGCCGGGTCCCTGACCAGCAGGCGGTCAAGGAAGCCCTTCAGGGAGGGAGACACCTGCGGAGAAAGGAGGGGAAAGGAGGGGCATGAGCCGCATTTGGGGCAGAAGGGCAGAAACAGGAAGGGGGAGCGCCTGCAGTCGGAATTGCAGTGGTACCTCAGGTTACATACGCTTCAGGTTACATGCGCTTCAGGTTACATACTCCGCTAACCCAGAAATAGTGCTTCAGGTTAACAACTTTGCTTCAGGTTGAGAACAGAAATCGTGCTCCGGTGGCACAGCAGCAGCAGGGGGCCCCATTAGCTGCTTCAGGTTAAGAACAGTTTCAGGTTAAGTACGAACCTCCGGAACGAATTCAGTACTTAACCCGAGGTACCACTGTATATGCTTCAATGGAGGCATGCTTTTCCTCTAAGAATATGGCTTATTTTCTATGCACATGTAAAGTTAAGCTGGGGGGGGATGCCTCTATACAAGCCAAATAATAATAATAATAATAATAATTTATCATTTATACCCCACCCATCTGGTTGGGTTTCCCTAGCCACTCTGGGTGGCTTCCAACATAACACTAAAATACATTAACCTATTAAACATTTACAGAAAGGTAGCCGTGTTGGTCTGCCATAGTCAAAACAAAAAATTTTTTTCCTTCCAGTAGCACCTTAAAGACCAACTAAGTTAGTTCTTGGTATGAGCTTTCGTGTGCATGCACACTTCTTCAGATACACTGAAACAGAAGTTGCCAGATCCCTCTATATAGTGAGAAGGTGGGGAGGGGTATTACTCAGAAGGGTGGTGGGAATGGGTGATTGGCAGGCTCATCACAGCTATCTGCCAATCACCCATTCCCACCACCCTTCTGAGTAATACCCCTCCCCACCTTCTCACTATATAGAGGGATCTGGCAACTTCTGTTTCAGTGTATCTGAAGAAGTGTGCATGCACACGAAAGCTCATACCAAGAACTAACTTAGTTGGTCTTTAAGGTGCTACTGGAAGGGAAAAATTTTTTTGTTTTGACTATTAAACATTAAAAGTTTCCCTAAACAGGGCTGCCTTCAGATGTCTTCTAAAAGTCTGGTAGTTGTTTATCTGTTTGACATCTGGTGGGAGGGCGTTCCACAGGGCGGGTGCCACCACCAAGAAGGCCCTCTGCCTGGTTCCCTGTAACTTGGCTTCTCTCAGTGAGGGAGCCGCCAGAAGGCCCTTGGAGCTGGACCTCAGTGTCCAGGCAGAACGATGGGGGTGGAGACGCTCCTTCAGGTCCTTATTTAATCCCCACAACAACCCTGTGAGGTAGGTTAGGCTGAACGAGGCAGTGACTGGCCGAAGGTCACCCAGTGAGCTTCATCCTCGCCGAGTGGGGATTTGAACCCTGGTCTCTCCCAGGTCCTAGCCCAGCTCTCTAACCACTCCCATCCCTTGTGGGGTGCAATTAGTGCCAGCACCTTCGTCAAGAGTTTGGGTGTAATCTTTGACGCCTCCCTTTCTATGGAGGCGCAGGTTACAGCTACAACAAAGGCGGCATTTTTTCATCTCTGCCGAGCTAAGCAGTTGGTTCCTTATCTCTCTCGCCCTGACCTCGCGACAGTGATCCATGCAACGGTCACCTCCAGGCTTGATTATTGTAACTCTACGTGGGGTTGCCCTTGAGACTGACCCTGAAACTCCAGCAGGTGCAGAATGCTGCGGTGAGACTCCTCACGGGGTCCTTGCCATGGGATCATATTCATCCGGTGCTTTACCAGCTACACTGGCTCCCAGTGGAGTACAGGATCAGGTTTAAGGTGCTGGTTTTAACCTTTAAAGCCCTATACGGCCTAGGACCCGCGTACCTACGGGACCGCCTGTCCTGGTATGCCCCACGGAGGACCTTAAGGTCTGCAAATAATATCACCCTGAAGATCCCAGGCCCCAGGGAGATTAGACTGGCCTTGACCAGAGCCAAGGCCTTTTCGGCTGTGGCCCTGGCCTGGTGGAACGCTCTCTCACAAGAGACCAGGGCCCTGCGGGATTTGACATCTTTCCGCAGGGCCTGCAAGACGGAGCTGTTCCGCCGGTTCTTTGGTTGGGGTTCAGTCTGATTCTTTTCTTTCTGTATAAGAACAAGCCTTCTAGCCCGCTCACAGGTCCTTTATAAGACCAGTGGTAACAGTTGGCCCTGAAGAATATTAACCACTCTCAATTTTACCCGTGGACAGCCATCTGTCCAGATTTTAATTTGCTCTGAACTAATTTTAAGATGTATTTTATTTAAGATGTATTATTTAAGATGTATTTTAACTGATTGCCTGTTTTTACGTTCTTATGCTCTTTGTATACTCTGTTAGTTTATGATGTTAGCTGCCCTGAGCCCAGCTCCGGCCGGGGAGGGTGGGGTACAAATAAAATTATTATTATTATCACCATCATCATCACCACACTGGCTTTCTAACCCAAATGGCTCAGGACTGCCTCTCATAGTATGACCTGACCCAGACCCTGCGATCCTCATCCTTAAGAGGCCCGACAACAAATTTCGGTCCTGAACCTGATCCTTCCAAGGTGGGGAAGTCAAGCGAGGAAAAGGAAGAGAGAAGGAAAAGGAGTCTCTTACCTTGTGCACGTTTTTGAGTTTGGGGGGCAGGTTGTCCCGGATCATCTTCATGGCCTTCAAAGGGGGCTCGTTGAAATAAGGGGGCTCCCCATCCACCATTTCTATCACCATCACGCCGAGGGACCAGATGTCCACCTGAAACAGAAGGAGTGGGGGGGGGATTGAGAAAGGGGAACAAGAGCAAAAGGTGCCTCCGCCTCCCCCTCCCCAGCCTGAGCAGTTTTGTGACTGGTTTGCAAAATGGGGGCCCTACTGGACTAGCAAGTCTGCCCGGCAGCAGGCTTTTCGTTCTATTTGGATTTTACAGCTTCCTGAAAGCTCAGGATGGACGATGGAGGCAAAAAAATAAATAAATCTGCTGATTAGAGAAAATGAGAACTTCATCAAAACCACGTAAATGGCCACTTGACTGCTTTGATCAGTGGAACGTGGCAGCACATACCCTCTGGAACTCCCTGCCTCTTGATATCAGGCAAGCGCCTTCACTGCATTCTTTCGGCATCTGCTGAAAACATTTGTGTTTAGGCAAAGCCGGAGGTTTAGGAAGTTGAAGCCCTCTTACCTCCGGCCCATAGGGCAACCGGGAGATGAGCTCTGGAGCCATCCAGTAAGGGGTGCCAACCAGGGACTTGCGCCGCGGAACCTCCTTGTTCACTTGCGCACAGAACCCAAAGTCAGAGAGTTTGACCTGGAAGGGAGAGCCAAGCGAAGGAAGCAGGTCAGTGGCTGGAGCAGGCTCAGGGAGAGTTTGCTCACGAGGTCTGCGGTGGGAAGCATCTTTCCAGCCTTCGCAGTGCAGAGCAATATTCCTTTTTTTTAAAAGACGTGACGAGAGGCGGACAAACTCCCACAAATATAGGGCTTTGCCTTATCGCGATGCATCACCCCTCTGGTCAGCCTAGCCCAGTTCTCTCTATTTTGACAAGCGGCAAGCAGCTCATCCTGGCTACCAGGTGTCCTTTGAAGCTGGAGATGGCAAGGAGTGAACCAAGGACTTTTATTCCGCGTGCAAAGTTTGCATTCTGCCATTGAGCGATTCCCCCACCCCACTAACGTGAGGCTCAATTCCATACTTAGTCCAAACCTCAGTTCAAGGGCCTAACATGCCCCACCCCCAGGCCAGTCGTTCCCAAACTTTTTGGGTCCACAGCCCCCACCTTGGTTATAATAATGATTTTTTTATTGTTTATACCCCGCCCGTCTGGCTGTGTTTCCCCAGCCATAAACTCAACCCAGGTTCCCCCTCCCTTACCCTATAAAAAGCATTATTCAGAAGAGCAGTTTGCACGACCCACTAAGGAAGATAGTAACACAGCAAAAATCGAAACAGCAATTGAGCATTTATTCAAAACCCAATTAACTCTATTTTGTTTAATTAAGTCAACGAAATGGATGTGCTTGGTTGATCCTAGGATACCAGCTTTTCAAAGTCTGATAGTCATTTACATTTTCAGCGCCCCCATGCTGACCCCTTGCCTCTTAGAACCCCACTAGGTTCTAAAAAAATATTGGCAGAAATTTCAAACCATTATTGGGACTTCCAGGGGAGAGAAGACAGAGGAAGCAATTGAGATTCCAGAGGGTGCTATAAAAAATCTGCCTTCTCATAAGTCTGAATATGGCGAGAAGTGAGGTTACAGGGAACCAGACAGAGGGCCTTCTTGGTGGTGGCGCCCGCCCTGTGGAACGCCCTCCCATCAGATGTCAAGGAAATAAGTAGCCATCTTATCTTTAAAAGACATCTGAGGGCAGCCCTGTTTAGGGAGGTTTTTAATATTTAATGCTGTATTGTTTTTAACACTTGATTGGGAGCTGCCCAGAGTGGCTGGGGAAACTCAGCCAGATGGGTGGGGTATAAATAAATTATTATTATTATTATTATTATTATTATTAGGGTTTCAACTAAACATTAGGAAGAACTTTTTGACGGTGAGAGCTGGCCGACAGTGGAACGGACTCCCTCAGAAAGTGGTGAACTCTCTTTCGTTGGAGATTTTTAAGCAGAGGTTGGATGGCCATTTGTTGCGTATGATTTAGTTGAGATTCCTGCATTGCATTGAGGTTGGGCTAGATGACCCTTGGGGTCCCCTCCGACTCTATGACTATGTTTTTATGTTCTCCTCAGAAGTCTTGGGGCCGCCTGACACCACTGAAGAGTCGCCTCCAGGTGGCACTGCAGGACCAGGCAATTTCAGCAAGAGGTGAACAGGGGCAGGGACATTATTTTACTCCAGGGGCCAGCAACATTTTTCAGCTGTGGCCCTCAGACCTTGTGGTGGGCCGGACTATATTTTGAAAAAAATAATGAACGAATTCCTATGCCCCACAAATAACCCAGAGATGCATTTTAAATAAAAGGACACATTCAACTCATTCAATGTAATGTAAAAACATGCTGATTCCTGGACTGTCCGCAGGCTGGATTGAGAAGGCGATTGGGCCACATCCGGCCAGCGGCCCTTAGGTTGTCTACACCTGTTTTACTCTGTTTAGGGAAGCTGTCAATGTTTGAAGTATTGTTGTTGTTGTTTAGTCGTGTCCGCCTCTTCGTGACCCCCTGGACCAGAGCACGCCAGGCACTACTCCTGTCTTCCACTGCCTCCCCCAGTTTGGTCAAACTCATGCTGGTAGCTTCGAGAACACTGTCCAGCCATCTCGTCCTCTGGTGTCCCCTTCTCCTTGTGTCCTCCATCTTTCCCAACATCAGGGTCTTTTCCAGGGAGTCTTCTCTTCTCATGAGGTGGCCAAAGTCTTAGAGCCGTTTGATGTATTACAGTATTTTAATATTTTTGGGGGCAGCTTCCAAAAAAATATTAAAATACTGTTTGATGTATTACAGTATTTTAATATTTTTAATATTTTTTTTGGAAGCCGCCCAGAGTGGCTGGGGAAGCCCAGGCAGATGTGCGGGGTATAAATAATAAATTATTATTATTATTATTATTATTATTATTATTATTATTATTATTATTATTATTACTCCTTTGTTTCTACCCCCCACACCTATCAGCCAATCACCCATTCCCACCACCTTTCTGAGTATTACCACTCTCTCACTATATATAAGGGTCTGGTGACTTCTGTTTCAGTGTACAGTGGTGCCCCGCAAGACGAACGCCTCGCAAGACGGAAAACCCGCTAGATGAAAGGGTTTTCCGTTTTGGAGGCGCTTCGCAAAACGAATTTCCCTATGGGGTTGCTTTGCAAGACGAAAAAATCTTGCGAGTCCCCGCGGGTTTTTTTCGCTTTCCCCCCCTTTTCCTAAGCCGCTAAGCCGCTTATCAGCTGTTCCGCTGATAAGCCGCTTAACAGCTGATTGCGAAAAGCCGCTAGACCGCTGTAGCGCTAATCCGCTAAGCTGTCAATGGGCTTGCTTCGTAAGACGAAAAAACCGCTAGACGAAGAGAATCGCGGAACGGATTCTTTTCGTCTTGCGAGGTACCACTGTATCTGAAGAAGTGTGCATGCACAGGAAAGCTCATACCAATAACAAACTTAGTTGGTCTCTAAGGTGCTACTGGAAGGAATTTTTTAATTTTGTCAGAAAGTTCTGCCTGATGTTTAGTTGGCACCTCCTCCTCCTTCTTTTTCCACAAGCTTAAAATCAGCACCTGGGACCATGTGCAACTTACCCGGCCATCATGTGTGAGCAGAATGGAGTCACTCTTGATATCTCGGTGGATGACACCCTGCGCATGGAGGACGGAGAGCGCCTTGAGGACAGACAGACAGACGGCCGCAATCTGCTCCTCGTTCATCCTGGAAAGGGAGTAGGAACACAGCACCCATTAAAAGAGCAGCCTCGCTGGTTCAGACCTCGGTGGGTCTACCTTGCCCACAGCTTCTAGAGGTCAACTGGATCCCCTTCTGGGAAGCCCACAATCAGGGCATCGAGGCGACAACCTTTCGCCCATTCTTGTTTCCCCAAGCGGCAAAAATCCTGAGTCAGGCGCCTCCTGGACATAAGAGTGGGTCCCATTTAGCTAAGATGGCAAATAGCCAGTGACAGGCCTCTCTCTCCTGCTCCTTCACAGATTTATGAAGCTGCCTTTTAAAGTCACCTAAGCCAGCAGCCCTCGTCACATTCTGTGGCAGAATTCCGTGGCCCTCATCACACTCCGTGGCAGAATATTCCATGAATCTATTCTGTGCTGTGTGAGGGACTCTCTGTGGCCTGTCCCAAACCTAAGTTCTGGCATTTGGAGAGAGTGCGAAAAACCTCCCATTGCTTTCCTTTTAAAGAGGAGTTGGTGATGTGGAATAAAAACTTTGGTTCGTCTTCCTGTCTCTCCAAGACATCCCTTTCTCTGAGAAACCTGTAGGCAGGATTCGACCAACCACAGCCCTCTCCCCCCATGAGGTTTCCAGCAACTGGGGTTCGGATGCACTGCTGCCTCTGACTGTGGAGACAGAACACAGCCATCCTGGCTAGCAGCCATCAAGATCCACCTCCTCCATGAATCTGTCTTATCCTCTTTTAAAGTTGCACTTCCTCAAATATCCACTCATCTGGTTTCTACCTTTGTTTTCCTAAGGTTCATCTTTGGGCAAAAATTGGCCAACATCTGAATCTACACGCTGCTCTCTGCATAGCTGCTCTTTTCGATAATCTGCTTCAATTATACCTTTTGACATTTCATACCGAGATAATTTTTCCTTTAAAAACATAATCCTTAGGGGGGAAAGTTATGTATTTTAACAGTCATTCTGTGCAGGCTGAAATTCTATACACAGTTAACTAGGAGAGAGAGCCAGTGTGGTGTAGTGGTTAAGAGTGGTAGACTCGTAATCTGGTGAACCGGGTTCAATTCTTCGCTCCTCCACATGCAGCTGCTGGGTGAGCTTGGGCCAGTCACACTTCTCTGAAGTCTCTCAGCCCCACTCACCTCACAGAGTGTTTGTTGTGGGGGAGGAAAGGAAAGGAGAATGTTAGCTGCTTTGAGACTCCTTCGGGTAGTGATAAAGCGGGATATCAAACCCAAACTCTTCTATGAGAAAGATGTGGGAGTGAGTTCCACAGTTTAACTAGGGGCTGGGTGAATGAGGACTTCCTTTAATGTGTCCTGAATCTTCCACTATTCAGCTCCACTGCGTGTCCACAAGTTCTGGACATCCGGCAGGAGCCAGCCCCGAGGTCGGAGAGAGAACCATCTTCTGAAGCTCTGCTCCAAGCTGGAGTAGAAAAGGGGCTTTCAACTGCGTCCCAGTTCCAACTCAGCCACATGGGACTTCAAGTGAAGAAAGAGCAAGGTCAGGCCATTGTGGAGCACTTAAAACAAACACTTCGCTCCCTGCCCACGCTGCAAAGCTTCGGAAACGCTTCTTTTCCCTAAAGGCCTTTACATCAACACATGCACACTCCTGGCTTCTTTTAGCTGGTCACAAAAGTCAGTGTACGCCCGGCCAGCCGCTGTTGGGAGAACAAGGCTCTCTGTCCAGCAGGGCTGGGCAATATCTGGTTTTCAAAATTGTGATATATAACCAGCTAAACATTGCGATATACCGATATATCACCATGTCTGAAATAAGGATGGCGCTATGTAGAGACAATGGCTGGCTTCACGGTTTTCCCCACATTGTGATTTTTGCCAGCGCCTGGTCTTGTGATTCGCTGCGCCCTGCAAGAGGCAGGGGAGAGCTGAGCTGGCGGAGTTAACAGGGGTTGCAGGAATCGAGAGAAACATTGACTGGCTTCTTGGTTTTCCCCACGTGATTTTTACATAGCGCGCGCGCGCGCGCGCGCACACACACACACACACACACACACAGTGATTTGCACGATACACTGGCAGGTGAAAAATTATGAAACTGGTATCATGATATCGGTTCAAACCAGTTTGGGATGATATATATCTATATCTATATATCTATATATATGGGACGATATATATATATATATATATCTCCCAGCCCTACTGTCCAGGTGGACTCAAGAAAACCCTGTAAGGAAAATGGGTTAAACAGCAGCAGAGCCCCGTGAGAGAAGGGGCTCCCCATACCTCGTGTGTGTGACAATGTCCGTCAAAGCGCCTCCTTCCAGGAACTCCATGACGACCCATAGCTCATCGCCCACCAGGTAGCTGTTGTACATCTCCACCACATTCTCGTGCTGATAGTCTCTCATGATCACAACCTGAAAGGGGAGAAATAGACAGTGGCAGCTGGGAGGGAGGAAGAGCCGCTGGATAAGGACCCAAAAAGTGCCTGCTGGATGAGGCCATCTAACCCAGCATCCAGTTTTCGCAGTGGCCAACCAGGTGCCCCAAAGAGAAACCCACAAGTAGGATCTGAGCACAAGAGCAACTCTCCCCTCCTGCGCCTAAAGCAACAAGTCAAAATAACAGAAAACTAAGAACAGATTTAGGGACGCGGGTGGTGCTGTGGTCTAGACCACAAAACCTAGGACTTGCTGATCAGAAGGTCAGCGGATCGAATCCCTGCGACGGGGTGAGCTCCCGTTGTTCAGTCCCAGCTCCTGCCAACCTAGCAGTTCAAAAGCACATCAAAGTGCAAGTAGATAAATAGGTACCGCTCCAGCGGGAAGGTAAACGACGTTTCCGTGCGCTGCTCTGGTTCGCCAGAAGCGGCTTAGTCATGCTGGCCACATGACCCAGAAGCTGTCTGAAGACAAACGCCAGCTCCCTCGGCCTATAGAGCGAGATGAGCGCACAACCCCGGAGTCGTCCACGACTGGACCTAATGGTCAGGGGTACCTTTACCTTTAAGAACAGATTAACACTCACATCAACTTTCGAAACGTCTGGGCAGGCTTGTCGAAGCAAAAATGTTTTTAATAAGTGCCCAAAAAAGTACAGTGAAGGCGACTGTCTGATCTCAAGAGGCAGGGAGTTCCAAAGTGTAAGTGCTGCCATGTCAAAATATGGAACGGGTGTTACATGGCACCAGTGCTTTTTTTTCTGGGTGGACGCAGGGGTATGCATACCCCTAAACATTTTGTGAATCTAAGTATGGCTTCATTGAGGGGCAGTATTTCAATATCAGTAGGAAAATGAGAGTACCCCCTAAACATTTTTTTAAAAGGAAAAAAAGCACTGCATGGCGCCTGGAAGAGTGCCAGTTCCGCAGAGCAGTCGAAGGGGCTGAGGCAATCTCGCAGGTGAACTGGTCCCAAGCTGTTAAGACCTGGGTGCCCGGCTGTTGCTGGACTACAACTCCCATCATCCCCGACAGCTGGTCCTGCTAGCTAGGGACGATGGGAGCTGCAGTGCAACAACAGCCGGAGACCCAAGTTTGAGAAAGGCTGTGTTAAGGGCTTTCGGTGGCGCTGTGGGTTAAACCACAGAGCCTAGAACTCGCCGATCAGAAGGTCGGCGGTTTGAATCCCCGCAACGGGGTGAACTCCCGTTGCTCAGTCCCTGCTCCTGCCAACCTAGCAGTTTGAAAGTACGCCAAAGTCCAAGTAGATAAATAGGTACCGCTCTGGCAGGAAGGTAAACGGCGTTTCTGTGCGCTGCTCTGGTTCGCCAGAAGCAGCTTAGTCCTGCTGGCCACATGACCCGGAAGCTGTACGCCGGCTCCCTCGGCCAGTAAAGCGAGATGAGCGCCACAACCCCAGAGTCGGCCATGACTGGACCTAATGGTCAGGGGTCCCTTTACCCTTTTTATACTAGCCGCCTCTGCTGCCAGGACACCCCACACTATACCCTTTGGGGAAGGGGAACACCATTCTCAACACACACACAGAGGAAGAAGAACAGGAAGCGAGGCTACGGAGCGGGGGCCTTTCTCCACCCCACCTCCCGGCCCCTCACCTCGTTGAAGAGCAGCTCCCGCCGCTGCTGCTTGCGCAGGTCCATCTTCTTGACGGCCACCAGCTTCCCGGAGCTCTTGATGGTGGCGATGCAGACGATGCCGGTGGACCCCTCCCCGATCTTGATGAAGTTGTCCAGGTAGGTCCTGGGGTCGCCCGGGTCCACCACCATCTGCAAGGCGGCCCGGAACTGTTCGTGGGAGACCCGCTGGGGCTCGCGCTGCGGGGAGCGGGGCTGCTGCGGGGCCGGGGGAGGGGGGCCCGGGGGCTGCGGGGGCGGGTGCTGGGGAGGGGGCTGTTGAGAGTACGGCGGCTGGTGGGTGGGCGGCGGGACGTGCGTCAAGTGGGGGTCCGAGGCGTGCTGGGAGAGTCCTGGGTGGGGCAGCTCTGGGTTCCGGGATCTCGTTGGGCCTGATGGTGGGGGCCTGGAGGAGCTGCTGTTTCCACTTATGGGGCCGTTGGAGGCTGTTTCTTGGGGTTTCCCGGGCCTGTGCTCTGCCTAAAAGAAGCAGGGGTGGGTGGGGTGAAATGGTTACATCAGCAACTGGAAAGGACAGAAAAGATCAAAGAATCATAGAACTGTAAACTTGGAAGAGACCAGGAGGGTCATCTAGTCCAAACCCCAGCAGTGTCTACTTTCAGGCAAGTATGGAAGGGTCAACGATCCCCTCAGACTACTCACTACAAAGGGAAGGGGCAGAGAAGGTCACACTCCAGCTGCCCAGTTGCCAAGGGACCTTCAACCAGAGCACTGTGTGCCAGAAACCAATACGGTGATGTTGGTGTCAGAAACCAATACGGTGATGTTGGTGCCTTAGGACTTGAGATTCACCACCACTGGTTCCGATAATATGTGAAGTATGGATCTTGCCCACAAGCAGGTCATGTGTTCTGAAACCCCCACCTGCTCCAGAAATTACGTTATCTGATTCCCTAGGTGAAATCTGTGTCTGTGTGTGGTGTGTGTGTGTGTGTGTGTGTGTGTGTGTCAGTCATTCTGCATGTTCCCTTTTCATGGATGAGCAGTGCCCTCTAACCTTGGATCCCCAGATGTTGCCGGACTACAACTCCCATCATCCCTGACCATTAGCTAAACTGGGGGGGGGGGGGTGATAGGTTTTGTAGTCCAACAAAACCTGGGCACCCGACAGCTGAAGAGCACTGATGGAGAAAGATTTGTGGGTAGCTCTTGCGGACTAATACGGAGTAAGAGACTGCTGATCCGTTCAGCCCAGGGCCGTCTTCTCTGCCCAACAGCAGAATCATAGAATTGTAGGGTTGGAAGGGACCCATAGAGTCATCTAGTCCAGCCCCCTGCAATTCAGTAACGCCTCAAGAGACCCAGACACACAGAGGTGTTCCCCCAGCCCTTTTAACCTATGCCGTAAGTAAGTAAAAGCAGCCTGCTTGATCAGACTAGAGTTACACCTAGCGCTGCATTTTCCTCCCCACAGTGTCAAAAGAGATGCCCTCTGGAAAGCCCACGAACCAGGTTCTCTTTTAACTGGAGATGGCAGAGATGAAGCCTGCAAATGCGGGGTAGGGGAGGCCCCAGAAAGCAGCAGGAGCTGCATCTGTCCTCTGTAGCTCATCTCTCCTGTTGCCGGTGGCAGAGTTATGCCCAGAACACAAACACACACATACGCACACAACAGGAAAGTGGCAGGACCCCCTGCTAGATTAGCACAAAGGACAGGAACTGAGGCGGAGATGAGAAGTGGTTAGCAAGACGCAAAAGAAAGTTGAAGCTAAGGATGGTGGTGCCCTTGGAGGAAGAGGAAGAGGAAGAGGAGGAAGAAAAGTGGCAGAGCTGCAGGAAAAAAGGGTTCCAGACACCTGACAGTTCCATGGTAGATTCCCTTGCGATGGAGGCTTGCGGCACCCACAGCGCAGTACGTGGCTGCTTTGCTGCAGCGCTTCTACAGAGAGAGAGACAGAGTCACTGTGCAGGAGGCCGTGGGGCTGCGGAGGGCGGTTAGAGAAAGGCACACGGAGGGAGAAGAGAAGAGAGAGGAGCGTCTCCTTCAGAAGGCGGGCAGCACCAGAGTAGCTCAGGTTAGTGGGAGCAAGGGCTGTGACAGCAGAGGAGAGGAAAGGCAGGAGAGAGACCCAGACGTTGCAGGAAGACAGCGGGTTGCAAAGCGAGGGAGCGCTGCTCCGAGGAGGAAGGAAGGCCCGAGAAAGAGGAGACACAGCGACACGGCAGGGAGCAGAGCAAAGAGCCAGCCTCTGGAGGTCTCTACAGGGTGGGGCTTCTGCAGAAGAGCTTGGCTTCGCGGCTCAGAAGGTGCCCACTGCCCATCACACCATCAGCCACTCAGGGATGCTGGCAGTAAGACGCAAATCCCTTTTAAAAGCAAGAGGCGTCTTCACTTGCTGATGAGCTTGTGCTCCAGGGAAAAGGCACTTGCGGAGGGTCGGTCCTGGCTGGCCAGGGCTAGAGAGCCACAACCTACAAGGCAGGGGGTATGGGGAAACGTTACCTGAGCACCCCGGACGGGATCTGTGTCCGCTCGCGGGTACGTGTTAAAAGGCCGCCCGGTCTGCTGTGCCGTTTTCATGACCCCCTCGGAGATGGGGATATTTGGGGTCCGGATATTGGGTCCCGAAAGGGGCCGCTTTTCCCGGGGGGACTGTGGGCTGGTCTCCCCGGTGTAGGTCGATTTGGGTCTTTTGTCGGGGCCGTCCACACGCTCCCTTCTGACCACGCGCTCCGACGGCTCCTTCTCAGCAGCCGTCTCCCTCCTCCCGTCTCGCTCGTGCGGCCTGTGCCTGTGGTCCGAGAAGGGCTTGTGGTAGTCTGGAGGGGGCGGCCGGTGGTGAGGCTTGCCCGTGGGCTCCTGCCCCCGGGGGTGCTGTGTGGCTGTCCTGTCTTCCCGGCTCCTCTCCCGGCTCTGGTCCAGCTCGTTCCGGGAGCCATGGCGGTTCCGCTCCTTTAGCTCTTTGCCTCTGCTGCCCCCAGAGTCTTCCTCGGCGACGGCAGCATGGTAGTGATGGTGGTGGTGGTGGCGGGAGGGCCTAGCCAGGGCCTCGCTCAGGCCGTTCTCCTGGTAGAGCTGGTCGTGCCGAGGCGGGAAGGGGGGGCTGTCCCTGCGCAGGGAGTTGGAGCGCGACACGGACATGTTCTCAAACTCATCCAGCAGCCAGGCCAGGGAGCCGTCCTTGGCCGCCTTGTTCCCCCGCACGATGGTCTTTATGCGCGGGGCATGGAAAATGGAAGCGGCAGGGAGGGGAGGGAGAAAAAAGACAAACACAAACACAAAAGAAAATAAGGTGAGCAACACAAAAACAAAAAAGAAATTAAGGGGCTTGGTGGATGCCTGGCAGCTGGTCAGTTTTGGCACACACGCACACACAAAATGAAGCGTACAGAAGCATGTGGGCGTCGGGAGGGGGCGCTGTTGCTCACACACTGGAGAAGCAAGGCCTTTAAGGAAGCTGCTCTTAATTCTGAAGTAATTTCCCCATATACACCCATTCCATCCGTGCATTGAACCTTCCTTGAAAACCACAAATGCAGGCGATAACAACGCTTGACTCAAAAAGAAATGGCTTGAAGGAAACGGTAAAGCCTCTAGATTTGTTATCCGAAGGCACAAACCAAGATGCTATCTACGTAAAATGCATTGCCGTCATTTATGCTGCATCAGTCTGCAAAGCTCTGATTTCAGAGCCTTCCAATCACAGCATGGCCACCATCTCTTCCTCTTGCCAGAAAAAAAAGGGGGGGGGTTTGCAAGACCACACTCATGTGGCCTTCCACCGGTGGCCCAGGAAAAGGCTTACTCCTCCCTCACATATCAGGTACACATCCTCTGGGGTCAATGCAAGAACCTTTCCCTCCCCTCCCCTCTGCACCTGCCAAGCACTTCAAATGCAAAGCAACTTTCACATCCCACCTTTTCCACTGGCTTCCGAAGTGGAGATATGTTGCTTTGCTCCCCCCTCCCCTCCTCAAGGCCTGATCCTATACTTTTGCACCGGCTCTTATCACACTCTGCACAGCGCACAGATCGGTTGCATGCTGCAAGCAAGCAAGAGGACACAACAGCCAGGCCAGGCCAGGCATGCAGATTATTGTTTTTTCCCTTTCAAAACCAGACCCACACATCTGCTAGAACACTCTGAAGGACACCCTGCCAGACTGAAAACAGATTGCGGTGTCTGGAACCGAGACACCCAACCCCAAGCACACCACAATCCACCACAAGAAACTCCTGCAAGAGCGCTGAAGGATTTGGGAGGCAAGACCTGTGTGAGGCCTGCAGTACAGATCTGTGGGTGTTAGCAGGAGGGCTTCCCAGGATCGCTCCTTTCACTCACAAGGGCCCTTTCTGCCATGCTGATTTATTTAGAGCATTTGTACCTGTCTCTTCAGGTACAAGAGCGGCTTACATCCCATCAAAACAGGACAGTCCCTGCCCCACAGATTACAATCTCAAAGAAAAGACATTCAAGGAGAAGGGAACAAGGAGGGAGGAGGAAAAATCAAAACTCAGGCACCCGTTTCTAAACAGCCTTTTCTATACTGACCAGCAGGCACAGTTTAGGGGCAGGAAGTGCTTGATGGAGCTGGCCTTTCAGTAAAGCTGACCAAGTGAGAGCCCTGCTTCTTATCTCTCCTGCTGACTCAGTCTGGTGGAATGGCTGCCCCTAATGACAGTTGCAGGAGAGGAGGCCTGATGGAGCTACTTTTACATCGGAGGACTTTAAGAAAAAATTTCCAGCACCAACGTAACAGCCTTTGGCTCACACAGCATTTGAAATTTGCCAGGCGCATCTTGCACCTGGCTATCAGTCACTTGCAACCAAGGGAAGATACCCGGGCGCCAGGACGGTGCCTGACATCTCCACCATCTGGAGGTGCATGCCTGGGGGTCCTTGGGTCTTGCCTGTTTTTCGCACGCTAACAACACACCCTTTAGAATTCTATCAGTGATATTCTCTCTGCCAAATCAGAACAAATTTCAGGATCAAAAAGTCACATTGAAACATACAACTTTCAAGCTGCCTGGCCCCAAAATGGCAAACTAGGCATTCTGTGTCGGCGACTGTAACCCTGGTTTAAGGAGTCATTTGGCACCCAGCTTATATATCTGAGTTTTTAACACTGGTTTCTCAGACATGCAAATGGTGCAAGTCAACATTCAGTTATCTGTGACCTACTAGAACCAAGAACCTTCCTTATATTTGCAGCCTACATGCAACGCTTTATTCCCAGAACAAGCAGCGCTAAGGCTCCAGGAGCCTGATAGAAAGTCTCACACTCTGCCTTCAGAACGGCTCCTAAGCTCAAAGAGGCTGGTTGGTGAAGGAAAGGAGGAGACTAGACGAGTGGGCACACAAACTTCTGTTATTCCGCCTCTGCCAAAACAGGACCCGTAAGCCAGACGCTTAGCATGGGGACACCCGACTGCTGCCATGAATGTTCCTCCAGCCCAAATCCAAAGCAAGCGAGATGCTGCCATCTTCACTCTACCCTGGGAGGAAATGCGCAGATTCCTCAGATCAGGAGCTTGAAAAACGCTCTCCGCCAACAGCCGCACATGTGGGCCAAAGCAGCAACACAAATAAGCACCCACACCCACAGAGAAAAGTACAGCTTTCGGGTAATTGGCTCGGTGACTGTACAGTTATACAGGGGATTATGGCGGCGAGGATGCATTTATAAATAAATATTCCAGAAATGCACTCTTGCTCCTTGCTCCCTTGGATATGAAAACCTGACCTCAGCGCTTGCAGCCCTCCCAAGGATCCCTGATCTTTCTGCAAAGAGTGATTCTGTCCCAGTTTACACAATCAGCAGGCTTTTTTCGAGGACTGTACCACTTCAGGCTATGGTGGCAGGGGGTGGGGAGAGAGAGGAGAATGCTTCCCCCCTGCAAATAATTGCCTCTACACAGGAAGTTAGGAATATGAACCCTGTATATTTGAAGGAGCATCTCCACCCCCATCGTTCAGCCGGGACACTGAGGTCCAGCTCCGAGGGTCTTCTGGCGGTTCCCTCACTGTGAGAAGCAAAGTTACAGGGAACCAGGCAGAAGGGTTGGTTCAGTAGTGGCAACCGCCTTGTGGAACGCCCTCCCATCAGATGTCAAGGAAATAAAACAACTATTTGACTTTTAGAAGACATCTGAAGCCAGCCCTGCGTAGGGAAGTTTTTAATGGTTGGCACTTTATTGTGCTTTTAATATTTTCTTGGGAGCTGCTCAGAGTGGCTGGCGCAACCCAGTCAGATGGGTGGCATATAAATAATAAAATTATGATTATTACCAAGGCAGGGAGAAGAGCTTGCAGCCTAGCCTCCCCAACCTGCTACTCTTCTATATGTAACAGCGTCTATGTGCAAAACTTCAGTAGGAACCTTGCAGCCCGCAACGGCACCATTTTAGTCCATAATCCTGCAGACTGTATAAAAAGGGGCCGCACAGCATCACTGGAGGTGAGGACCTAAGACCCTAAGAGCGCCAAGGGGGCCCCACCTAGCCCAAAATCCTGTTCTCACAGTGGCCAACCAGATGCCCAAATGCAACACCACTCTCCTCGCTTGCAGTTGCCAGAATTTAAGGCGCATGCTGTCTCTGATTCTGGGGCAGGACGCAGAGCCAGCATGACTAGGAGCCATTCAGGGTCTTACCCCCCCCCCAACGAAAGGGAAGTGGCTGACGGAGATGGGAAAGAGAGGAGGGCCACATCTATAGTGCACCAGCGCACAAAATCCATGCACGCGCCCTTCTCCCCCGCTGAAGCCCTTTCGGTCAATGTGGGCCGTCCTCAATGAATGTGTTTAGTATGCCAAGAGCGGCTGCCTTTTGCCCCCAGCCTACACAATGCATAGCTCCAACTGTGGAACCTCTTTCATTGGAGAGATGTGTGAGCGCATAAAGATTTCCTTATCAGAGAGCGCTCAGGCTCATCTAGCCAGCTGGAAACGTCAAGAGGCAAAGATTCCCAAGAGGCGGGCTTGCCGGAGGGCGTGGGGTGGGGGGAAGAGAGGGAATGTGCTCATGGAAGAAAGAGAGATCAGAGCCGCAGGATCAGCATAGAATCACAGAACTGCAGAGTCGAAAGGGAGCCCCAGGGGCCATCTAGTCCAACCCCCTGCAATGCAGGGGTCTCAACTGAATCAGACACAAGAGAAGGCCATCCAACCTCTGCTTAAAAACCTCCAAGGAAGGAGAATCCATCATGACCTGATCAAACAAGGTCCAGATTCTGGGCCAAGAACACTCCTAAACCCTATAACGCGCCATTACACAAGCACACTTGGCACAAACTGGTTCTAGTCCAACGCGGCGCCCAAAGGGGCAGAACCAGAAGGTTTCTTCCACATGGGCATGTGGCGGCAAGAGGAGATCTATGAGGCAACGGGGAGTAGGGGAAGGCTGAGTGAAAGGGGGTCCCCGGAAAAGTGCAGGCTACAGACTAAGCGATGCAGGCTTTGCTCCCCGCGAGAGAAGCAGATGGTGTGTGTGGTTGGACTTGCTCAAGAGTTTCATCTGACAAAACCACACTGACGTTCACACAAGCCGTGCAGGAGCTGTGCCTGGTGTCAGAGAAATGCCCAAGTGCCGTGCGCTAACTGCTCCCACATGCATGGAAACTGCTCTCTCCACAATGGCAGGTGTTTTGTTGGATAAAGGGAAAAGGGAGATTCTAGTATCTAAAGTTGCATGGAAGAGGGGAGCAAGCCTGTTTTCTGCTGCTCCAGAGGGGACGGCCCAAACCAATGTGCTCAAACGACACATCAGGAAGAACACATCATGTGCTCAGACGATACTAAGCATCAGGAAGAACTTCCTGGTGGTAAGAGCTATTCGACAGTGGAACAGACTCTCCTTCGTTGGAGGTTTTCAAAGAGAAGCCGGGTGGCCATCTGCCAGAGATCCTTTAGCTGCAATTTCTGCATTGCAGGGGGCTGGACTAGATGACCCTTGGGGGTCTCTTCCAGCTCTACAGTTCTGCGTTTCCCAGAGCTGAACCTTCCACAGCAGGTTCTGTGCCTAAGCACAAAGAGCAAGAGGGAGAGGGATGGGCTTCTTAGCTCCAAATGCCGTTCCTGGACTCGCCAGGAAACGGCCTGAAGCAGCAATGCGCAGCGTGTTGCCTTGAATGAGTTTCTGAAGTGTCCTCCTGGGTAAACAAGAGGCAATTTGCAGAGGCCTGCAGATCCCACCCTGGGAGCCCGGCTCGTCGGAGGCGGCAACAGGGGCCCCTCCCCACTGCAGCTCCCAGAGCACCCCTGGGACAAGGCGCCTCGCCCTCCCCAAAAATGCAGCGCTGCGCCTCCAAGGGAAACAAGCAATCCCTGCAAAACTGCCGTGGCGTTTATTGGGAAGGCAGGGAGGGGTTGTTTAGTTCCCTAAACAAGGCACGTCCCAAATTCTGGGCAAATTAGGCTCCCCGGAGAGATGGGGCAGGATGACACCAGAAGCAGGGAAAGGTGTGGGTGAGTGGTCAAGGGGAAAGCAGGGAAGAGGCTTGGAAGAACAGCCAAGAAAGGGAACACCCAGCAAGATGGCTCTACTAGAATACTGCAGCTAGGGCAGGGGGCAGGGGGAGATTTGAGCTGGCACTTCCTATATACAGTGCTACCTCAGGTTACATACGCTTCAGGTTACATATGCTTCAGGTTACAGACTCCGCTAACCCAGAAATAATACCTCGGGTTAAGAACTTTCCTTCAGGATGAGAACAGAAAACGCACAGTGGCAGTGGGAGGCCCCATTAGCTAAAGTGGTGCTTAAGGTTAAGAACAGTTTCAGGTTAAGAATGGACCTCCGGAACAAATTAAGTACTTAACCCGAGGTACCACTGTATATATATGCTTTTTAACATATCATTTTCAACAGTAATTAAACATTCTTTTACATCTTATTCAATTTTTTTGACTTCCATCAGTCCTGTCTGAAAATTTTCCAATCTAATCTCTTAGTCTGCATTTCTTATTTTCCCTACGACATTTCAATCTCATAATCAATATCTCTATCTTTTTCCACTTTGTAACACTTCGTATATTTCTCCTTACAAAACTTCTTGTAGTCCTACTAGCGTAATTTGTTGATTACAGTTGCTCTTCAAATAATCCATATACAGTGGTACCTCGCAAGACGAAATTAATGCGTTCCGCGAGTTTTTTCTTCTTGCGAGTTTTTTGTCTTGCGAAGCACGGTTTCCCATAGGAATGCATTGAAAATCAATTAATGTGTTCCTATGGAAACCGCTTGCCGGGCTGGCGGTGCGGAGAAGGGCTTTTCTCCCCACCGCAAGCCTTCAGGACAGGTCCGGGAACAGAGGGGAAGGCGCGCTGCGCTTCTCCTCTGTTCCCGGAGCTTGCGGGGCTTGCGGTGAGGAGAAAGGCTTTCCTCCCCACCGCCAACATTCAGAACAGCATTCTGAATGTTGGCGGTGGGAAGGAAAACCCTCCTCCCACCGCAAGTCTTCAGGACAGGTCCGGGATCAGAGGGGAAGGCGCGTTGCAAACAGCCCCGCGAACAGCCATCCGAAGGCTGGCGCGGGGAGAAGGGCTCTCCGCCCCACCGCCAGCCTTCGGAGGAGCCTTCCGAAGCCTGGCGGGGGGAGGAGGTCTCTCCACCCCACCGCCAGCCTTCGGAGGAGGTCCGAGGACAGTGGGGAAGACGCGCTGCGCTTCCCCGCTGTCCCCAGAGATTTCCCTATGGGCTTTCATCTTGCGAAGGAAGCCCATAGGGAAATTCGTCTGGCGAAGCACCTCGAAAAACGGAAAACTCTTTCTTCTTGCGAGTTTTCCGTCTTGTGAGGCATTAGTCTTGTGAGGTACCACTGTACTTCTTCCAATCTTCTGTAAATCTCTGGTGAATCGCTGGCACTTCCAACAAGGTGGGGCTCTGGCTAAGAGGCAAATTCCCCTGCCATCAGCGCCTCCCGGACCCAAGCAGACCAGTCTCATCAAGCCCCACACCAGGCTGCAGCGGCAGGACTGGAACAACAGGTCTTTGGCTTTTATTCAGACCCAAGCCTTTCCCTCGCTTCTCTCCAGGAAGGCAACACGGGCTGAGTCACCCTCTGCTGAAATTACACGGAGGAGCAGCCTCTGCTGTGACCTGAAAGTCCCAAGCCACTTCCTCTGTGGTCAGGGGTGCGACAGGACTTCCGCCCCTACCTTGTACTTGGGGACAGGGGCAGCAAGCAGGTGGCGCCTGGACGTGCCAGCCAGCCGGCTTATTTAAAAGGACAACATCCACTTTGGGCTTACAGAAATAAATGCAAACTAAACCATGCACATGCCATTTTAAAATGCAATGTTGTTAGCAGAGCGACCAGGAGATAAACCACATACAAAACAGCTGGACACGCAAAAAGGCATTCCGATCGATTTTGGTATGAACGCTGAAGCCTCAGGGCCAGGTTCAAGGCCATGCAAGCATTCAGACCTAACCAAGTGTCACAGAATTGTAGAGTTGGAAGGAACCCCAGGGGTCATCTAGTCCAACCCTCAATCACACCTAAAGAACCCCTGACAGGTGGCCCTCCAACCTCTGCTTAAAAACCTCCCGTGAAGGAGAGCCCACCACTTCCTCCTGCCCTCTACCTGGCAGTACAATGATTTATTTAACTCTCCCCAATACACTTTGTTGTCCTTGAATCCTGCTAGCCCATAGAAAGCCAGACACTGATATCCTAATGCCTAAATGGATGCCTTCTCCATCAGCTAACCCTGACAGGGTTGCCTGTCACTATCTGCTCCTGGCCTGAACTAAAAGCTGAAGCAGGGCTCCCCTTGCTGCCTCCTTGGCTAAGTAAATAGACAAACACAGACATTCTCCTTACCGCTAAGGATGTTCATACTGGTAAGCTGTCGAGGGTGGGCTGGCTAGCAGGATGAGTCCCAAACCGGCACCCCATAGTACAGGAAGTGCAATAAATATCTTCCAGGAAAACCAGCCAGCAAACCCCTTCCCCCATCGGACACGAACCTTTAAAAGCCTGTCGGTTTCCAGATGTGGGTGAATCACTGTTGACTTGAGGACACAAACCACGTTGTTTTCAGGATCAAGTTCCTGACTTGCTAACACGCAGCGCTGTACCAACCCCCCTGCGCCCTCCAGCAGAAGGCATTTCGGCTCCTCCGCCTCAAGCTGAACCTCGTGATGCTTCTGAAAGAGCCAGGCGCTTCTGCCCCCAGAGGCCAACCCAGAGCTGCTTCACACACACACTGCATTTGACCCCTTGCCTGCTGCACTGGGACTCCACTCCCACGTCCAGATTTTGGCTCTGGCGTTCAGGCCTGGGTGTCCCGCAGCTCCGAAATGTGTCAGGCTTGCGGTCCACTCTCTCCCCCACCCGCCTCACCCTGGGAAAAAAATTAGCTGAGCTACAAACTCACTACATGCAGGACACATACACCGCCCCATTCCACAAATGGAAGGGGCCGTTCTATGCCTGAACCAAGCAGTCGTTCAGAGACGACATCTCATTTTGCATGCTTGGCAAGGGGAGCTTCTCGCGCTACACCCCAGAGACGGGGGTCCAAAACTCCAGTCACTCCTATGTCCAAGCACAGCACAAACGACAGACAGGATACCCGGTGGGTGAGGGTAGCAAACTTCTGACATGGACAGAAATCGAGTCCGACAGAATCCGCTCATTACTTCATCAGAAAGAAATTCAGGAAGCTGTTCTGATGTTACATTTAGTCTTGTGAACGCACCCCAAAGCCTTCAAGGTTACACTGCAACCGGAATCCATCACCCGGCTCAACTCACATGTCCAGGAGTTTTGCCAGATGGCAGCAAACTGCAGTCTTGGGAGACACGCTGAGTTCTCAAAAACCATTCCAACCTTATGGCTGGTGACAAAGTGGTGGGGTGAAATGACCCCAAGCTTACTTTGAGAGTCTCCTCTAGCGGTTTGAAGCTCTAGGTTCAGGATGTGTGTCCCCCTCTCCCTCCCCCCCCACCCCCAGACACTACTTACACAGCATCAAAAGGTCTACAGCTAGCACCTGTCCACATCAGAGCAGGCTGCAGCTGCAGCTACCAGCTGGCCATTTTATGGCTTACTCACTAAGCCAATGCTCAGAAGCACATTCCCATTCCGACAGAAATGTATGAAGTTCAGGTCCCATACGAGAGCAAAGCTAGTGCCATCTACCTTCTGAGAGCCAGACTGGACGGCTGTAATGCACACTGGATCCACCAACGGCTTCGGCCGCTTGGCCGACTCCTCGATGATGCCCTGCCATTGCCTCGGCAGCCCTATGAACTTCTGCTCCTGCTGGTCATAGCCCGTGTGGACCCGGTGCTCAAAGTTGGAGGGGGCGGAGATCTCAATGCGCTTCTTCTTCTTGCTGAACATGGTGATGTTGGCTAGCAGACCTGAAAGGAAACACAGAAGGCGGTTTAGAAAAACAGAAAGCGAGAGGAAATCATAGGAAAAGAAGAAAACAGGCATATAAGGGTCAGTATAAAGCTTTGGCTTGAAATCGAAAATGGGCAACAGCTTTGCAGAAACGTCCTACGTATGGGTCAGGCATTCACAGACATATAACAAACTAAAAGGGTGCAGAACTCAAACGCTCTCCTAGGACCAGGCTTCAGAAATGTTGGACTACAGCTCCCATCAGCCCCAGCCAGTGCAGCGCTTGTAGCCCCAAACATCTGGAAGGTACCAGGCTGTGGAAAGGATAAGCCTCAAGAACCCTCAAGCAAATGAAGCTCTGGCTTGTTGCAGGAGCTGGAAAAACGTCCCAGTCATTCCCTTCCTTTGCTCAAGACTGAAAACCACAGGAGAGGAGGGGTGCTCTTGTGCCCGGATCCTGCTTGCTGGTTTCCGCACAGGCATTAATTAGGCCACTGCCGGAACAGGATGCTGGACTAGATGGGCCATTGGCGTGACCCAGGACACTCTTATGTGCTCTCTCTTCTTTTGCAGTCGCTGCACAATGAAGAAACCGATCAAGGAGCTTGACAAAAATATTAAGAGAAAAGCAAGACAAGCCATTGGCATCCAAGCTCAAGTTCTGCAATACCACGGCCTAGGACCCTCGTACCTACAGGACCGCCTCTCCTGGTCTGCCCTGCAGAGGACCTTAAGGTCCATATATAGCAACACCCTAGAGATCCCGGGCACTAAGGAAATCAGATTAGCCTCAACCAGAGCCAGGGCCTTTTCAGTGATGGCTCCGGCCTGGTGGAACGCTCTGTCTCATGAGACCAGGGCCCTGCGGGATCTGATTTCTTTCCGCAGGGCCTGTTTGACAGAGTTGTTCCACCTGGCCTTTGGCTTGGGATCAGTTTGATTCCCTCCCCCCCTCTTTCTTTTTCCTTTCTCCTCCTGTGAAGAGGCTGCATCCTAATGTTTTACCATTGTATCTTAATCTTTTAAATTGTATTTTAATCAACTTGTTTTTATTATTGGTTGTTAGCCGCCCTGAGCCAGGTCTTGGCTGGGGAGGGCGGGGTATAAATAAAAATATGATGATGATGATGATGATGATGATGATGATGATGATTATTCCAATCGGCTGTTATCAGTTTGGCCTGTTTGTCCATCTAGTTCTGTACTTTCTCCTCTAGCTGGCGATGGCTCTCCAAGGCCTTGCGCTCAGAGAGAGGGAGAGGTTTTTCCCATTACCTGCTACTCAGGTCTTTTTAACTGGAGGCTCTGCCAGGGACTGAGTCTCAAACCTATTGCCTACAAAACTGGTGCTCTGCACTGACTTATAGTCCCTCCACACGAGAAAGAATAGAGCCACGAGGTCAGTAAGATTCGGGGCAAGACACCTTGCAGTATCACTGCTTCCAATGCCAGCAGCGTAATCACTGCAAACTTATTCCCAGTCACAACACTGGGAACCCTTGAATTCTGGCTACAAAGGACTACAGAGCTGGCTGGCTGTGAACCTTCCTCCAGCGATGGAACCAAAAGCCTTACACATTTGGAGAATCTACTCTCCTGGAGGAAGCGGAGACAACCAAAAAAAGTACACACAACTACATGAGAGCAAAGGAACAGCCCAGCACATGGCATGACAGAAGTATTTTTATTTATCTCATTTATTTAAAGCATTTGCAGGTTGCCTTTGTTGACATAAAACAGGGTGGAAAAAAAGCCTTCTCCAAGGGAAACCTTGGAGATCAATACAGCAGCACATCAAACATTCTCAGAGGGAACTCGAAGATACAAAAGCCACTTACGAGACAGACAAACAAAGTGTGTTTTGAAATGAGACTTTAGCCACGAGGATAAGGATCGGGTGGATACAAGTGAAGCTCTCTTTAATAGAGTCAGAGCAGGCAATGTGTACAGGTAGTGCTTTAAAAAACCCACAGGACTCCTGATGACATTCCCATGCTTCTTAAAATATCTCTTGGCCACCAGATGCGAGGAATAGGGAGGGGATGTGGATCAAGGAGATAAAAAACTACAGTGGGCACTCAGGTTACAGACGCTTCAGGTTACAGACTCTGCTAACCCAGAAATAGTACCTCAGGTTAAGAACTTTGCTTCAGGATGAGAACAGAAATCGTGCTCCGGCAGCACAGCGGCAGCGGGAGGTCCCATTAGCTAAAGTGGTACCTCAGGTTAAGAACAGTTTCAGGTTAAGAACGGACCTCCAGAACGAATTAAGTTCTTAACCCGAGGTACCACTGCACACAACTTTAAAAAGACATCTGGAGGCAGCCCTATATTGGAAAGTTTTTAAAGTTTGATGTTTTACTAGGTTTTTATATATGCTGTAAGCCGCCCAGAGTGGCTGGGTGGCGTATAATAATAGTAATAATAATGATGATGATAATAATAATGATAATAATAGTAATAATAATAATAATAATAGTTCTCCTGAGGAACTCTGAGAGCCGCCCCTTCCAGAGGCATCTGCCTGGCCACTGCCAGACTCCCCACAGCAAGCCAAATCTATTCTGAAAGTGGGGCAGGATCTTTCTTCTTTGCTCCACATGCCAGCCCGGTCCTTTCCCAGCGTCTGTCCTGCTTCTGCCTGCACACCCCTGCCTCAGCGCATCCTTGGGGAGAGCCTCCTCCTACTCGGAGAAACAGTTTTGTTTTGACTCATCTGTCCCACAGGTGCCTGAGCCCTTAATGACCCCAGAAAGCATTCCTAAAACTGACTGCAGTCGGAAGCGCTCAGCACTTTGTGGGATCAGATCTATGTCAATCCCGGCTGGCGGCTTAATCGCAAACACACAGACACATCCGGTTCTTATTGCACAATGACAGTGGCCCTCTCTTGAACCAGGGCAAGGGAGGAGTTCCAAACCACTTCCAAGAGACTCTGATCAGCGATGATGAAGAGAGCATCGCGTCACAACCTTTCCTGCACAATAGGATCACACTTTATGCATGGGTTTAGTTCCTAAGGTAAAGGTAAAGGGACCCCTGACCATTAGGTCCAGTCGTGGCCGACTCTGGGGTTGCGGCGCTCATCTCGCTTTACTGGCCGAGGGAGCCGGCGTCGAGCTTCCGGGTCATGTGGCCAGCATGACTAAGCCGCTTCTGGCGAACTAGAGCAGCACACAGAAACGCCATTTACCTTTCCGCTGGAGCAGTACCTATTTATCTACTTGCACTTTGACGTGCTTTCGAACTGCTAGGTTGGCAGGAGCAGGGACTGAGAAACGGGAGCTCACCCCGTCGCGGGGATTCGAACAGTCGACCTTCTGATCGGCAAGCCCTAAGCTTTTGGGTTTAACCCAAAGCGCCACCCGCGTTTGGTTCCTAGGGTATACCCAAATCCTTGGAGTTGCCCTGCAGCTAGCAGATGAGGGGCAGAGAGAAATCCCCTCACTCCCAGAGACCATGCACTGAGTGGGCCTTCTCAGCAAGAAATGTAGAGAGCTAAAAAGAGCTGCTTGCACCAGGAAACCCAAGAGGAACCAGAGTGAAAAGAGATTTTATGCTCTCTGACTTGCTTGGGGGGCAAGGCTTGCTCAGTGTCAGCTCAAGGAGACTGGGGTCCTCATGTGAGATCTTACGGAAACACAATGACCTCACAGCAGCGTTCCAGAGCCCGTGTGCTGAGTTCATCTTGCTCCCCAAGCAAGGTGGAGAGCTTAAAAGCTCCTTCTGCACCAGATAACCCCAAGCAGACCTGACACAAAGGAGCTTTTTTGCTTGGATCTAACTTACGCCGTTTCAACCAGCCTGCCTTCAATCGCGCCCAGTTGAAATCACACAAATGCACGCAGGGTGCGACTGTACTGCGCTAGACCCAAAAGCAGAGGGCGACACGGCAGAGAGACCGGAGGAAATCGGATTTTCCTGGGCTGCAAGGAAGCTTTGGCACCAGGGGAGATCTAAGCAGGTCTTCCCGAGCTGCTGTAAATAAGGAAAGGCCTGGCTTGTTTACATCCGTAGGATGGCGCATCCTTGAAAGACAAAGGCAGGACAAGAGAACAGGCAAACATTTTGCTCAAGGCAGACTGAAGAGCACTCGGGATCAGCACAAAGAAGATGGCTGAAGCGGTCAAAATGGTTATGTATTCCTGGTATCTCACCTGCTGCTCATCCACTGCCTTCCCTTCAACCAGGTAGCCTCAACCTCAACGGAGATTCAGACTTAATACCACTGACCAGAAGAGGCTGTGGGAGCTATTACCGTATTTTTCGCTCTATAAGACACACCAGACCATAGGACGCACCTAGTTTTTGGAGGAGGAAAACAAGAAAAAAAAATATTCTGAATCCCAGAAGCCAGAACAGCAAGAGGGATCTGGCTTCTGGGATAGCTGCGCGCAGCCTCTCCCGGGCAGCGGGATGAAGGCTCCCCCAAAAGCCGCGCTCCCTTTAAAGAGGGAGCGGAGTGTGTGTGTGGCTCTTGGGGGCTTTTCCCCGAGGAGGGAGAAGGGCAGCCCTTCTCCCTCCTCGGGGAAAAGCCCCCAAGAGCCGCACACACGCTCCACGCGGCTCTTTAAAAGGAGAGCTGAGCAGAGCCTCCCGCCTGCATTCGCTCCATAAGAAGCACACACATTTCCCCTTACTTTTTAGGAGGGGGGAAGTGCGTCTTATAGAGCGAAAAATACGGTAAGTGCCTTCCTATTCTGGGTCACACTTCTTTTTATACTAAATCAAGCCACCTTGTGGGTTGCCAGAACAAGGGAGAGCAGTGGCAAAAGTAGGTGCAGCAACATGTGACTTTTTCTCCATCCAGGGAAGCAAGAGGCATCACCAGAGTTCAGGTCTCAAGTAACCGCTTGACCAAAATAAAAGCATGGAGCAGAACGAAAACCAAAGCATGAATGATCTGCCCTGGTTGACATTTTCGCTTTCAAGTACAAAGCGAATGCACAGAAGCGGGTCAGATTTTCGTATCACAAAGGAGGGTGGGGGAGCAAGAGGAAGTCTGATCCTTTGGCAAAACTGAGCACAAAGGCATCTCAAGATTGCTGCAAAGGATTTCACTGAAGTTCTGCGAGTGCGCGAGTTGACTGTGAAGGGGTACAAGGCAGAAAATGGATTCAAATCTCTAATCCACAAAACACGGATCTGGAGTTCATGCCCCTTGCACGTACAAAGATCCCTCCTCACTCACCCCAACCGAGATTTTAAAGGCCAGAGGGCTTGACCTGCAGGCACCTCTCTGTCAAAGTTGCCTCAAACCATGTGTTGTGGCAAAAACAGATAAAACTGCAGCCAAAATTCCAGGAAGAAAACTGGTGCCGTCTTGAAATAGAAGCAGCACGACCAGGCAATTTTAAGAATGAAAAGTGTTTTTAATTTCTGAGGCCAAAAGGCAGGATATAAATGATTTTTAAAACCATTGGGACCTTACAACAAAATATTGCAGTACGGAATGCCTCTGCTAAGGGCTCCAGCCACTCCAGTCTATCCTCCATTATTTATTTAGGGAGGAACACACTTGTGTCCAATTCAAGATATATTGCATTTTTTAAATTTCTCCAGTGAAGTCTATGGGAAGCTCTCTCTTCTATCCCTGGGGACGCTGAGAAACAGCTTCTCAGTGTGAACCAGGAAGTAAGCTATGGCTCTTTCTATCCATAAGAAACATATGCACCATCTATACCACTGCATTTTAGCCCCCAGCTGTCCACCATGCAGTTGTCCGGTCATTCCCTTATCAATCTCTCAACATCCTGTGCCACTTGAGTTATGAGGGTCATTTTGAGTACCACTCCTATAAATTAATTTTTCTCTGTAGGCTTTTTGTACTTGTGTATACCTTGGGGTTAGGGACGCGGGTGGCGCTGTGGATTAAACCACAGAGCATAGGACTTGCCAATCAGAAGGTTGGTGGTTCGAATCCCCATGACGGGGTGAGCTCCCGTTGTTCGGTCCCTGCTCCTGCCAGCCTAGCAGTTCGAAAGCACATCAAAGTGCAAGTAGATAAATAGGTACCACTCCAGTGGGAAGGTAAACGGCGTTTCCGTGCACTGCTCTGGTTCGCCAGAAGCAGCTTAGTAATGCTGGCCACATGACCTGGAAGCTGTACACCGGTTTCCTCGGCCAGTAAAGCGAGATGAGCGCCGCAACCCCAGAGTCGTCCGCGACAGGACCTAATGGTCAGGGGTCCCTTTATCTTTACCTTTATACCTTGGGGTTACCCACAAGTCCGCAGGCACTTCTCTCACAATGTGGGCATTGTGGTTTTGGGTACATAAGCACAAGACTCCAGCCAGTATAACGCAGGATAAACACAACCTCTCCCCACTTCCTTCCATTTTGTGTTGAGTGGCCTGAGACAAGAAAACCCTCTTTCAAACTGAGAGCCAAGGTTTGCCGCACTGAACAGGTCAAGGTGGGATCTTTTGCAGGGTCAGTGTGGAAATGCGGTTGAAACGAGCAGGGCAAGTTTGGCAAAGTGCCTGACCCCAAAGCTGGGAAGGATCAGGAGTGACCTGGCATTGCCACCTCTGTGACTCCGATGCCCAGGTTGCCAGTGGCAACACACTGGCATCTAGCCAGCAGGAACAGTTCTGAGCCAGCCACTTTGCGATTCACGCAGGAACCATCTGGCGGACCTGCTCTGGATCTGAACTGGTGACCTACAAAAGTTTGCAGAAGCCTTTGATCCCCTTAGCAGATCCTTCAAGAGAAACCTCAGGCTTCCTTGGTGGGGCTGGAGATATGCCACGACCCCAGATGCACTGCTGGATCCAATTGGCTGCAGGGATGTCACCCCTTAAGCCAATTAAGGTACGTCGCAGCCGCCACGTAACATACCTGTGCCATACCTGCAAACCATGTTTCTCAGTCACAGCCTGGCAAATTAGAAATGAACTAATCACGGGTCCAGATGACGTCTACCTGAGAGCTCTTAAAATAATTCACATGCAGAATTGCTGGTGTAAAACTGCCAATAGCATGATGGCGTTCTACAAATTTTTGGTGCACACGGAGTAATGTGTTTTTGTTCTGGTTGCCAGACCGCAAAAGGGATGTTGTGGAGCTGGAAAAGATTCAGAAAAGGGCAACCAAAATGATCAAGGGGGCGAAGCAACTCCCATCTGAGGAAAGGTCACAACATTTGGAGCGGGGACATAATATTAAAACCCAACAGGGTGATCCAAGGAAGCTGAATACTGAAAGATTCAGGGCAGACAAAATAAAGTACTTCTTCACTTGGGCAAGTTAAAAAGGGGATTAGAGCAATTCATGGTGAACTTGAGTAATAAGCTATAGAAAGCCCTCTTTCTTCTCATGGTCCCTCTTTCCCTTTCAATCATGAACAAGGGGAGGGCACCCAAAGGTTCTGATTTTAAGTCTGCAGCAAAACTTTCCCTCAAAGGAAGAAGTGGCTCGTTTTCCTAAGGACAAACCATGTCTTGCCCTTGTGTCTGAAGTGAGCCTCTGGGTAGGTAGCCCTTTCTTTGACCCCATGTTACAAGTTAAATAGAGGGCATATGGCTAGCTGTACACCAGAAGAGCCTGCTGGATCAGGCCAATGGCCCATCTAGTCCAGCATCCTGTTCTCACAGTGGCCAACCAGATGCCCGTGGGAAACTTGCAAGCAGGATCTGAGCCCAAGAGCAGTCCTCCTCCTCCTCTTGTACCTTCTTGGAACTTGGGTAAAGGGAAAAGGCCTTGTGAATTCCTGCATTGGAGAATCAAGCATACAGTGGTACCTCCAGTTGTGGACGGGATCCGTTCCAGAGCTCTGGTCGGATCCCAAGGTTTCCGCAACCCGAGGTGCCTGTTCTGCGCACAGTGCGATAGAGCACTTCTGCGCATGCATGCATGGCGAAACCCAGAAATATAGTTCCGGGTTTGCCTCGTGCATATCCCAAAAGATAAGTAACAAGAGGGGCACGTAAGTAGAGGTACCACTGTACAGTGAGTGGTACCTCGGGTTAAGTACTTAATTCGTTCCGGAGGTCTGTTCTTAACCTGAAACTGTTCTTAACCTGAAGCACCACTTTAGCTAATGGGGCCTCCTGCTGCCACCGCGCCGCCGGAGCACGATTTCTGTTCTCATCCTGAAGCAAAGTTCTTAACCTGAAGCACTATTTCTGGGTTAGCGGAGTGTGTAACCTGAAGCGTATGTAACCTGAAGCGTATGTAACCCGAGGTACCACTGTAATAGGAAGCAGCAGGAACTGCAGCAAGACCAAAAGGTTAACACACTGGGCATCGTGCTGATTTACTATCTCCTGATTATATAGGGCTGGGGTGAAGAACAGATCTTCATCAAAGTTCAAGGCGGCCGGCAAACTTTCCAACCCAAAGAGATGGTTCTTCCAACTTCCTGCACAGCGGAAGAAACACCCCTTGGAATCAACAGCTTGCAATGCTTTATTAGCTGGCCAGACAAGATATAATTTCATGTACTTTTTGCCTCTTGCTCTGCAGAACCAACAACCTCACCTTGCTACCCGGAAGCAAGCATACCCGAATTGCCAATATCCTGTAATTGGCAGTCTTGAGGATATTGCTAATCAGAGCAAGAATATGAGCACTTAATCCATATTAACAAACAATAGCAATTTCATAAGGAGGATGTTTGTTTGTGGCCTGCCCATAATCTGTTCAGGTTGCCAGACGGGCACCACCCATCTACAGGTCTGGAAGAGGCCCATGTCCCTGGCTCGCCCAGCCTTTTGATGTGAGCACCAAAGGTGTCAGCAGTCTTGTACAGGAACAAATGCTAGACATTTGGGGCAGGTCCCTAGAAATGTCCTGAACATTCCAGACTGCTGATCCCAGAGCCAAATCGAGATCCTGGAATAGCACCAGTTGTTTCACACTCCCTGTTGCAAAGGGGTGGCAGTGGCAATAGGCCTAGAGGGCACCCTCCATTTTGCAGGATGGTGAGGGAGACCTGGCTCACTATATCTCTTCCCAACCTCAAGCGGATCTCCTGCAAAATCAGATGCAGAAGGGGGCGAACAAACACTCTGCTGGAGAATGAAAATTCAAAACTCTTCACCAACACAACAGCCAAGTTGTGCATCTCGAAGAAAAGGTGCAAATTAAGCCAATTAGCAAATTAAGTTAAACTGACATAATTTCCTCAGCTTCTACTAGCCACTGGGGTGGGGAAGACCTATCCTAATCCTCAATTTCTTAACTGGAAAGTTTCACCTCTGGCTACTGAATCATCCCCAGACATATTAGTGACCCCTGAAATTTGCTGCCCTCCAACAAATATCAATGTATGCGCTAGAACAGCCAGCAGGATGGCAACCATATATTCTCACAGAGAAATCTGAAAGAACAGGGGAGCGGATGAGTCTTGTTAAAAGATGCCTTTTTGTGCGCTATAGCCATTTTGCTTCCTGGGTTGCTAAATTAAAGAACGCATATGGGATAAAAGCCTTCCAAGTGGAGTCAGTAACCACTTCCTCCTCCTATTTCTGTGCAGCCGCCGTCCAGTTTCCAATGACACATTGCAGCAGGATCAGCCACTAAACAGCAGAAGGCTTGCAAAAGCTGCTTTGAAGACAGCACCAACTCGATCTCCGAGGGCTGAGCTTGCACTTCTCAGGTCCCTTGTGCTTCTTCTGTGGCATTCTGCTTTTTCCACACCCTGAAAACCACCAGAATCATAAAGCGCTTCCCTGACAAAGAGCTCCCAAGCCACGTCTCTCCAACACTCCTTCCTTCCATCCAGCGCAGCCCAAGAGCGAAGACAGCCCACTGTGCAGCTAACTCTCAGCCAAAGCCAACTCCCAGCTTCACTCCTGCTCTCCTCTTGTGGTGTTGAGAATTTGATGCCTTAATTTGTCCCAGAAAACAAGAAACAGTGCTATCTCTGAACCGCAACAGAGGAATAGTGCCTCCTCAACAAATAGCACAATCTTCACCATGCCTACTAAGAACTAAGTCCTACTGAATTCAACGGGGCTTACTCTCAGGTAAGCGGAGTTAGGATTGCAACCTTAAGCTCTAAGAAGTGCCAAAGCTGCCCAACTGCGGGCCGACAGCAAGACCACAAAGAGGAATTACTATACCAGCTTTCGGCCGAACACAGATCTTCACCAGGCAAAAAGAACTGACAAACTCCAGACCACGCCAGTTGCAACTTCTAAGAGATACAGCATCTGAGCCACCCGAGAAAGATGCACACCCTCCTTCCCTTCCCTGGTAATGATTACGGGAGCACAGCTCAAGAATTTCCAGGCGGGTGGCCGCGTTTAGTCACAGCTAAGGAAGAAGAAACTACAAAGAGGATTGCAGAGAAGTTTCGCTACGGAGAGATCTGGACAAACCCAGAAAAAAAAAAAGGCTCTGAGTGTTACTGGTGCTGAACAAAGCAGTGAAGATGGAGCCAGACTTACAATCCCATTCCTCCTCGTGAGACTTCATCTTGGTTTGCTCGGCGCTCCTCCACAGGCTGCAGCGTCAAAATGGGAGTAACCAAGACTAAGCTCCTGTTTATGACTTTTTGGCCCATCCTCTGTTCAATTAAATGGCTGGTGACCCCTCCCTTCTCCTCAGTCCATTGGCTGGGTGGAAGTTTCCTTACATCTGCTGCTTGGGAGCACAAACCCTGGCAGGCCGTCTCAAGGGCCACTCCCAGAGACCACCAAAGAGCTCAGAAGCCTCTTGCACACACCTTAAAGAAGTGTTTTCCAGGCCCAGAACTAACCTTCAACACCAAGGGGCTACGTGATCTGTTTTGTGCCTCGCAAAAATAATGCATCCCTACTAGCTTCCAGGCTCCACTCAGCTCTGATGTGGCAAAAATGTGTTTGGGTTGAACACATGTCCCTTTCTGCACCCCACCCTCAATTCAACAGAACACGACCACCTTTGCCCTTGTTCTTAAAATCACTAGCACTGGCATAGCACAGTGCCCCTTGGGGCAGTGAAATTATGGGGGGGGGCTTTGCTAAGAAGCAAGGGGGGGTACTGAAGTAGATTATCAGACTTTGAAGTTGGCATCACTGGATCAACTGTGTTTAATTAAATAAACCAAGTAGTTTTAATAGGGTTTTTAATAAATGTGCAATTAATTGTCTGCATTTTGAATTTTTTTGTGTCCTTATCCTTCTTAGTGGGTCATGCATAATATTTTTTTTATACAGTAGGGGCCCTGGGGAGTTTATGGAACCAAGGAGGCGGGGCCCCGAAATGGGAACTGCTGGCACGTAGGGAAAAGAGTACAGCGAGAGCACCTACCTGTTGTCAACATACCACATCAGCTCCTACCTACTTTTAAAAACAGCCTTCCCCAACTTGGTGCCCTCCAGATGTTTAGGACGCATCTCCCATCTTCATCAGCCAGCTGGGACCAATGGGAGTCAAGAGTGCAGAACATCAGGAGGACTCCAGGTTGGGGAAGACTTGCTGCAGAAGCTTCCTGCTGACAGTGACTATTGTCCTGCTGGCCAGAAGCATTCCCCCACCCCAACACACACACACACACACACACAGAGAGAGAGAGAGAGAGAGAGAGAGAGAGAGACAGACAGACAGACAGACAGACAGACAGAGAATAGCAGCCGCTCCCAGTATGGAGTGCAAAAAGGGAAGCCCAGAAGCGAACAGGGAACAATTACAGCAAGAGGATTAAGTGGAGCTTCTTCTTTGGTAGTGGTTACTGATTACTGCAGTGTAGAGCCCGATTAATGCAGTTACTCAAAAAGCAAGGAAGGTAACTGCAAATATCCTCGCAGTATTGTTGGATTTTACTTCTGTGCCCGTTTTACTTTTAGATCTAACATTACACGTTCTTGCATTTTACGGTTTTAACCTCTGTCCTGTGAGCCGCCCAGGGAGCTTTGGCTCTTGGGCAGAACAGAAACGGAAACATATGCCTACATTTGCAATGGGGACCTTATATGAAGCTGCTGTCCACAAATGCAAAGCACTAGGCCTGAACTGTCTGCTCTGAAGAGCAGCAGATCTCCATGATCCCAAATCGAGGGAGAACTTCCCAGTTCTGCTCACCAAGTACCTCTTGGTTGGAGCTTGCTCTGGATTAGACATGGGACCTTCTGCATGCACCGGAACTGGGATGTGGGTCTTGCAACCGGAGTCAAGGGAGCTTTCTTAGGCTTTCCTAATACTCTAAGCAGCCTAGAGTTGGGGAGGGGTGTGCGCAGAAAACAACTGCAGGTAACTTCACTTTCCCCCAGAGCTGGGCAACGGAGGGAATATTATTTATTGTGTCTGTCAGTCGCTTAAATAAACGGAAAGCCTCAAAGCAGCAAAAGACAAGTACACAAGCTGGCCACAACTCAGCAAATCACCATTTCTAACGTTTTCTACCTGTCCTTCAAACATAGCCAACACCTCTCTCAGCACCTTGCAATTAAAATAACCTGTTTACATGAATGAGACATGAGCACCCAGGATCAAAGAGAAATTAGCCAGTGTGGTGTAGCGGTTCGTGTGTTGAACTGGGACATGGTTGTAAAGGTAAAGGTAAAGGTAAAGGGACCCCTGACCATTACGTCCAGTCGTGGCCGACTCTGGGGTTGTGGCGCTCATCTCACTTTACTGGCTGAGGGAGCCGGCGTACAGCTTCCAGGTCATGTGGCCAGCATGACTAACCGTTTACCTTCCCGCCATTTACCTTCCCGCCGGAGCGGTACCTATTTATCTACTTGCACTTTGACGTGCTTTCGAACTGCTAGGTTGGCAGGAGCAGGGACCGAGCAATGGGAGCACACACCATCGCGGGGATTCGAACCGCCGACCTTCTGATCGGCAAGTCCTAGGCTCTGTGGTTTTACCCACAGCGCCACCCGCGTCCCTTGGGACATGGTTGACCAGGGTTCAAATCCCGTCAGCCATGAAGCTCTCACCGGGCGACGCTGGGCCATTCACACTGCCTCTCAGCCTAACCTACCTCACAGGGTTGTTGTGGTGATTAAAGGAGGAGGGCGAGAGCCATGTGCGCCACTCTTGAGCTTCTGGGAGAAGGAAGTGGGATAGCAAGGCAATGAATAAATAACAAGTAGCCACAAACTAAAAATACTAGCTATGTGCAACGCCCCCCCCAGTGTTACCTGCCATGGGGCTTCAGCGAGACCTACCTGGTGCTGCCCATGCCTGCAGCGCTCCTCTTGAACCCGTTCACACACACACACACCCAATCTCTGGTCATGTGACCACCATTTGGGCCCAATGAAACTCGCTCTACTGGCCCCCTGTTGACCCAGACAAATGGCAAAGGGAAAACATCGCTTGGGGGCCCCTTTGTACTGTGGGAAAAGCCAGGAAGGAACCACACCACTACCCCTTAAGGAGTGTATTAGCAATTTCACACCATTTGCATGGTGTTCCCCACATGTGCTGTCTAAACAAAGACTGAATTGTATCTGGAAGTGAAAGGAAGCCTTCGGCCACTCCTGCCACAAGATCAACATATGAAGCATGAGGGGGAAAGACAAAGACAAGTCTATTATCTGTTTGCATGCCCAGCCCACCTCTCTTATAACCCTTCCGCCGCCACATGCTCCCCGATGTTTCTGCGCATCATTCTGGAGGGGTGACCTAATGTAACAAAGCAATCCAGGATCGGAAAGGGGTGTCCTCCCTTCTCCCGTCCCTCCGGCCCATCCCAGTCGATTGGCAGAGGATCCATGAGGGAATCTGGCCTGCTGGAGCTCCACAGAAGAGTTCTGGCTACGTTTGCCCTCAAGTCCCACCGCTGGCTGACCCCAGCAGATCACAAGACTTGCTTTGAAAACATGCTTATGTGGGTCTTTACGAGAAGAACTAAATAGCACACAGGGGAGTTTTTAATGTTTGATGTATTATAGTATTTTAATATTTTTTTGGAAGCCGCCCAGAGTGGCTGGGGAAGCCCAGCCAGATGGGCGGGGTATAAATAATAAATTATTATTATTATTATTATTATTATTATTATTATCCACATTCATGCTTCAGAAACACAGCATTTATTTGCTGCCTTTGTGGAAAGTGGGCTGGTTCCCGTTTCCCTGGCTTTTCCGCCTGCCTGTGCACTAGGAGCAGGGATGGATCTTGCTGGACTACACTTCCCATAATCCCCGACCGCTGGCCACGCTGGCTGGGGCCAATGGAAATCAGAGTTCAGCAACTTGTGAATAGCTGTGATTCCTGCACTGCAGGGGGTTGGACTAGATGGCCCTTGGGGTACCCTTCCAACCCTACAAATCTATCATTCTAGAGCTGATCTTGTTTACGGCACTATTGCAAAGGAGCACTGTTTTCCTCTTCAGTCCACCTTGAGCAGGCAGAGGCAAACTCAGCCCTCCAGATGTTTTGGGACTACAACTCCCATCATCCCTGTTAGCTAGGGATGATGGGAGTTGTAGTCCCAAAACAGCTGGAGGGCCGAGTTTGCCTAAGCTTGAGCATATTCTTCCCTTTGAAGTTGAGGCACCCAGTATCATGGTGATGTCAGTTGACTGGCAGGTGGACAGACCCACCCACCCATCAAAAGGGGTCGGGGTTAGGGGAAGATCAGGATCCACCCTGTAGCCCAGGTTTCCCTATGTGATTTAAGATTAAAGCTCCAGGCAAAATCAGATCCCTCCACTCTCCACTTTCGGATGAGCCCAGCTCTCACAGGAATTCCACAAAAGGAGCAGGAGAGAATCGTATCAGAAATGCCCGGAGGCTGATGAAAATGTAGATTGCCAGAGCCTGTCGGAAGAGGACAGTAACACACCCAGGCAATGGCCAGTGTGAAGGAAAATTCCTCCTGACTCCAGATGCTGATGGGTCAGAAAATGCAATAAACTACATTATAAAATGGATTTTTTTTAAAAAAAAAAGCTTAAGCAAAAGAAATGCAATAATATTTTCGGTCTCCAGGTGATGCTGGAAATATCCCAATCACTGAATTCCTTTGACACATTCAGTCTGCTTTGCAATCCTGATGAGATTAACCCCTGCATTGACTCTGGTGTTCCGTTCATTAAAAGGGGAGAAATTCTCCAAGTTTTCCACTAAAAGGAGACACACAGTTTCTACTGCAGAAAAAGTAGGCTGTGGTACCTCGGTTTACGAATTACAGTGGTACCTCAGTTTGCGAATTTAATCCACTCCGGAAGTCCATTCTTAAACTAAAACCGTTCTTAAACCAAGGCGCGCTTTCCCTAATGAGGCCTCCCGCCGCCGGTGCCCTTCCACCGTGCGGATTCCGTTCTTAGGTAAAGTTCACAAACCGGGACACTGCTTCCAGTTTTGCGGAGTTCATAAACCAAATCGTTCGTAAACAGGACTGCTCTTAAACCGAACTACCACTGTACTTGCTGCCTGGTGAATATGGGTTAGCCAATAGCGATCCTTCCAGAACATAAGGTAAAAATAATTAATTTAGAATATTTTTACTTCAGCTCACTCATCTTACTTGTTGCATTTGATTATTCTATGACTTAAAGAGATATTTCTGACATACTGTAAAACAATTTTCTTGCTGTGCATTGAGAACATATTGTTGTTGTTGGCATCCGTCTGTCTTGAGAGACAACGGAGTGTGCCTCTGGGGGTGAAGTCAAACTGCTGCGTTAGCAGCACTGAAATGACTTCCCCGGGGTGCAAGCCTGGGCAGTGTGTCTGGAGGTCCTGGTCTGCCCAGATGACAAGACCCCCCCCCCCGGCCTCGCTCATGGGGTCCTAAGGAAAGCAGAGCAGTGCATTTGGCACCAGTTTGGCTGCAGGAGTTGCCAGAAGGAGGAGTACAAGGCGCCATTCCAACTGTCTTTTGAGGAAATCCAGCAAAATGTTAACACTACACAACAGGGACAAAAAGAATTCATTAAATGGTCAAACAAAAATCTCCCCTTTCCAGGTTTTGCACCCTCTCAAAAAGGGCCGGCCTCACTGGGGAGGTTAGTCTGCAGACTCAGACAGTGGTACCTCAGATTAAGAACTTAATTTGTTCCGGAAGTCCGTACTTAACCTGAAAGTGTTCTTAACCTGAGGTACCACTTTAGCTTATGGGGCCTCCTGCTGCTGCCGCGCCGCCAGAGCACGATTTCTGTTCTCATCCTGAAGCAAAGTTCTTAAGCCGAGGTACTATTTCTGAGTTAGCGGAGTCTGTAACTTGAAGCATCTGTAACCTGAAGCGTCTGTAACCCGAGGTACCACTGTACAACCCCCGTTGCATGTAAAGCCATAAGTATCAACAGCCGTTTGATCTCCCCTTGCTAAGGAGGAAGCCATGCAAACTGTACCGAAGTGAAGAACTTTAACTCCCAGAATAACTTCAGCAGCAATCTTCATGGCTGAGCAGTTTTTAATGGGATGCACAAAGCCCCCCCAATACATTTAAGCAACTAAAGAGCGATTGCCACCCAGTTTCCAGAGATGGGGGTGGGGGGGGGTTAAGTTCAGAGCTAACACTTTTTTCACTTTTGCCACCTCTGCAAAGGGACCTACCATATTTTTTGCAACATAACACTCACTTTTTTCCTCCTAGAAAGCAAGGGGAAATGTCTGTGCGTGTTATGGAGCGAATGCCTGCGGGTGGCGGGGTGGATCTGCTGCAGTCGTGAGCAGAGGATCCATGGTTCCCCTTCCTTCCCTCCTCCGTGGTTACAAAGCATGGATCCACATGGATCCTCAGGATTTTTGCATTGGGCTACTCCAAACTCACTGTCAGATCACATGTCTGTGGCCACAGCATGAACCACAAAAATCATATATCCACTATTTCAGTTAGAATAGTTTTTTCCTTGTTCTCCTCCTCTAAAAACTACGTGCGTGTTATGGTCTGCTGCGTGTTATAGAGCGAAAAATACGGTACATGTTTGCTGAAGGAGAGGAGAAGGTTAAATTACTCTCCAAGGGCCTAGCCCCCCCCCCACTAGCCGCATCCACCAACCTTAACCTAGGTCAAATTCCCTTTATCTCCCTGCCTTGTTTAATTAGTCAGCCATAAACCAACACTTTTTCACGGCCCTGGATAAGCAGAGGAGCAGAGCAAGCACGCCTACGTCCACTAGCACACACCAGCACACACCCAGCAGTTAAGATCTTGCCACTGGCTGAAAATATAACCACCACCTTAAAAAAAAAAAAAGACAGAGGGAAACTGGAAGAGACTGACAAAACTAGTTTCTTCGGGATCAGATATAAACTGGTTCTGTGGTGCAGCTTTTTAAAAAGAAGTTGGAACACTGTGTATTTGTACGGCTGAGTTACAACAACAGCGTCAACACACAGGCATTGTGCGAAAAGGATTCTAAGACCATCTGCGGAGATAAACCCCTACTGGGCATGCAACCATGTTGTTTTAGAAACATTTGCAGGCCCCTTAAATTAACCTGCTCGCAACACCTATGGGAACTGCTTTAGAGTAAGGAGGAACACAGGCACACCTGGGTCAGTGCTGCCTTGTCTACAAGAACCAGCAGTGGCTTTCCAGGGATCAGGTGGGATCTTTCACAGTTCTATGGAGACTGATTATGGGACCTTCCACACACAAAGCATATAGCAGGGGTCAGCAAACTTTTTCAGCAGGTGGCCGGTCGACTGTCCCTCAGACCTTGTGAGGGACCGGACTATATTTTTGGGGGAAAACAAAAAATGAACCAATTCCTATGCCCCACAAATAACCCAGAGATGCATTTTAAATAAAAGCACACATTCTACTCATGAAAAATCACCAGACAGGCCCCACAAATAACCCAGAGATGCATTTTAAATAAAAGGACACATTCTACTCATGGAAAAACACACTGATTCCCGGACCGTCCGTGGGCCAGATTTAGAAGGTGATCCGGCCGGATCCGGCCCCTAGTTTGCCTACCCATGGCATATAGTCTACACCTAGAGATGCAAAAACTCTCTTCTGGAATGAGTGAAATGCTATTATTATTAGTAGTAGTAGTAGTATACTGTCCTATACCCGCAGGTGTCAGGGTGGTTCACAAGATAAAATCACAATATAAAAACACAAAATACAAAATCAAGATAAAAACAAAAAGGGCACTGTATGTCAATTAGCCAAAGGCCTGGTTAATGAGGAACATTTTTGCCTGGTAAACAAGGTTTTACTCATTGAAAAAAACTGTGTTGCCCAAAGACTTTTATGCAAGAATCTACAGCATCAGCATGCAAATTCCTGTGTCTACTATGTAAACATAAATGGAATTCAAGATGCATTTCTAGATCCAGAGATGCTGCCATATTCACAAGAATAAAAATGCCACAATTGTTATATTAATAAATAGCCACAAGAAATGAATACAGTGCTTGCTTTTTAACCATTTACACTTTGAATTGATTCAGGCATGAGCATCTGAAAAGAACTGTAAAGGTAAAGGTAAAGGGACCCCTGACCGTTAGGTCCAGTCGCGGATGACTCTGGGGTTGCGGCGCTCATCTCACTTTACTGGCCGAGGGAGCCGGCGTACAGCTTCCGGGTCATGTGACCAGCATGACTAAGCCACTTCTGGCGAACAAGAGCAGGGCACAGAAACGCCGTTTACCTTCCCGCCAGAGTGGTACCTATTTATCTACTTGCGCTTTGACGTGCTTTCGAACTGCTAGGTTGGCAGGAGCAGGGACCGAGCAATGGGAGCTCACCCTGTCGCAGGGATTCGAACCGCTGACCTTCTGATCGGCAAGCCCTAGGCTCTGTGGTCTAACCCACAGCGCCACCCGCGTCCCGTTTGAAAAGAACTGTAGTAGATCTCAATTCACTTTTGACCCCCCTCCATCTGAAATGCCATGCCTGGTCTTGCACTGAATGTAGTATTGCCTCCCTAAGTTCGTCTGATGAAATATGATGTTTACAACCCATGAAACTTGAGTTCTTTGAATGGTTTAGATGTGGCACTGGAGGACAGAAGGGCGCAGTGCCTTTAACAGATATGTGGCAGGCAGAAATTAAACAGGGCAAGCCTTTTCTAGTATGAAACAATTACAGGGAAAGTTTCACTGGCTGGCATTCTGTCGAGTTGTGTGACTCCATATTTATTTTGGGGCACTCCACCCCACCTGAAAACGAGGGTACAAAATTGCACATGACATAAAGTCTTCTTTAGCGAGCACAACAGAGGGCCCAATCCACATAAAGTATGTGGGGCCCCCCCAAATCCTGTTGGCCACCCAGTGAAAGGGGACGCTTCAGTTACTGGGTTGCTGTTGATCAGGTTTCCACAGGAAAGCCTAAGGCAACAATGGGTTTTCCAAAAAAATCTGAAATATAAAAATTGATGGAAAGAATTCTTGGGCAAATCTGCATAGGGTAATTCTCCAATGCCCTATAGCAGTGGTTCCCAGTTGGTGGTCTGTGAACCCCAGAGGGTCTGCGTAACCCACCCAGGGGGGTCCATTCACATAACAAATACCACAACAGAGATATCAACATTTTCAGGGGGTCCATGGCTTGGCTTTTCAAAAACAGGGGGTTAACAGTACTTAGCTAACTGGGAACCACTGCCCGATAGTTATCTAATTCAGCATGCTTATTCTCCTTGCAATTCTTTTTTTTTTAAAAAAGAGGCTACAAATTTAAAAACTGTTAAGCTTGCCATTTGGCATTCCATCATTGCTAATTATTTTATGAAATGGAAATTCTCCCACAGAAACCTTTCTGCCCCGCATCCCTGGGTGCAGGCACCAGAACTACCCTCAGAGAGCATCTTGCACCTGGCTTCCGCTTGCAGCCTGAGGAGTTCACTAGCTGTTCCACTCCCAGCACAAGTCTCTTCTTCCACAGTGAAGTGACTTTGTGCAGCTGTAATGCTATGCCACCCCAAAGTGGCAGCAGCGTGCAAAATTCTCAGGGCAGTTCAATGCAGTGGACAAAATGGTACAAGGCTCGGCTCTAGCTTCTGAGCACATTCCTGCTATCCAATCCCCACGCCTATCTCCAGCTGAAGTGCAGCAAATACAAGAACACTAGTCACTGTAGTCCATGCACAGGTAACCTCAAGGCTAGAATACGGCAATGTGCTCCATGTGGGGCTGCCCTAGGGTCTGGTTTGGAAACTCCAGCTGGTGTTCTCTGAGGCTAAACTGCTGATGGGGGCACCAGGTCGAGAACATGTGGTCATTAAAGCATCTGAAACTGTCTGCCCATCTACTACAAGGCCAGGTTGAAGGTTCTTGTAATCTGCAAAGCTGTTAACAACTTAGGTCCTGGGTATCTCAGGGAGCGCCCGAACCCTTATATCCCAGTTCGATCACAAAGGCCATCTGCAGGAACCACCAGCCATCTCCCCAGCCACTCTGGGTGGCTTACAGCACATAAAAAAATCATAAAACATCAGACATTAAAAATGTCCCAATACAGGGCTGCCTTCAGATGTCTTCTAAAAGTCAGATTGTTGTTTCTTTCCTTGACATCTGATGGGAGGGCGTTCCACAAGGCGGGCACCACCACCGAGAAGGCCCTCTGCCTGGTTCCCTGCAACCTCACTTCTTACAGATAGGGAATTGCCAGGAGGCCCTCGGTGCTGGACCTCAGTGTCCAGGCTGAAGATGAGGGTGGAGACGCCAACCTTCAGGTATACTGGGCCAAGGCCATTTAGGGCTTTAAAGGTCAGCACCAACACTTTTAATTGTGCTCGGAAATGTACTGGGTACGTAACAATGAACAGGTGCCAAACGCAAATACAGTATTAGGTAAGCTTGGATGTTTCAACATGTTTAGATTTGTTTAGTAAACACAAGTAAAACAAATATGCTAAATTAGATCACACATGGGCATCAGGAAAAAATTCCAATAAAAATTTCCCAGAAAACCCACAGCTACCAAGCATCCGCAGGCAGCTGCCTACCGGAAAGAGCCTGCTTGCAACACTACCCCGCCATTAGCACCCTGCTCAGCCAGTCGCCTTTTTTGGGCTCAATAGTGGAATTTTCATTCTTAGCAGAGGCCTATTCAAGAGCAGCAGCATTTATGCACCACACTGCTGCAGGCAAAGCATGGGGGGGGGGGAACGAAAGAGAAGGCTCAGCCCTTGGTAGGCAGGGAACGAAAGCTGCAAATTGCATATAAATAGCTGCATGCAACAATTCTCATCTTGAGGTCTGCAAAGCCAGGATTGTGCCATGAGCCTTGGGAATGCCTCTCCTAGTGGGGAACCCAAAAACCTGGAGCCAGGGATCCCCACTTTCTTAGGAACTCTCTCTGCCAAAGCTGAAGGGTGGGTTCTTGCTATTACAAACATGTGTGTACCTCCAAAGCCCCCTGTGGTCCCCAATTTCTCTCTCTCCCACCCCTCTTCTCACCTAAGACATTCAGGAGTCCAGCCTCACCACTCCAAGTCGCCTGAAGGTCTACTTTTCCTTTGGCTGCCCCTGATGCCACAAGCTCCCTCACAGAATACCTCCCCGTTGCTTCCTCCCTTTCTTCCCTGATTCCTCCTCAAGACCCACCTTTGCCCCGAAGCTCTTGGCAGAACCCCTCCATCTCCATGTTGTTGTTGTTTAGTCGTGTCCGACTCTTCGTGACCCCATGGACCAGAGCACGCCAGGCACCTCTGTCCTCCACTACCTCCCGCATCTCCATACCCCACAGTAACTAGACTTATGTACACAGAACTGAAATAAACGTACACGCTCCCTTCTGGCCCCAACTCCATTTCCCTCCCCTTTCTCCATTTAATTTTAAACTCCTTGGAGCAACCACACACTTGAGTTTTGCAATGCTGATAAACTGAGCCTGGTCATGAGCAAGCTGGGCCAAGGGATAGGTTTATACCCAAAGGCACTTTGAAGTTTGCATTATTATTCTTGGGGCCTTTAATCCCCACAGCCCTTTCCTAGGCCCACAGGCTTAGAGGTACAGGAGCAATTCACCAACTCTTATCAAGGAGCCTCACCCATTTATGGCCACTGCCACCCCGCCTCCCCAGCCTTACAGGCCGCAGTCGACTGGGCGGTGCAGACATCCAACTCAAGAGTATTTGACCGTGAAAGTAGACTACATTTTGACTGTCAACTGCCGCTCCTGCCCTTAACCTCTAGGCAACCATTTCAGAAATGGGTGGGCAACTCTGTTGTTAAACATGCAATAAGCCATTTCAGAGAGAGAGAGAGAGAGAGAGAGAGAGAGAGAGAGAGAGAGAGAGAGAGAGGAGTAAACCCACAACACTAGATTTCCATTCTCAAAAGTTTTCTCCGGAAGCTTTTTTGCAAGAGAGAAAATTCTGCACAAAATTAAAATTAAATGCACAAATAACCAGCCCACCCGGAAAATAGAGCCTCTCCCTTTTCGCAGAGTTGAGCAGCTTCCACCAGAAGCCAATGCCCTGCTTGAACACACTGTTTTTTGGGGGTGAGGGGCGAGCCTGGCGTCCCCCTCGCTCGCCCAGCATAGACAGGGATCCCACCCTTCCTGAAAGCGCCCCGTGGGGGAGGGGGAGCAACTGGCCAGCAAGTTCACTTACCTCCACCATCGCTGTACTTCCTGAAAAGTCAGCCGCAGGGTGCTAGAGAGGAATAAATCACACGGCAGAGGAGAGGGTGGGGGAGAGAACGATTCTCCTCCGGAAGAGGAGATTGGGTTTTTCTTCTCTGCCCAGGAGAGGAGAGTCAGTTGGTTTCCCTAACTAGGAGACACTTGATCCGGGCAGGGACGCGCACACTCCTTCTTCGCTCGCTGGGCTGCTACACACAAGTTTCCTGACGTTGCAAGGCCAGAAGCTCCACCCCTCCTTTCCCAGCACTCTGAACTGGGTGAAAGGAGGGGAAAAGCAGCAGCACTGCCCTCGCTGGAGGAGGGAGGCAGCGACACCCAAAGAGGAAGAGGAGGAAGATGTGAAAAGGTGAAGGAAACTTTGGGGCTAGCCTGGTGCCTCTGGATGAAATCAAAGGGAAGGGGCCAAGATTATTTGTGCGGAAGGGTCCCCCTTAACAGCAGAATCATTTGTAAAATGAGCTTCGAAAGCCTCTTGGTTTTAAGGGCGTGGGGTGGCGACCCAGGAAGGGAAATATGAAGAGAAAACACTCTGTACATGCTCAGAAGTAATAATAATAATAATAATAATAATAATAATAATAATAATACAGTGGAACCTCAGGTTACATATGCTTCAGGTTACATACGCTTCAGGTTACAGACTCCAACCCAGAAATAGTACCTCGGGTTAAGAACTTTGCTTCAGGATGAGAACAGAAATTGTGCGGTGGCGGCAGCGGGAGGCCCCATTAGCTAAAGTGGTACCTCAGGTTAAGAACAGTTTCAGGTTAAGAACGGACCTCCGGAACGAATTAAGTACTTAACCCAAGGTACCACTGTAATAATAATTTATTATTTATACCCCGCCCATCTGGCTAGGTCTCCCCAGCCACTCTGGGCGGCCACCAACAAAGCATTAAAAGACAGTGGTCTGTTAAACATTAAAAGCTTCCCTAAACAGGGCTGCCTTCAGATGTCTTCTAAAAGTCTGGTAGTAGTTGTTCTCTTTGACATCTGGTGGGAGGGTGTTCCACGGGGCAGGTGCCACCACTGAGAAGGCCCTCTGCCTGGTTCCCTATAACTTGGCTTCTCTCAGTGAGGGAACCGCCAGAAGGCCCTCGGAGCTGGACCTCAGTGTCCGGGCAGAACGATGGGGGTGGAGACATTCCTTCAGGTATACTACAAGTACAAACTTTAAGACTGAGGGCGTAAAGTCACTTTCAGTTCTGGGGGAAAAGAGACTAATGAATAAAAATGCCCAGAGCCCAACCCCAACATTTGGGTCTAGCGCGATGGAACGCCAGTGAGGTTAGGCTCCGTCGCAGAGTGGGAAAAGTGGGTGCCCTCACACCCTGGGCATTTGAATACTTCACAGCCTAGGACCCTCGTACCTATGGGACCGCCTCTCCTTGTATGCCCCACAGAGGACCTTAAGGTCCATAAATAGCAACACCCTGGAGGTCCCGGGCCCTAAAGAAGTCAGATTAGCTTCAACCAGAGCCAGGGCCTTTTCAGTGATGGCTCCGGCCTGGTGGAACGCTCTGTCTCATGAGACCAGGGCCCTGCGGGATCTGATTTCTTTCCGCAGGGCCTGTTTGACAGAGTTGTTCCACCTGGCCTTTGGCTTAGAATCAGTTTGATTCCCTCCCCCTCTTTCTTTTTTCCTTTCTCCTCCTGTGAAGAGGCTTTTAATCTTTTTTATCTTTTATTTTAAACTTGTTTTTTACATTGTATTTTAATCAACTTGTTTTTATTATTGGTTGTTAGCTGCCCTGAGCCCGGTCTTGGATGGGGAGGGCGGGGTATAAATATAATAATGGTAATAATGATAATAATGATAATAATAATCTGTGGGAGAGACTGGGATGTGCAGATGTGCAAACAGGAAATGCAGATGTGCAAATGGCAGAGCCGTTCCCAAATGACACACTCAGGCTCAGTCTTTCTCCCCTATCTCACCCCTTACTCTGGCGTTTGAAATGTCAAAATGCTGTTCGCTGGACTGAGCACACATTTCGCACTCAATGCCCGTTACCAAACAAGGTGGGAAAGACACAGCTATCTAGAAGATCACCTGTCCTCATCAATTGCCTCATCGATAATCCCTAGATTACAGGGGCAGAACATCCAGGACCCTGCCAACTGTACAGTCACTTGATCTTTGTACACCTTTCTATGAACGTGGAGTTTCAATCAAGAGGCATTTCCTTTTCGCTCCGGCTGTTATCTCCAGGGGGAAGTTGGCACCTTTTCCCAGGACACAAAAGTGCCTGCCTGTTTCTACTCTTTGCTCCCCACCATTTGAAAACATAATCTCCCTCCTCCTTTACTTATATTAATTCAAATGGACACAGGTCTACAGCAACCTCCCACATCTTGGGACGCTGGTAACCCTACTCTGCTCTGGGACACAGATCCAACAGAACAGGGACTTTGGACCCTCCCAGCCTCTCACAGTTTCACTTGGCTGGGTTACCAATACTAGGACTGAAAGCTATCAGAGGCAAGGAAAGGAGCGGCCTGAAGTTCGTGGAATTGAAGAAACCAAAGCCAAGGGAAAATGTGCCAGTCAGTGTACACACACACACACACACACAGAGAGAGAGAGAGAGAGAGAGAGAGAGAGAGAGAGAGAGAATATGAAATCCTACTTTTCAAGTTACAAGTTTCCAATTTTAAGCTTGTAACTGTTTTCAGAGATACAATATTAAAGAACCCACCTCAACTTTTTGGCTTCTGGCCACTTAGGAAGCAATTAACACAAGCCACAGAAAATCAGAATGGGTTCTATCTATAGCAAGGAGATGGGCATTATCACTGAGAGATATGAGATTCAGAAGTCAGGTAGAGTGAGTAAGTGAGCTTTTATTTTATTTTTTAAAAATGGAACCCCTGGGCTATGCTTCTTAAGTACAGTGGTACCTCAGGTTAAGTACTTAATTCGTTCTGGAGGTCCGTTCTTAACCTGAAACTGTTCTTAACCTGAAGCACCACTTTAGCTAATGGGGCCTCCTGCTGCCGCCGCGCTGCCGGAGCACGATTTCTGTTCTCATCCAGAAGCAAAGTTCTTAACCTGAGGTACTATTTCTGGGTTAGCGGAGTCTGTAACCTGAAGCGTCTGTAACCTGAAGCGTATGTAACCCGAGGTACCACTGTATGCAGAAACATTCATCTTTAGCAAAGGAACCATTCTTTTTAGCACTACTTCGCCAGTGCCTTTAAAGAGTTTGAGATATATCCTGCGGAGGACAGTAACACGGTCTCTAGGCTCAAAGGAACACGAAACGTGTACAGTGGTGCCTCGCTAGACGAAAAGAATCCGTTCCGCGATTCTCTTCGTCTAGCGGTTTTTTCGTCTTGCGAAGCAAGCCCATTGACAGCTTAGCGGATTAGCGCTACAGCGGTCTAGCGGCTTTTCGCGATCAGCTGTTAAGCGGCTTATCAGCGGAACAGCTGATAAGCGACTTAGCGGCTTAGGAAAAGGGCGAAAAAAGCGAACAAAACCCGCGGGGGGGGGGGGTGTGCAAGATTTTTTCGTCTTGCGAAGCAACCCCATAAGGAAATTCGTTTTGCGAAGCGCCTCCAAAACGGAAAACCCTTTCGTCTAGCTGGTTTTCCGTCTTGCGAGGCGTTCGTCTTGCGGGGCACCACTGTACTGCGATCTGTTCACCATCCGGCTAATGGTTCTTCCTCTCTTATATACCCCTACTGGGGAGAGAGGCCAAGTTCTTGGCCTGCTGAGGACCCGACACCAGAACTTTCTGCCCGTGTTAGAAATGCACAGGCACTTTTTAACCACACAGAACAAATGAGGTTTTATGGTACAAACAACTTATCCAGATTTCCTAAGAGGCACAAATTCCCCTAAGCCCCAGCCTGTGCCTTGAGATGTATCAGGGTTTCAAAGGATTTCCCTGCTCGGCTTCCTCCACCCCACCACCCCCGGCAATGACTCCAGGCTCTTATGATTTCCTTGTTATTGTTTCTTCTGGCAGCTCTTCCACCTGCCAGATTCTGGTTGTGTTCGAGCCTGTTGGCATGCCATGATCTTGCAGGAGAGAAAGGGGTTAACAGAAAGAGGGACCGGAGCCAGAAGGAACTTGAGGGAGAAAAGCACACAGAGGTTTCTGCCCGCAGCCAATGAGGCAGCGGCGTTTGAAACAAGGACGGCCAATCAGGTGCCGCACCTGGTGGTTCAACATCCAAAGGGAAAGGGGGGTTCAGGGAAAAGGACAACATAGTGGTAAATCCTAAGATGCCCATCTAGGAACATCCTTGCACCACAGAGGAGTGCAATTCAAAAGAAGAAAGCACTCAGGTGTTCCCTATCACCAAGGAAAGAATGCCATTTATTCCTTGCAGAACCAAGGCCTCATCCCCTCCATGTGCAATTCAGGAGGCGAGTCCACGAGCTGCTTAGATAGCAGCATAAGCTCAAAACACTGGTTTAGATCTCCAGATGGCAATAATAAGAAGAATAATAATAGTAATATTAATTATAATTTATTATTTGTACCCTGCCCATCTGGCTGGGTTTCCCCAGCCACTCTGGGTGGCCTCCAACAAAGCATTAAAAATACACTAAAATGTCACACATTAAAAACTTCCCTTATACTCCTATACTCCCCTTACTCCACACAAAGTGGCAGAAACTGTTTAGGGCTTTAAAGGTTAACAACATCACCTTGATTTGTGCACAGAATGCACAATGTCGATGTTAAAATTCTCTCTGTGTGTGTGTGTACACCCACCCACCCTACCCCACCCTTCATCAATAGCTCTCAGGGTGCTTCACAAGTTAAATGCAATTTTTTAAAATTTCTCAGCGAGCATTACAACCACCCCATAAAGGGAGTCCGCATCCCCTCCAGTGTGTTCCTGACCAGTATTCCAGCTCTGACCTGAATCAAGAGGTTGGGTACAACAGGTCTCTGTCTGGAAAGAGCACGTCTGAGCCAAGGAATATCCAAGCGATTCCAGTTTTGCGCCATCGCACAGCAGAGGAAATGCACAACCTCAAAAGCATCTGCTAGGACGAGCCATTCAGGTAAGTGGCCAATTAACAGCTGTTGGATTCCAGGCATGGGCATGGAGTTCCCCCAGCTAATTTTTAATTGCCCCGTAGAAAGTATACCGGCAAGGGAGACTTAAGGGACACACCCATCATCTTCATAACCGGGATCTTCCTTGTCAAAGCTAAACACTACATCACACTGGCTCAACCCTATCCCGTCACTGGTATCCAAGCAACCAGCCTAATTTGGCTCAGTGGCTTCCGTCCCGTTCTTCGGGACAATTCTGAGTGGAGCAATTTACCTGTGGAGACTGACAAAGACCCTTTTCTTAGCCGCTAACCCTGCTCCATTTCCACTGAGTGGGCAGCCACAAGAGCTGGCTTACGAAGCGGGCTGAAATAGCCAACTCTAAACAGGTACGTTAACCTTTTGCACTCTAAAAACACAGGTGCTTTGTCAGCTGAAACTTTAGGGGCGTTGGGTCGGCATTCTGATCTTCCAACTCAGGCCTCCAAATTGCAAGCAGCACAATGACTCAACTTCTAGTCATCAACACTGCGAGGGGCTGAAACCAGCAGGTTTCCTGGTCCTCCCCCTGACAGGTGCAAGTCGCAGGCAGCTCACCAGACAACTCACCAGGGCTGAGTCAACTAGCTTCTGCATAGCACAGAGGTTTTCAACCTTTTTGAGTCCACGGCTCCCTTAACCAACTACTGTATTTTTCGCTCTATAAGACGCACCAGACCACAAGACGCGCCTAGTTTTTGGAGGAGGAAAACAAGAAAAAAAATATTCTGAATCTCAGAAGCCAGAACAGCAAGAGGGATCGCTGCGCAGTGAAAGCAGCGATCCCTCTTGCTGTTCTGACTTCTGGGAAAGCTGCGCAGCCTGCATTCGCTCCATAAGACGCACACACATTTCCCCTTACTTTTTAGGAGGGAAAAAGTGAGTCTTATAGAACAAAAAATACGGTACATTCTTTCTGCGGCACCCCAGGAGCCCAGTTACGTCACCCCTTGCCTGCAGAGCTGGCAGTCTCTCACCCTTTTCCAAAAGCCCTCCCTTGTGGAGTGTTCCCTCAGCCTCCCTTGGGAGTCTCTGAGCTTGCGCCCCCCCCCCCCGCCGCTGCCTCAAAGAGAGGTGTCTCCCAGAGGCACCATTTGCCTGCGGAGCTTATGGCCAGCGCTGCTGCAATAAACAGCTGTGCAAGCCTTTGGGAGGCAGAGACGTGAGGAAGCAAAGGAAAGAGGGACAGATGCCAGTGTTGCCCGCAGCACCCCTGACCATCATTCAAGGCACCCCAGGGTGCCACACTGGTTGAAAACCACTGGCACAGCACTTCCTGATCCTTCCCTGAATCCTCTGATCCAAACTCTCCTGAAAACTCACTCAGATCTACTCCTTCTCCAAAAGGACCAACAAAAAATGCCATTTACACGACACACAATTCCAAATGAGGCGAAATCCAAATTTAACCTAATGTTAGGAGTTTGGGGGAATAGGCTGCATGCCAGACCCCCTCTAATCCCTGGATCCCTCAAGTGCTGAAAGCTAATCAAGCCTTCTAATTCCGAAAATAGCCAGGATGGCTTCCAGGTGAGGCGATGGGGGGGTTAAGGGGCTCAATGGGAGACGGCAAATGGGCAGGGGCCCCTCCCTTAACAGACAAAGCCAGAGTTTGGAGTAGAGAGTTTTGAAGGGATACAACCTAGAAGTAAAGCAGCAAGCTAGACAGAGAGTCAGAGCAACGTTTGAGAGCAAGCTTTGATTTCTGCTTGAATCCAAGGCTGCAAGATGGAAGAGAAGCAAGGCTCCCCCTTGGTGTGTTAATGCTCTGAACCCCTCCATCGCAGGTCCAGATAAAGACCCCACAGTCCCTGCTGTACCTCATTTCCAAAAGGAAACATGAACCCTGGGTAAGTGCCTGGGACCCCTGATTTCGTGCGCTGGGATGGCGCACGATAATGAGCTTCGTGTTCTTGCCACGAATCAAGAAGCAACCGATTTGACCCCAAGGATTGCTCCAGCTCTCTTTCAAGTTGTGCAGTAGCTAATTCCCTACTGCACAAGAATCACAGAAAAAGGCACAGGGGCCCCTAGCGATGGCAGAAAGGGCAAGGAGGAAGGATTTCGCTTTGGGCTCATTTGAGCTCACTGCACAGGCATTTGGAACAGTACACAGTACCAAGGAAGGTCAATCCGGAAGCCCTCATGTGTTTTAAAAGGGCTTCCACCCTTAGGTCTCTTTATACATTGGGCTTAATTAGAATGTTCTCACTGAAGACGGTTCTAATTAAACCCCAAACAATTAGGAGCTGTTAGCACCAGTCAGAGAAGCAAGTAGCCGAAAGATGCGCCATGCCACACAAGTGTGTTCCTCCAGTCAAATGAGGGGCATGTATCACGAAGCGCCGGCGTTAGCCATTCCTCTGGGAGACACACAGAGAAAGGACTTCAAAACCAAACCACTTTTTGCCAACAAGAAACTGGACTTTGCCTTTGAAGCAGGTTCTGTTCAAGGACAAGTCAAGGTCAGCTTCCAAGTTGTTGTTGTTGTTGTTGTTAGAAAAAAACAAAACACAGTGACAATTCACCTCCTACAAGGTCATGCCAACCTGGACAAAACTCCCAACGGCAACGTAGGATTTTTCTAAGCAATAAAGCAATCACAAATGAAATCAAAGTCCCTTTTCATTTACGTATAATCAATCTTAGTCTCTCGATGGCTTCCAAGAGGAATTTGCTGTAATGATGATTTTAATGCAGTCTGGCAGCAGACCATACCGCTAAGCACTAATTGTGCTGGGGGTGCGCGCGAAATCTATCCTTTCACTGGACAACACGGAGGTTGTGGGTTCTTTCTTTCCCCCTTCCGACCTCCTGAGAAAGATTCTGTTCTCAGAGTGATACCAAGTCCCTAAGGGTCTCCACCAGCAGAAATGAGATTGAAACCAAGTCCTACCTTCCTCGTGGGAATGGCGTGAAACGGCGACCTTTGCATTTTCAGTGACTACTGCCTGCAATTGTGCTCATGTAGTGGGTATAGAAGCCCCTTTAACTGGTGGAGGGCTGGTGCCCAGCAGCCATTTCTGGATCTCTTTGAGATTGTATTAACTATCTCATGAGCTTGTTTCCTTTGGCCTTATTTGTACACCATTGCGTCTTCAGCCTAGCGATAGTGATGTTTGCTCATTTTTAATGCTATTACGAGCCACTTCGAGCTCAACCTGGTATTTTGGAAAAGCTAAATACAAATTTTAAACCTAAATGAAACAGGAACAGTTAAAAACGAACAGCAGAAACCATTCAACCCTGTCGAGTTGGGTCATGCAGCGAAAGCATTTCAGGACACAGAAAGATCACTGGCAGGGATGGAGGGAAGACTGTTCAGAAAACAGACTTTTCCCCCTGCAGGTTGTTTGCATGCCTCCTAAGCTTAATTTAGTCTCTCCAGCTGTTCCCCTACCAGCTTTGCTGTGCAAGAGCTCTCCATTTAGCTGGCCTCCTCTCGCTGCTTGAGCAGATAAACTGAAAGACCTGCCTGAAAGCAATTCAGGCAGACGCGGCAGCAGCCTGCCTAGGTGGGTCTTCACGGAGCCTTGTTGTTGTTGTTTAGTCGTTTAGTCGTGTCCGACTCTTCGTGACCCCATGGACCAGAGCACGCCAGGCACTTCTGTCCTCCACTGCCTCCCGCAGTTTGATCAAACTCATGCTGGTAGCTTCAAGAACACCATCCAACCATCTCATCCTCTGTCGTCCCCTTCTCCTTGTGCCCTCCATCTTTCCCAACATCAGGGTCTTTTCCAGGGAGTCTTCTCTTCTCATGAGGTGGCCAAAGTATTGGAGCCTCAGCTTCACGATCTGTCCTTCCAGTGAGCACTCAGGGCTGATTTCCTTCAGAATGGATACGTTTGATCTTCTTGCAGTCCATGGGACTCTCAAGAGTCTCCTCCAGCACCATAATTCAAAAGCATCAATTCTTCGGCGATCAGCCTTCTTTATGGTCCAGCTCTCACTTCCATACATCACTACTGGGAAAACCATAGCTTTTACTATTTTACTATTTACCATAGCTTTTACTATTATCCTGTTTTACTATTCACGGAGCCTGCTTGAACCCAAACCAGTGTTCGAAATTAGCCAGGCACCGGGCACATTTTGCACCTGGTGATCAGTCACTTGCGACCGAGTGAAGGTGCCTGGATGCCAGGATGGTGCCTGACATCTCCACCCCCTGGAGGTGCCTGCCTGGAGATCCTTTTATCTTGACTGTTTTCACACACTAATACCACAGCATTATTTATCCGTTATATTTTTCTGCACAATCAGAATCAATTTCAGGAACCAAAAATTCATTCTCTGTGCAGCCTGAGCAGGAGCAGTGAACAACGCTATAGTTAATTGTTATCGCTTGCCTTCCCTTACCCCACCCCACTGCCCTGCTCACAATTGTGAAGAATATTCTTGCGTTATGAATGGTCCATGTCACCATTAAGAAAAAGAAGTCAGAATAAGCCAATACAGTGGAACCTTGGTTTACCAACTTAATCCTTTCCGGAAGTCCGTTCTTAAACCAAAACCGTTCTTAAACCGAGCCGCGCTTTCCCTAATAAGGCCTCCCGCCACCAGTGCCCTTCCACCGTTCGGATTCCGTTCTTAGACCTAGGTAAAGTTCTCAAACCAAGATACTATTTCTGGTTTTGTGGAGTTTGTAAACCAAATTGTTCTTAAACCGGACTGTTCTTAAACAGAGGTACCACTATCCCTGGATCAAGGGACTTTTCTTCTTTCAGTTCTCAAAGGCCTTAACCTAGCTCAAGGTTGTCATCTGAACTAGACAGATGTTTTACTGATAATTAATCACAGTCAGTCCATCATTTGAAAAATAAGACTTGAGAGCCCTCTTGCCCCAAAATGGCAACTAGACATTCCATTTTGGCGACTGTAACCTTGGTTTACAGAGCCTTTTGGCTCCAACTTATATATCTGAGTTTCTAACACTGACCCAAACTGGAAAACATTGTGGTGAAAAGGAAATATATCCAAACTAAATGTGTCTTTCATAAACATGGCAAACAGGCATCCGGCGCCGGATCAGGTAAGACTGGGGAAAGTAGCGCATTTCTAATAAAAATGAAAGAGATTTGAAATTAACCATTTAAAAATGGAAAAGCGCCAACCATCTGCAAGCCTGCTCCTTTGAAAAATCTCAAGATTTCCTCTGAAATAAATTGACACAGACTTAAAAAACAAAGAAAGAAACCTTGCATAATGAATTCACACATAAAAGCCAAGATGTGAAAGAGAGGAAGCAGTGATTAGCTGCAGCCCAGATCTCAGGGCACATGAGGAGCTTTGCGGTGATGCTTCAAAACATACCCCTGGTTTGAGATGATTCCGGGGGAGGAGACGATAAGGGTGAAGGGGAAGCAACATATATGTGGCCTTCACACAGGTTCTCTGCAACGCAGCTTGTTTCGAGTCAACCATAGATGGTGAACCCAGAAATGAACTATGGCAGGATCAAAGTACAGAATTATTATTATTATTATTATTATGCACACGGGTAGCGGGTGGGATGCGGGTGGCGCTGTGGGTTAAACCACAGAGCCTAGGGCTTGCCGATCAGAAGGTCGGCGGTTCGAATCCCCGCGACGGGGTGAGCTCCTGTTGCTCGGTCCCTGCTTCTGCCAACCTAGCAGTTCGAAAGCACGTCAAAGTGCAAGTAGATAAATAGGTACCACTCCGGTGGGAAGGTAAACGGCGTTTCCGTGCGCTGCTCTGGTTCGCCAGATGCGGCTTAGTCATGCTGGCCACATGACCTGAAAGCTGTACACTGGCTCCTTCGGCCAGTAAAGCGAGATGAGCGCCGCAACCCCAGAGTCGGCCACAACTGGACGTAATGGTCAGGGGTCCCTTTACCTTTACCTATTATGCACACAAGAGCTTCTTGTGAACCATTGTCTCTACCCCAAAACTCAAAACATATATCACCTTTTCTGAAAACCTGCCACTCATTTGACAGGGCTTGGTGGACTGCATTCAAGGCCTGAAGGAGAAATTACGACTCAACCTCTAAAGACATCCAAGGGCTGCAGCCATCGCTGCTCTATAACTTTCCAAATACTTTGTCACTCCCCTGAAACCCCTTGACAGAAGTCCTCTCACTGATCTTTTCACAGAATGGTATCATTACGCTTCTCCCGCTTCTCCCAGGCGTCCACCACACATCGCACATCTGTTTTTAATCAGCCAAACAGAAATATTTGTGATGGGAAAGCCGGCACATCGTGCGGGGGGGAAGTCAGAGATAAAGGCTTCCCTGTGACATTAACAAGCAGAGGCTGAAGCTTCACAGGCCTGGGCTTCCTCACATTCCTCAAGCGACTTCCTACCCAATTCTACAAAGATGTACTTGACACCAAAGGATTCCAAAGTGCTCATTAATAAAGAACATCACAACCCGTCAGAGCCACCCCCGACAGGAAAGTAAAAATTAAAAGGGTTTAAAGGCGTTATCTTGGCTCCCCTCCCCCACACAACTGTTGGCATATGGCAGGAATAGCGAAACCGTGCCTCTCCAGATATTGTTGGACTACCATTCTCATTATCCGGAGCCACTGGTTGTGGTGGACGGGGGCTACTGGGAGTCCATCACCGCCTGGAGAGCCACCCCTGGTATTTGTCATTCCATGTTATGGTGGGGGGTGGGGTGGAAGAGGGGGTCAAAAGAAAGTCCTGAACAGAGCTGCAATTTCTGCAACTGTGGGCCTTACGAACCTGGGCAACTAGCCTGCCTGCTCTTGAGGTGGGATAGCTGAAGATGCCAGTGAATCCACAACGCCTTGCTGGTCCACTTGCCCTTAGGTTTGTTTAAGTCATATCTGCAAGATGTAAAAAAGGGAGACCTCATTACCAGGGAGGTTAAATTCTCGAGAATAATCTTTTGGAGAATATTCTCAAGAAGATTCTCGATTAATGAGAATATTAGAGAATTTTCATTTAAAATAGGAGAATATTCATTTTAAATATAATTTTAATGCACTGAAAATGGTATAATTAGTTAATATACATGTTTATCCATTGGTAAACCTGCTCAGATGGCAACCGAAAACTGTACAGATACTTCTATTCAATGGGGCAATGCAGTGAATTCACATTCTTTGGTTTTTTGCACCAAACTTGAAATTGAAAATTCAACGTGAATGTCTCATGTTAATCACTAAGCCTGCCACTAACCCGTATACTCACCATCAACTTTGAATTCTGATTATGTTGCCGACTGCCAATGGTGAATGACACAATGCCCAGTAATGTAACTGGATCAAAAAAATCATTTTTCATTACTTACACTGTCAATATCACAGCTTGACTTATTATTTACTAGATTTTTTTAATGTGTGTTGTAAAACTTGTTGTCAGAGCTGCCCGAGGTCCCAGCTCACAAAGGACCAACGCCGGTTCGTTGTTAAGTACGAAAGTCTTTATTGAAGTTCAGTTTCGCTTTCACAGCCGCAGCGTGCAGCTCTACGTCTCAAACTCTAGACCGCCGAAGCTCCGTCTGAATCTCCTCCCCCCAGACACCAGTTTAAGACTCTAGCCTTGCTCCACCTCTTCCTTTGCTCTCTCCTCCTCTGGTTCCGCCTGTCCGTCGGGGTCTTGCCCTTCCTAGACTCTTCTGACGCTGAGTCCCCTGAGTCTTCCCCCTCCCTCCGGCGGGCTTTAGGACCTGGTTCCCAATCCGGGTTTTCTGCTGTCCCGCGCGCCTGTACATTCGAACTTGGCGCGCGCGCCCAGCCGGCAACCTTCCTCCTGACCTTTACACTGCTGCTGTCACTGCTTCCCCCTTCGGGGAGGCTAGCTGGAACTGACCTCCCCTCCGTTCCCCCACTCTCCGATGGAGGCGTGGTCAGCCCTAACTCATCTTCTCTCCCCGCTGGAGGAGACGCTGGTCCTGACACATGTGACTCTTCCCCCCCACTATGCTCTGGTGGGGAAGCTGGTCCTGATCTCCCGCTGCTGCTTTGGGAGTCCCCGCTGGCCCCTTGTTTCTGGTGCGTCCCCTCTGGGACCCCCCTTGCCCTGACCATCGGCGCCCCCTTCTGGGAATCTTCTGATTCGCTGGAGAAGCTCATGGAATCTCTCGGGTCACTGTCATACTCCCCTACGCTGCCCTCGGATTCTTCCCCTTCGCTCTCCATTTCCTCTCTCCCTTGTGCTTCTGCTCCTGAGCCCCTGACACTTGTTCTTACATTAGAATTTACAGTTTGCAGAGAATATTCTCTGCAGAAGTTTCTAGCAGAGAATATTCTCACCTCACCTCACTACTCATTCCCATCCTGCTTACAAGACCTTTCCTAACAGCTCTCTAGACCAGTGGTCTTCAACCTTTTCAAACCCAGGGCTCCACCTTTGAACGGGGCTGGTGCTCCTGTTGCGACCCACCTGACCCAGTAAGGGGTCCAGACACACCAGCTGAAGATTGTTAAACTATGGAACTCACTTGCACAGGAGACAGTGATGGGCGCCAACCTAGATGGCTCTAAAAGATTGAGACAAATGATGAGGAGGGCTATTGATAGCTATTTGCCATGGTGACTATGCTCTGCCTTCACAGTTCAAGCTTCCAAATAGCAGTTGCTGGAAACCCCAGGAAGGGAAAAGGCTCTTGTGCTTGGGTTCTGCTTTTGGGCTTACCATGAGCATTTTGTCAGCCATTGTTAGAACAGGATAACGGACTAGATGGGCCAGCCGGCTCTTCTGATGTAAGATAAGAGCTCTAGAAGAAATTATTGCTTCCCACAGGCCAGAACATGTCTGATATATCCTCAAATATAGTTTGAACTGAATAGTGATTTGCACCCGGCTCCCTGTGAGCTTCAAGGTTCAGCTGGCTCTGCCCATTCAAACCCACTGGCCTCAGAAGCGTTCCCAATGGGCCTCCTCTCTTACCAGCGGAAACTCTTTCCCCTGTAACCAGATAAGAGTGTGCAAAGTGACCTATGAAATCCCTCACATCTGCTGCCAGGAGAGCGACTCTCTATTAGTCATATCTGAGAACTATCAGACACTAAGAGTCTGGCTGCCAGCTTCACTCAAGAGGCACTGAAATATTCTGCCCCAGAGCTTTTGCCATCAGGACACCAGAGAGAGACCTTGGAAAAGCCAAGCTCAGAATGGGTCTGTGCCAAACTGGACTTCTGGACATTGCTGGTCCAGCTGAATGCACTCACTTCCCTCCCTCTCAAAGAGTCAGGCACCCTCTGATTTCATCCCTCTTTCTAGGGCAGGGGTCAGCAAATGTTTTCAGCAGGGGGCCGGTCCACTGTCCCTCAGACCTTGTGGGGGGCCGGACTATATTTTCTTTTGGGGGGGGGAACGAATTTCTATGCCCCACAAACAACCCAGAGATGCATTTTAAATAAAAGGACACATTCTACTCATGTAAAAACACGCTGATTCCCAGACCGTCCGCAGGCCAGATTTAGAAGGTGATTGGGCCGGATCCGGCCCTGGGGCCTTAGTTTGCCTCCCCATGCTCTAGGGATTAGCATGCCCAGAAGGCAAATGGGTAGATGCAGGCATTAAACAAGGAGGGAGGGCAACAAGAGGTCTATCATCTCTCAGCACACACACAAGCCTCTGCATGGACTGCAGCTCTGAGAGATGCAGGAGGCTCCGGCCAGTTGCAGTCAGCGCCTGAGCAGCCTTCAAAGGAAAGGGGGCAGAGGAGGGAGGCAGGGGGACCAGCAGGCATGCCAGGAATGCAGAGAGATCTGACACAGGCCTCTCCAGCTATCCCACCTCAAGAGCAGGCCAGCTGCTGCACTCTGGGGACCAGCGCTTCAGCAGTCACGTGGCCTTCAGGACCAGTCTATGGCATTTTATAATAATTAATCAATTAATTAATTAATAATAAATTTATGCCCCACCCATCTGGCTGGGTTTCCCCAGCCACTCTGGGAAGCTTCCCACAAAATATTAAAATACAGTGGTACCTCGGGTTACATACGCTTCAGGTTACAGACTCTGCTAACCCAGAAATATTACCTCGGGTTAAGAACTTTGCTTCAGGATGAGAACAGAAATTGTGCTCCAGCGGCGTGGCAGCAGCAGGAGGCCCAATTAGCTAGAGTGGTGCTTCAGGTTAAGAACAGTTTCAGGTTAAGAATGGACCTCCGGAACGAATTAAGTACATAACCCGAGGTACCACTGTACAATAGTCAGTTAAACATTAAAAGCTTCCCTAAACAGGGCTGCCTTCAGATGTCTTCTAAAAGTCTGGTAGTTGTTTTTCTCTTTGACATCTGGTAGGAGGAAGTTCCACAGGGCGGGCGCCACTACAGTGGTACCTCGGGTTACATACGCTTCAGGTTACAGACTCCGCTAACCCAGAAATAGTACCTCGGGTTAAAAACTTTGCTTCAGGATGAGAACAGAAATCATGCTCCAGCGGCAGCAGGAGGCCCCATGAGCTAAAGTGGTGCTTCAGGTTAAGAACAGTTTCAGGTTAAGAACGGACCTCCGGAACGAATTAAGTACTTAACCCGAGGTACCACTGTACCGAGAAGGCCCTCTGCCTGGTTCCCTGTAACTTGGCTTCATGCAGCAATGGAACTGCCAGAAGGCTGTTCTTTAGGGGGCTTGAGTGGGACAGAGCACATCATTTAAAACACAGAATGCGATCCAGCTGTTTTGAGGCAGCATGGAAATGAAAACCCAACACTGCGCCCTGGGTCAAGTCCCTCTCCCTCACTCGGCCACCCAAAATTGACCACTGGAGGTGACCATCTCACCTTCCCTTGTGGCAGGGATGCCTCTGGTGGAGACACCAGGCGCAAAGCCTTCCCTGGGGCCACAGGAACTGGGAGTCAAGGCTGAGCCACGGAAATGCCGTGCCAGCCCTCCACACACAAACAGCAGTGGTGCTGTCAGGTTAGACAAGCCAGACAGGAAGTTGCATTGTACACAGTCAGGCCGCTGGTCCAGTTAAATCTGCATTGTCTACACACCGCCTGCATCAGCAGTCCAGGGTTTCAGACAGGAGCCTGACCCAGCCCTCCTGGAAAATGTTGAGGGTGGAAGCCGGGACCTTCTGCCAGTGAGCAGTGGCCCAGGGAGGAATATTTGAAGACAAGGGAAATATGCAAGGAAAACTCACTCCCCCACCTTACAGGGGTTTGCTGTTTCGCTTTGAATGGCCAAAGAGGTGGTCAGAAGGCGCCTTGTGGGGGCTAAGACAGTCTGAGTGGTGCATGAATAGCAGACCTCCCTGTAGGAGGCTCATCTAGGCCACCCTGTGCACTCCCCAGAGGAAAGGGAAGATCTGGATGTTTAAGGAATCACAATCCTCAGCAGATTCCTCCCACCACCTCCAGAAATCCCAGTTGCGACGGGCCTTTTAAAAGGGGGGGGGTGTCCTTTCCCCATTTTGCACAATGCCCTCAGGTGCAGAACCATAAATGTCACAGGGCTTGTGGCGGCAGCAGCGCTTCCGCAAGCGATTACTATTTGGTGGTAATTAAGCTGCTAGTTGATTGAGCAAGACCCTTAATTAGCTCTTTACATCATTACCAAAATTACAGCATATTTCCCCTGCTAAAAACACACACGTGGGATGGGAGGGAAGGACAGTTTGGTGGAACTCACAGCAATTGCTACTCATCTTCATTAGCGGGAAGCATACCCATTACTTTAAAAATATCTAAGTGAGTCTAAGGGGAAGGTTCTGCTGCTAAACAACTCCTCCCTTTCCTCGCCTGTTGCTCATCTTAACCACGATGGCGCTGGGACAACCTCTCCACTAGAGAATGGCACCTCCCCACTACAGAAAAGCTAGGAAGCGTCACCTCTCCCCTACTTCCCTCTGTAAAGCAGGTGTCAATATATATTTAAAAGATGCAGCCTAATACAGTGGTGCCTCACAAGACGAAAATAATTCGTTCCGCAAGTTTTTTCTTCTTGCGAGTTTTTCGTCTTGCGAAGCACGGTTTCCCATAGGAATGCATTGAAAATCAATCAATGCGTTCCTAGGGAAACCGCCTTCAGACCAGGTCCGGGGACAGTCTGTCCCCCGACCTTTTCTGAAGGCTGGGGGGGGGAGAAGGGCTTTTCTTCCCACCGCCAGCCTTCAGAAGGCTGTTCTGAAGGCTGGCGGTGGGAAGAAAAGCCCTTCTCCCCACCTCCCACCCCGCAAGCTCTGGGGACAGGAGGGCTTTCCTCCCGACTGAAGGCCGGCGGTGGGCCAAAGTCTTTGCTCTCCCCCCCCCCCCGCCTGCCTTCAAAAGCCGTCGGGATAGCGGAGAAACGCGCTGCGCTTCTCCGCTATCCCGGGAAGGCCGACGGGGGGCAAAAGTCTTTGCTCCCGATGGCCAGCATTTTAAAAGCGGTCTGGGATAGCGGGAAACCGCAGCGCGCTTCCCTGCTATCCCGGACTGCTTTTAAAATGCTGGCGGTGGGGAGCAAAGCCTTTCGGCCCCCGCCGGCCTTCCTGGACCTCTTCTGAAGGCCGGAGGGGGGCGAAAGGCTTTGCTCCCCACCGCCAGCATTTAAAAGAGGTCCCCGGAGATTTCCCTATGGGCTTTCTTCTTGCGAAGCAAGCCCATAGGGAAATTCGTCTTGCGGAACGACTCAAAAACGGAAAACTCTTTCGTCTTGCGAGTTTTTCGTTTTGCGAGGCGTTCGTCTTGCGAGGCACCACTGTACTTGATCATCTTCTCTCACCCCCATCCCAAAAAGCTCTGCAAGTCTCAGCCAACTCCTTTAGAATGACTTAGAGGCAGATCTGTAGGGAAATGGATGAATCTAATTGATTTACCAAGCTTTTCTCTCTCTGTGTGTGTGTGTGTGTGTTTTGTGCTAGTTTAACTAAGATTCGTTTTATTAATCACAACCTTTCCTTTCTGTGACACATCATTCCATCTTGCTTGCTTCAGAGCCAAGAACTACGATACCAGCTATTTATAATGCGAATAATTTAAAACTAATTTCTACCCATTAAAGTAATTCCTGACAATTGCCTTGTCATTTTCACTCTAAATACTCCAAGTTCCCTCCTGCAAGGCTGGCTATGTCAGAAAGAGTCTGCCAGAGTTTGCTCATTCAAACATGTCCCCAACATTCAAAACCCTCATTACTTTTCAAAGCACAATGTAAACAAAGGAAGGGAAACACAGAAACGAGGCAACAACTGAAGCATCTCAAGCACAGGAAAATTCCTAGGAACTCTGTGCACTCCAGCAGTGGATTAGCATGAAGCTGAGAGCGAGGAGGTTTCTGGAATTTCCAGAGACTTCCTAGTTATCTGGATTAAGAGCAAGAGGGGCAAACAAGCAGCACTATTAGGACCACACACAATTCACAAGTTTATATTGTATATATAGTAAAAGCTATGGTTTTCCCAGTAGTGATGTATGGAAGTGAGAGCTGGACCATCAAGAAGGCTGATCGCCGAAGAATGGATGCTTTTGAATTCTGGTGCTGGATGAGACACTTGAGAGTCCCATGGACTGCAAGAAGATCCAACCTATCCATTCTGAAGGAAATCAGCCCTGAGTGCTCACTGGAAGGACAGATCCTGAAGCTGAGGCTCCAAGACTTTGGCCACCTCATGAGAAGAGAAGACTCCCTGGAAAAGACCCTGATGTTGGGAAAGATGGAGGGCACAAGGAGAAGGGGGTGACAGAGGACGAGATGGTGGGACAGTGTTCTTGAAGCGACCAGCATGAGTTTGACCAAACTGTGGGAGGCAGTGGAAGACAGGAGTGCCTGATGTGCTCTGGTCCATGGGGTCACGAAGAGGCGGACACGACTAAACGACAACAACATCATATATCCCAATCTTCTCCTCTAATGAGCTCACAATTCTGCCCCATTTAATCCCCACCCTGTGAGGTAGGTTAGGCTGAGAAGCAGTGACTGGCCTAAGGTCACACCCAATGAGTGTCTTGGCCTAATGGGGGGTGGGTTTGAACCATGGTCTCCCAGATCCTAGTCCGACACTCTAACCACTGCACCACACTGGCCCTCTGGTTCACTTGCGTATGCAGCTCACTTCTGTGTGAGGCTCTTGCCCTGGGCCTAACCATGAAGCCACACACCTGGAAGAGGTACCTTGCTTCGGCGATTGGGCCTCTGCTCTTCTCTTTCTCCACCGGACTCGAAAATTCCATTTAACAGGCTGACAGATTACACACCTCTCCCTGTCGGACTCCCATCAGCAAGATGAGACAACCGTTGCATTCCACCCTGTGCCTGTATGCAGATAGCACCACACAGGAGAATAAAGTTTCCCAAACACTTGTCTTTGGTTCTCTGGGACAAAGCCAAGGAGAAAAGGTCAAGGATGTAGCAATGCTGGCAAGTTCACCATGGGCACGCAGACCTCTGTGGCAGGAACGTGAAAGGGGGGAGGGGAGGCAACTGGCGTGGTAAAATAAACGAGGAACATGAAGATATATGCAGCAGACTAATCACATGAGAGGGACGCGGGTGGCGCTGTGTGGTAAACCACTGTGCCGCTTGGGTTCGCCAATCGAAAGGTCGGCGGTTCAAATCCCTACGACGGGGTGAGCTCCCGTTGCTCGGTCCCTGCTCCTGCCAACCTAGCAGTTCAAAAGCACACACTGCAAGTAGATAAATAGGTACCGCTCCGGTGGGAAGGTAAACGGCGTTTCCATGCGCTGCTTTGGTTTCACCAGAAGCAGCTTAGTCATGCTGACCCCATGACCCGGAAAACTGTCTGCAGAAGCGGACAAACGCCAGCTCCCTCAGCCTGTAAAGCGAGATGAGCGCCGCAACCGCAGAGTCGTTCATGACTGGACTTAACTGTCAGGGGTCCCTTTACCTTTACAGTGGTACCTCGGGTTAAGTACTTAATTCGTTCCGGAGGTCTGTTCTTATCCTGAAACTATTCTTAACCTGAAGCACCACTTTAGCTAATGGGGCCTCCTGCTGCTGCCGCGCTGCCAGAGCCCGATTTCCGTTCTCATCCTGAACCAAGTTCTTAACCTGAAGCACTATTTCTGGGTTAGCGGAGTCTGTAACCTGAAGCGTATGTAACCTGAAGCGTATGTAACCCAAGGTACCACTGTACCTTTAATCACATGAGAGGGAGGTTTGAGCTTCCTTTTCCTCTGCAGTTCCTGGGCATAAGTGTGCATCTCTCAGATGCAACTGGCTCGAAGAGAAGGCGTTCCCCCTCTACAGCATTTTATTTCCAAGAGCAGCTTGCACAAGAGATGGTGCTTCAACCACTAGTGAAGTGGAGGAGGGGAAATACAGAGAAGTGCAGCTCCTTCTGGGCTTTTATCTAGAGCAGGAACAATAAACTCACCTGCACAAGAACTACAGTTACTGGGAAGCAAATAAAGGGGTAATGAAACTTTTCAGTTTAATTGCACGACAGACAGACAAATTAGCACAGAAGCAGCCTGAGAATGAAGACACCAATCACAAAGAGGTCGGATCCATTCCGTTTATCTGATGCAGCTCCTAACTTCGCACCAGCATTTCAAACAGTATTAATTATTCGGAAGATGGTCTGCAATTCCAGTTAAAAGCTAGAGACTGAAATTCAGCTGGCTGAGTATCTTTTGTTAAAGCTCACGGTGTTTTACAAGTTGACCCGATTCAGCCAGAAGTCAACACCTCTGAGATCAATGGCGCTCCCTCCCTGGGAATCACGCTCAGGAATGCAGCTGGGCTGATTCTAATAAACTGGGCCTTCTGCTCAGTGCTCCTGCTCTGTGGGTGTCAGCAAAATAATAGATCAACACAGCTGTCTGTCTTTTTGGAATCTTCTTAAGGGAACGGAGGCTGCACTGCGCTTCACCAATTACCAGAACACCACAGCTATTTCAAGGAGCTAACTCAAAGGGTTAAAGAACAACAAGGTGAGGAATATGAGAAGGGTGGGATTATGGAAGTCTAAGGCCCTGAGAGCTGGGGGTTCCTGCCCCCCTAATATCCTCTCTGCAGCAGCCCTAGTTCTGAAATCTCCCATTAAAGCCACATAAAGGGAGCAGGTGCCAGCAAAAAGCAGAGGTTTTCTTCCTTGGAGGAAAGCAAAGCAGCACAAAGATTTTTCCCCCCCAATGCGGGTGTACAAATGCTGCTGCTGAGCTGTGTTTGGGACTTACGCAGCAGCCTGCCTCACTGGGCCCATACAAGAGAATTAGCTATCTGGGATTAGCCAAATCAGCAAAGCGCTCAGAAATTGCCTCTCTTTTCTTTCCTGAATGAGTGTGTTCCCATTAAGCCTGGAGAGAAAAAAAGGGGGGGGAGGGATGGAGGAAGAAGAGCACAGTTAAAGCTTCCATCTTAACAATTATGGAAACCTTGGAGAAAAGCAAGGCCCAAATCCTGAGCAAAGCCTTGCGCAAGCTGGGAGAACTGCCGGGAGATATCGGCTGCACAAGGACGATGCACAGTGGTTGTTTTTCAAAAGCAGACTGCCTGACTCCACTGTGCACATTCCTCCGTGCCAGAGAAAATCTGCTTTTATTAAGAGACGCAGGTGCAGTTGAACTCGAGGGCAAGAGGCAAGGTTGGGTAGCCAGGAAATTTCTTGCACAACGGCAACAAAAAAGTCATTCACGGTAGAAATGGGCAAGCCATTAACATTCCAGTGCTGCCCACACCATTGCAGGGCGGGTGGAGGAGAGAGAGAGTCAGCAATGAGACCTTGGATTTGGGGGATCCATTCACAAAACCGCCTGATCCCCAATTGGCTTCAAGACCTACAGCATCTAGAAGAAGAGGCTAGGGGTATGTAATCTATACAGTTCGTTTAGTTAACTTAATAATATTTTTCTACCGCTTACCATTAGAAGAGAATTCTCAAAATGCATCCCAGCAGATCGCAGAGCTCAAACCTGGCTGCCATGCTACTGGAGCCCGGCACTGACTCAGTGCCATAATGGATGCTCAGAGCAGACCTTCGAAATTCCCTGGAAGAGGACCCCCAACAAACCAGGCTAGAGGAGATCAGAGACGCACTAACAGGCAAAAGTGGAGGCAGCGGACAAGTTCACTGAGCCCCACCACCACCCCGAACTTGCCCGTTCTCCCAGCCCCTGAAAGCCCATGGAAGATAAATTACTCAAGAGTGTCAAAGGATAACTTGGCTCTCACCTGTAACACAGATCCGTTAAGTTATGTGGAGGTGGGGCTTGGTCTGGCGATTAGAGCTTGCACAAGCACATCCAGCCTCAGACCTGCCTTGAGGTTTTACAAGCCATGTATGGACACTATCTGATTTTCAGAGGGAAGCTTCACTGGCTGCTTATTTGCTCCTGGATGTAATCTAATATGCAGGTTTTGAGCTTTGAAGTCCTAAATGGCCGGGGTCCTGAGTACCTTAGGAAGCACCTGCTCCCATACATCCCGCCCCGTTCTCTCAGACTGACAAGAGAGACATTTGGGGTGGCTGGAAGACACAGGGGCTCAACATATACAGTTGTGGTGCCACTCCATCTGCAGAGGCTGCTTCCCCAGGAAATCTTTCCTTGTTGTCCGTTCAACAGCTGGCAAAAACATTTCTTCTTTTTCAAGAATTCCTTCTGGCTGACTGTGCCCTGTTCTTAACTGCTGCTGCTGCTTCATCTATCTGTCTTTGGCTTTTAGGATTATGTTGGTGTTTTGTGAATTTTTTATTACTGCTTTATTTCATTGCCATGTTGCATGTCACTCCAAGTGCCGTTCTGGCAGAAAATGCGGCTTTAAATTGTTGGAAGTACAGGCATACCAACAGACAGTCTAATGGATTCTCAGAGTACTTCCATTTTTAATCAATTCAGAGTTCGCTGCCTTAAAATTGCAGCCACGCTACGTTTTTCTCCTGCAGTGTTAAGACAACAGGCTCCCCATCTGTCTTGTGTCTACTTCCCCTGCCCAATTATCACATTTCCACATGTCAGGCTATTTGCATCTGTAAGTCACCAAAGTAATGCCATTCAAGTTCAACATCACTCTAAATATATATATATATATGTGAGCTAAAATTATTCCTAGACACCAGAAGTGGCTTTTTAAGGTGATAGAATTAAACTTAGGCACCTTGCAGCACAAGCCTTAAAAAATAATAATTAAAGCTTCCAGGGATCAGATTTTGAGGTGCCTGGCTCTGCCCACACCACCACATTATCAATATGCATCCATGAAATTGTGAATAGCACAAAGGGCACAGGCAAGAGGCTTCCACCCTGTCCAGTCTATGAACGCATCAAACTGTACACTGAACAGATGGGAGACTCCCCCCCCCTCTCGAGCATAGAGGTTCAAAGAGACAGTCTTCCATATGTTCTTCAGGCACTCAAAATTAGACCATAAGGCTCTGCAAAAGAGCGAGGCTTCCAACTCAGATGTAAAAATATCTCTTCCGCCTCCCCCCCCCCGTCTTTTCCTTTCCACTCAAAACCATGAAATTTTTCATTTGAAAGAAGACAAAAATCAAGTAGCAAGGTTTCAACAGGAAGACTTTTAAAAAAGCAGACTTTTTTCACATACAGGCTGCACTTGGTTACACCTACATTGGCTCCCAGTACATTTCCGAGCACAATTCAAAGTGTTGGGGCTGAACTTTAAAGCCCTAAACGGCATCAGCCCAGTATACCTGAAGGAGCATCTCCACCCCCATCGTTCTGCCCAGACACTGAGGTCCAGCTCCGAGGGACCTCTGGTGGTTCCCTCACTGCGAGAAGCAAAGTTACAGGGAACCAGGCAGAGGGCCTTCTCAGTAGTGGTGCCTGCCCTGTGGAACGCCCTCCCATCAGATGTCAAAGAAATAAAAAACTATCTGACATTTAGAGGACATCTGAAGGATCATAGGGTGCTTTAGTAAAGGTAAAGGTACCCCTGCCCGTACGGGCCAGTCCTGCCAGACTCTAGGGTTGTGCGCTCATCTCACTCTAGAGGCCGGGAGCCAGCGCTGTCCGCAGACACTTCCGGGTCACGTGGCCAGCGTGACAAGCTGCATCTGGCGAGCCAGCGCAGCACACGGAACGCCGTTTACCTTCCCGCTGGTAAGCGGTCCCTATTTATCTACTTGCACTGGTGTGCTTTCAAACTGCTAGGTCGGCAGGTGCTGGGACCGAACAATGGGAGCGCACCCCGCCGCGGGGATTCGAACCGCCGACCATGCGATCGGCAAGTCCTAGGCGCTGAGGTTTTACCCACAGCGCCACCCGCGTCCCTCATAGGGTGCTTTACAAAACCACAAAAATACATAGCAACAAACCAAACAATATCCTCCTCGATAATTGCAGGTGCCAGGTAGCAGGTGATGCCTGGGGGTCAAATTTTAGATTGTAAGCATCTCAGGGCAGGGCCCTTTCTTCTTGGGCTCCCTACAACAATAAGCTATACATATAACAGTTGAAAATATTAAGTACAATTTCACACAGAGAAATCATTAAGAGGGAAGCAAGTGCTTCTGATTTAGACGGCTTTTAAAAAATTAGATAAATTCATGGAGCAGAGGTCTCATCTACACCTAGTCGAGCATCATGTTACCCACAGTGGCTGACCCGATCCTTGTGATAAGTAGGGCCTGAGAGCAGCCTCAGCTCTTCCCGCTTGGAACTCCCATCAAATGGAATTCAGAATCCTCCTACTCCTGGTGGTGGAGGCAGAACACAGCCACTGCGGCTCATACCTTATCCTCCAGAAATTGGGCTAAACCCCTTTTATTTTATTTTTTTATAAGATATTTATTGAGATTTTACAAAAAATAGACAAAAGTTTACAAAGAAAAATAAAAATAAAAATACAGAAAAGAAAAATACAATAATCAAAAAAGTAAAAACACATAATTAAAAGAAAAGAAAAAAATAGGAAAAAAATAGATCCATTTTTATGCCTTTTGCTTCATTTACTAGTTTCCTTTACTTCCACCAGCCTCCCCTTTTTGTATTCCCATTTACCTAATCAATTCAGCAAATCCTTGGCCTATTTCCTTTATCTTAACTCTTTATCTTGACATATTTATAAATGAATATTTTCATCCTTTGTCAATCTATTTTTAACATATTCTTTTTAACTTTGTTGCTAACACCTCTTATTTTCGATCCAACGTCAAATTAACATTCTATAATTTTACAATATTTCTGCAAATAGTCCTTAAATTTCTTCCAATCTTCTTCCACCGACTCTTCTCCCAGGTCACGGATTCTGCCAGTCATTTCAGCCAGTTCCATGAAATCCATCAACTTCATCTGCCATTCTTCCAGAGTGGGTAAGTCTTGCGTCTTCCAATACTTTGCAATAAGTATTCTTGCTGCTGTTGTCGCATACATAAAGAAAGTTCTATCCTTCTTTGACACCAATTGGCCGACTATGCCCAGGAGAAAGGCCTCTGGTTTCTTCAGAAAGGTGTACCTAAGTACCTTTTTCATTTCATTATATATCATCTCCCAGAAAGCCTTAATCCTTGGGCACGTCCACCAAAGGTGAAAGAATGTACCTTCAGTCTCCTTACATTTCCAACACTTATTATCGGGCAAATGGTAGATTTTTGCAAGCTTGACTGGTGTTGTGTCTTTTCAGACTCAGTTTTCGGTATAAGGGTGATGTAGGCTTCTTTCCACGACTCTGGTGCTTTTTTCCCCTCCAAAATTTCATTACAAACCTCCTTTAGTGGTTGAATTAGCCAGTCTTTCAAAGATTTGTAATATTTTGAGGTTAAACCATCCGGCCCTGGAGATTTGCCCAACTGCATGTTCTGAATGGCACCTTCTATCTCTTGTTCTGTGATTTTATGGTTCAACATTGTCTTATCTTCTTGAGAGATTTTTTGTAATCCATTTGTTTCTATAAATTGGTCTATGTCAGACTCTTTCTGTGGCCCTTGTGTATATAGCTGTTTAAAATACCTCTGGAAACAGTTTCTAATTTCCCCTGGATTCTGAATGTTCTTTCCTTCCACTTCCAAATTAGTAATGGTATTGAGCTTTTGTCTTTTTTTCATTTGCCAGGCTAACAATTTTCCACATTTATTAGCCGATTCAAATGTCCTTTGTCTCTTTGGTTTGATTTTCCATTCAATTTCCTGATTCATCATTTTCATATATTGCACTTGATATAACTTTATGTCTCTCAGAATCTCTTGTGACTTTGGTTTCGCTCTTAGTTTCTTCTCACCCTCTTTTATTTTTTCCAAAATGTTATCTTTTTTCTCATTTTGGGTTCTCTTCTTTATTGCGTTCTGTTGAATCAGAAACCCCCTCATAACTGCTTTACTTGCGTCCCAGATTATTCTTTTTTCAGTATTAGTGTTCAAATTTATCTCAAAATAGTCTTTCAAAGTTTTTTGGGGCCTTCTTGATAACCTCTTGGTCTCTAAACAAGGTGTCATTCATCCTCCATCTGAAGGAGCCGGTTGATGTTAGCTTCATATCCATTTTCACAGCATTATGGTCGGAGCAGATTTTAGGGCAAATTTCCACTTTTCGAACCTTTGGTGCCGTTCCTCTAGTTATCCATATTTGGTCAATTCTTGTCCATGTCATTTGGGCTTCAGAAAAGAATGTTCCCTCTCTTCCTAAGGGGTTCTTAACTCTCCAAATGTCAATCAAATCCAGATTGTCAGTCAGTTCAAAGAAAGTTTTTGGTAGTCTGCTGGGCTAAACCCCTTTTAAAGCCATCCAACTTTCTGGCTGTCATTACACCTTGTGGCAGAAGATTCCATGTTTTTAATGTTCAGCTTCCGCATCAGATGGTCCTGGGCTCTGGTACTATGAGACAGATGAAAACTTCCTTTTCCCCCAGACCATGCTTTATTTTATCATGTCCTTTATCAATTTCCTCCCCACAAACTAAAAGACCCCCAACATTGGCACCTTATTTCCTAGGGGAGGGGCTCTACCCCCTGTGACAACAAAGGAGAGCCTCCTCATGCAGAGGCAATATACCACAGAATATACCACATGCTCGGAAGTTTCTCGCCGGCCACTGCTAGGAGTTGGAAAGGTGGAGTAGACCGAACCATATTCTGATCAAGAATAGGCAAGGGGTTTGGTTCTGAAGTTACTCACTCGTAAGAACAAGCAGTGATGCTCAAGCAGAATTTTTCATTCAAATCTTCGTGGCCAATGCAAGCAGCATCTTTTAAAGAGAGGATATTGGGAGATTTGGGGAAATGCAGTAGTACAGCAGGGAGTCTGAATGACCAGAACTTTGGGGTAATACTAGACAGGACCACCTTGTGCATAGCCAGGCCCCTCTCCTCCCACTGCCTACAAGCAGTCCGCTTCCTGAACTCAACAACGATGCTTCCGGAGTCTTATTTCCACAAGTCTTTTTATCCCCAGCCAGAGTTGTAAGAGGCAAAGAACAATATATTTATTCATCCAGCAGGTTTGTTCCGTTACCAGAAGTTGAGCATTTTCTTTAAAATGTTGCTGGGATTAGTTAATGTTTTCGCTGGCAAGAGAAAGCTGCTTCTTGGCTAGCTTTCAGGCCTTGTTTGGTGCTTCGTATTGAGAGCATTCTTTTGCGCTGCCAGAGTCAATCACATCTCTTCCCCCTCCAACCTTGCAGCTGGAGGTTTCCAGCAAATGGCAATTTGTAGATACCCAGTAAGAATCACAGCTCCTCCCCGCCAGGGCTCTTTTGCCCCAGGGTTCATTAGACCCTGAGAATTCTAGTTCTCATCTTGTTTAAAGCAGCAAGTTTCTAGCCCTCACCATTTGTAGAGAGGCAACTCCAACGGCAAACATTTCAAAGCCAAATAATTCTCCCTCCCCCTCATGAAGAATTTGCAATTGTGCCACATGCCTTAGGGACTATTGCCAGGTTTACAAATGGTTTCATCTTCAGTTTCCCTGGGTTCTCCTTTGGTTGCTTCCTTGCTGAGAGATCCTCTCCTCCTTTGAAGTGGTTCCAAGCTAGTTATTATACACAACAGTGTCAGCTTGCCAGAAGGGGCCAAGAGCTACAGATCTGCTTTTTGCATCGGAGGGTTTGTCAATTTTGTGAAACATTTTGAGAGTGCTTTTCTATTTCTTCCATGATTAGTTATTATCATGAGACACAACCCCTGCAACAAATCTCTCTTTTGGTTGGCATGTCCAAGGGGTAAAAGAGGTTAAAATGAGCTGGAAGACAATCAACTCCTGACAAGACTAGACTCGCTTTTACTACAGACCTAGACAAACACAATTTTGAGTCATCCATCTCATATATATCATGGGACAATCAGTATCAGCCTCAGTTCTACTGGTGGATAGAAATCAGTTTTGTAGAGAAACCCAGTGACCTTGTGAAAGAGCTACAATACACAGCACTCAGTAAGGTACATGACTGGAACATCCTGGGAGGCCTTACTGGTGCAGGCAGGATTTGTTCCCCCAATTAACTGGAGACAGTATCTGATCCATGACTGGGTAAACAAGCCTGCAGAAATGCACCTGATAAGGAGCTACCTGAACACACAGACTGCCTCTTTATTCTGAGCAAGGGTTTATTGGGAGCAGATTTCTTCCATCACTTGCTCAGCTCACAAGGTCCAAGAGATCCCATGACAGATGGTAGCAGTTACTGTAGTAGCTAGCACCAAACTTGGATCAGGAAAACCCCAAATCAGACTCCTGTTAAGCTGCCAGTCAGAAAGGGTGGCCCTGGGCAAGTGACACTCTCTTGGCTAATCTACGTCACACGGCTGTTGCGAGGTTAAAACACCCCTTCTGAGCTCTTCTGAAAAACAAGGATACAAATATTGATTGTCCACTGCTGACAAGTTACATTTCAGACACTTGGCCCATGGGGGAGATAAGGATTTGGCTCTTGGGCTGGATCCTATTCCCTCAAGTCTGTTTCTCAAGTTACATTTCTGTAACCATAAGAGCTAGAATGAAAACAATATACAGTGGTACCTCGGGATGCGAACGGGATCCGTTCCGGAGCCCCGTTCGCATCCTGAATGGAACGTAAGACATGACAGCACGTCTGCGGATGTCGCGTTTTGCCGCTTCTGCGCTCCGTTACTTCTGGGTTGCAGCGTGCAACCCGAAAGCGCTCAACCTGAAGCACATTCAACCCGAGGTATGACTGTACTGCTGTATGGAGTGTCCCTATTGAGGGCCCTAGCCAGCTATGCCCTGCTCCAGGATACTCCATTCCCTCGCCTCTAAGCAGTGAGCCAGCATCTCATGGCATTGAATACGCTCAGATCTTACTGGCTGTTTTGCCTCCTCTCCCTGCCCTTCATGTATTCCAAAGCCTTCTGGTACCTCCTTCTTTTGCATGGATGGTGCCATTTTTGACACACAAGGACCAGCACTCAGAGATCTGAGTTTACTATTATTGCATTATGTTACAGTAATGGATTCTCCAGGTGCCTGTGAACCGCATACAAACACTTGAATGAATGTGGCTTGTGGGCTGCTGTAGGAAGTGCAAATCCTAAACAACCAAAAGGGGAATCTCTCCACTTCAAAGAAAAACAAAAAAGGTTTTGCAGATGATACAGGAACACCCCCATCCCAAACCAAATTAGCTCTGTCCCAAGCCAAAAGATTAGATAAGGACCTCCTGGATTCGCTGCACTCCCAGCCTGGAAATTTTACAACGGCTGTCCCGCAACTGTGGAACATCCCCAGGGCTGCACGTTTGGCAAAGAGAAGCCTGCTTGCTGGTGTCTGTAACTAAAACAACACAACAACACACTCGCTCTGAGTATTGCAGCAGAGCTTTGATCGTCACACCAGATGTATTAATTGCCCTTCCTAAGTGAATTACAAGCCAGCGCTCTGTCCATTTGGACGAGATGTATCAATCAGAAGAAGCAACTCTGCCAAGAGAAAAGCCTCCGGAAGCACGTCCACCAATCAATATGCTTTTAGAGAAAGGCGATACTTTTCAAGCACATCCACCAAAGGGGACTGGTTGGCACCCTCCTGCATAAACACAAATGTCTCTGGGTGGGCAGAGGCCAACGCTTGCTTCACTTTTAAATTTTCACTTGCATTTCACTTCCCAGCAATTAGAGGCATTTCCACTCTAGCTAATTGAAGGAGATTTAGAGGCATCTGCTCAATGGACGATAGGAAAAAGGGGTCAGTTCATGCAAGCTCCATCCCAAGAGATTACAGCCACTCTGGCAGAAGTGCCCCTCTGGATTCCGCCCCATCCAATGAAACAAGCGAAGAAGTGTTATGGGTAAGGTTCTGCTTCATCTCGCAAGAAGCTGTGTTGCAATGCCACAGCCCTAACTGGCATTCCTTTGCCCCCCCCCCCCCCGCCGACCAACCTTCAGGCTATGATGGGCTCTCCAAACACCACTCTGGCTAATTCATGGGTAGGCAAGCTAAGGCCCGAGGACAGGATCCGGCCCAATCGCCTTCTAAATCCAGCCCATGGACGGTCCAAGAATCAGCGTGTTTTTACATGAGTAGAATGTGTGCTTTTATTTAAAATGCATCTCTGGGTTGTTTGTGGGGCACAGGAATTCGTTGTGTTTTTTCTTCAAAATATAGTCCGGCCCCCCACAAGGTCTGAGGGACAGTGGACCAGCCCCCTGCTGAAAAAGTTGCTGACCCCTGGGCTAGTTGATACATTCACTCAATCTGGATACACAGCTCATAATAACCACAGGCAGCTTTTTGGACAGTAGTTATTTGTCTCCGTTGACAAGGGCTTCTGTTGCAGGACAGCCTTTGAAACGGCAGAAGGCCAATCCTGGCAAGTAGCAGAAGGGTGTTTTACCATTTTCAGCGGCGGAAAACTGTTGGCACATTATTTCAGGCTCAATAAATACAGACTGATCATTTCCGTGAGTACAAAACATATGCTGTTTATGGAATAAAGAATGAGGGAGAATCTGGAACGTGCCAAACTCTTATAAGCCACATACCACGCTTCCTTGCACCTGCCCCCTTGACCCTTCATGCCCACACGACTTCATAAACAGCCACCTTTACCTGCTCCATTATTTCTTCGGATACATAACCTGTTCTGTCACAAAGGTCTAATGGCAAGAAACTAGAGAAAGACAGTGTGGTCCAGTTGTCAAGAGTGCCAGTCTGGGACCTGGGAAGCCAAGGTTCCAATATCCCATTCACTTAGTGATCTTGGTGGCCACTCACTGCCCCTCAGCCTAACCTACCTCACAGGGTTGTTGGGGGGGTTGAAGGGGGAGAACTATGTACACCACTTAGAGCCCCTTGGAGAAAAGTCACCCCAAGTCAACCCATAATAAGAGAGTTTCATAACTGAGGGGGGTGGGGAGACAGAAGACAGCCATTGTGACTTGTCCACCCTTAGGCCACCCCAAGCAGCCCCCACTTCATCTCCCCACTAGCAGCTATTGCAGCCATCCCTACAATTTTCTGTGTTTGGGTTGACGGGGGCATTGTTTTGTTTGTGATTACGTTGTGTATTTTTTTTTTTTTGTATTGTAAACCACCCTGTGACCCCTCAGAGTGTGTGACTCACACTCAGAGCCAGTGTGGTGTAGTGGTTAAGAGTGGTAGTCTCCTAATCTGGGGAACCGGGTTCGCGTCTCCGCTCCTCCACATGCAGCTGCTGGGTGAGCTTGGGCCAGTCACACTTCTTTGAAGTCTCTCAGCCCCACTCACCTCACAGAGTGTTTGTTGTGGGGGAGGAAGGGAAAGGAGAATGTTAGCCGCTTTGAGACTCCTTAAAGGGAGTGAAAGGCGGGATATCAAATCCAAACTCTTCTTCTTCTTCTTCTTCTCAGATGAAGAATGGTATTGAAAATAAAAAAATAGAGACCCCTTTCCCTATAGGGAGCAGCTCATGTGTTAAGGTCCTCAGCCGAGATTGCCAGAGGTTGGGTGGTTATGGGGCAAGGACTTTTTAGCTGCAGCACTGCACCTGGACAACACCTCTCCACACTCGCAGGTGTGTGTGGCCCCTTCACTGCAGGCCTGTCATCAAGACAATTTCTTCTTCTTTTTTTAGGGTGGCCCTTGGGGTCTTGCCTCCTGGTTCTCCCAGGTGGTGGGTGTTCCCCCCACCCACCCCCAATACATACTGATGATGAAATGGCTTCACTGCAGTTCCTTCTTTCCCACTGCATTTTATCGTTTTAAGAACATGGGCTTAACATTCAGCTTCAGCTGGAAAAGGCAGCTAACGAATGCCAAAAACGAGTCAGTAAAACCCTCCCCTTCTCCCCCATCGCACCCCCTTTCTCCCCCAAGGACAACCCCCCCCAATTTCCAACCCAGCGATCTTCACCCAATACACACGGTCTGCTGCTTCTCATAAACCCCCCTACCACAAATCCCCCCCCCAGCTCCTTGGTACCCCTCAAATCCCGCTGCCCTTCCACTCCCCAGAAAGATCCAGCGCCGGCTTAGTGGTTAGAGCGTCAGACCTGGGAGAGGCCAGGGTTCAAATCCCACCCCCAACCATGAAGCTCACCGGGGGCGGCGGACCTTGGGGGGGCCCATCCTACCTCGGAGGGTTATTGTGAGGATAAAATTGGGGGGGGGGAGCAACTTGAGCTCCCTGGAGCCGAGGGTGGGATGCGAATGACTGCTACTATTGTGAATGCATTTCTTACCTGTCCTTTACCTACACCGGGTGCAGGGCTCAACTAACACCTGCGAGAGACCAGGGTTCAAATCCCCACCCAGCCATGAAACTCACGGGGGGGGGGGTGACCTTGGGGGTCATCCGCTTGCTTTCCTCCCATCCTACCTCAGAGGGTCGTTGTGGGGCGGTGGGGGAGCAGAGCTACATATCCCACCTTGAGCTCCCTGGAGCAGAGGGTGGGATGCGAATGGCTGCCACTACAGTATTATGACTGCATTTCTTACCTGTCCTTTACCTACACCGGGTGCATGGCTTAGCCAAGACCTGGGAGCCCAGGGTTCAAATCCCCACCCAGCCATGAAGCTCACGGGGGGGGGTGACCTGGGGGGGCCCATCAGCTTATTCCCCTCCCATCCTACCTCGGAGGGTTATTGTGAGGATAAAATGGGGGGGGGACTTGAGCTCTCCGGACCAGAGGGTGGGATGCGAATGGCTGCTACTATTCTGAATGCATTTCTTACCTGTCCTTTACCTACACCTGGTGCATGGCTTAGCCAAGACCTGGGAGACCAGGGTTCAAATCCCCACCCAGCCATGAAGCTCCGGGGGTGGGGGTTTGACCTTGGGGGGGGGGCACCGCTTACCTGTCCTTTACTTACACAGGGTGCATGGCGTAGCTAAGACATGGGGTGGGGGGGGGAGAGAGACCAGGGTTCAAATCCTGACAGCCTTCCCCACTTCAGCCTCGGCGCCCCCTCCCTCCTTCCCTGGCCTACCTCGCAGGGAGGGCTGTGGCGAGGATAAAAACGGGGGGGAGGATTTGAACCCCGTCCCGGTGGGGGGGGGAGAAGAGAGGGGGCCAAGGCGGGATAGGAACAATATCGATAAATGAACCCCGCCAACAACAACCCCGCGAGGTGGGCCACCCCCGAGACCACTCTCCCCCCCCCACCCGCTTCCAATTCCGCGCCCCGTCCCCACTGCCTGCCTTCTCGCTCGCTCGCTCGCTCTCAGGCCTCCCTTCGTCCCTTCCTCCTCCTCCTCGCCGCCTCCCGGTTCCTCTCAGGGCTCCCCTCGCCGCGCCGCCGCCGCCGCCGCCATCTTGGGAGCCGGCCCAGCCGAAACCAGGCAACATCCGGGCACAAGCCCGCTCTCCCGCCGTCGCCCCGGCAACAGCCCCCTCCCCGCCGCACGGCCGGGGAGGCTTCCGATTGGCGGCGCTCCTCAGGGGGCGTCGCCCAGCAGCGCGGGGGGGGGGGAGCGAGGGGGGGAGGAGCCCGCGCGCCTATTGGCTGCCTCAAGTTTTGATTGACGGGGAGAGGAGACGGGAGGGGTGGGAGGAAAATCACACTAACTGTACATATATCGATATTATCATTATTGTTGTTATTCACATCGATAATACTGATTAAAAAACCGGTAATATTAAATAATTGTGAATATATTAATAAGACCCCTGTAATTAATCCAATCATTAATCTATGTAATGATTAGTGTAAAATAATTATACTTGTGAATACATTGATGTAATTAACCTAGTCACGCATATCGACAGTATTAACATTGATAACTGTAAGCATAAAATAATTATAACTAAATATATTAGTGCAAGTTCAACTAAATATATTAGTGCAACTATATTAGTGTAATTATACTAAATATGCATATTGATAGTTTTAATTTTGATAATCGTAAGTATAAAATAATTATAACTGCAAATACATTACCATGAACTACTAATAGTAATGACATTGATTTTATCAAAACCATCGTATAAAAGTTATTATCAGTGAAAATACATTAACATGATTAATCTGATTTTCAAGATTAATCGTATTAATTTTAATAATCATCGTGATTGTTTTGTTTTTGTTTTTCTAAATTCATAGTTTAGGGCAGGCAGCCTTTCCTCTGGGGTGTTTCTTTGCTCCCTGTATTGATCATCACAGCAACAACCCTATAGGGCGGGCACAGGAGAGAGGTTGCCCCCAACAAGCATCCTGACTGCATGGGGATTCGAACCCTTGTCTCTCCGAGGTTCCAGGCCAGGGCTTAGCCCAAACCTTTCTGCAAATAAGTCCTGTTTTGCAATTAAACAAACGCAGAGCTGTTTTTTGGGTGGGAGGATGAAATGAGCCTGCATGTTCATTTGTAAGAAAAGGTGGAAATTTAAAGTCCTGTTCAGTCCTCCTAAGTTTGGGACTCGGTTGCAGAGCAAGGGTGCCCCCTCGTGGGCAGTGTAGCAAAAGCCAAATAGAGGAATGTAGGAAACTGTTCCATCTAGCTCAGTATTGTCTACACGGACTGGCAGTGTCTCTCCAAGCTTTCAGGGCATAGCTGTCAGCTTACAGATTTGGAAATAAGGGACCAGCAGCCTTGAAAATAAGGGATCAGCAGCCAAAATAAGGGATTTTGCTTAGCTTATGCAGAAATCCACCACTGATGGAGCCATGCTGCTTTTGCTGCCACTGACTGTGTTTTGCAGGGGTTGGACTAGATGATCCTAAGAGTCTACAACTCCCACCAAAGAAGAGGGGCGGACAAAACTGATGAACGACGTCGAGATGGCAAAGCTTACAGGCAGAATTAGAAACCAGCAAGAGGACCTCTTTAATAAAGAATGGGGAAAGCTTATAATTTAGTTGAAAAGCTATTGTCAAGAGTTACATACATTGACAGAAAACTTGTAGTAAAAATTTGAACTATGGATGGACAAAGGATTTATAAAAAGAGTTATGAAAGGGATGCAGAGGGGGAAATCACTACATTAAGATGCTGCACTGGTTGGAGGGGATGCTAAGCAGCACATTGGGGCTGCCGTCATCTTGGAGCAAGGAGTTCCATCGGCTCTTCCCCGCCCGAGAGAGAGGGAGGGAGGGAGACTCTCGCCCACGCTGCCCGTGAGCCCGGCATGAGGCAGTTGCGGCACCGTGGCAGCCCTGAAGCGCCACCCTTCTGCTTCCCTCCCCATCCCCTCCTCTTCCTCCTCCCTCAGGCCGCCTCCTCATCCGCCTCCGGCTTCCCCTGGCAGCGTGGCAAAAGTCTCACAAGAGAGGGGCTGCCTGCCCGCCCGCTGCCACCCATCTTTCACAACGCGCCCGAGGGGGGAAAGGGAGAGACGGAGACGCGGCAGCTTGTGTGCGCGCACTCTCTCGCAGCAGAGGACCCTGAGCTGCTGCTTCCCTCCCAAGCCGGGTGAGCATGAAACCCGGGAAATTTAAGGGACATCATCCATAAGGGACAGCAGTGGGAAAAAGCACTGGGATAAGGGAGTTTCCCGCCAAATAAGGGACAGTTGACAGCTATGCTGAATTTCAGGGTTGGGGGCACCCCTAGGCAGATTGAGACCAGGATACCTAAAACATTGCCTTATCCTGTACGTACCCAGCACACCCCCACATCGCGCTGAAGAGGGTGTCCTGCAGATCCCATCTGCTCAGGTGCCTTCCGCATGAGGCCGGGTTCAGGGCCTTTAGTGTGGTGGCACCTTTGGAACTCCCTCCCACTGCATGTCAGACACACACCTTCTCTGTTGTCTTTTTGGAACCTGTGAAAGACATTCCTCTTCCAGCCTTCTATAATCATCACCCCAGCTGGTATCTTGTTTTGAAACTGAATTGGTCATTACGTTTGTGCTGTTGTTGTAAGATGGTTTTATATTTATAATTGGCTTTTTAATTGTTTTTATGCGCACCATTGTTTTTATATATGTAACTGCTTTATAAAGGTTATTAGGTGGTAAATCGCTTCGGAATGCCGCATAGCAAGCAGTTCATAAATGAATTAAATGATCATCCCTAGTCTTGATCCTGGGACCTTCTGCATCCATAGTACGTAGATGTTCTACCGCTTACCTATGGCCCTCAGGGCATTGCTCTGCCTCATCAATACCCCAATACCCTCTCGGGTGCTGAGATGGGCCGAGGGGGCCCTCTCAGTGGTTCCTTCACCCCCAGAAACTTTGGGTGTGGCCCATGGGGAGAGGGCTTTCTCCATGGTGGCCCCTACGCTGTGGCCCTCCCTCCCCACAAAGTGCCCACTGGGCCCTCGTTATACGGCTTCCACCAAATGCTGAAGACAAACTTCTTTGCCCTGGTTTTTGACACTTGAGACGTATGCTTTCAGCACCCGCCTTACTTCTGCAAGGCGTCTTAAACTGTTTTTAATCTTGGTATTTTAAGGTTGCAACCTGCCCAGGGACCTTAAGAGTGAAGGGAGGGCAATTGCCAATAGTAACAGCAGCAACGAAAGCCAGGGGCCTGGCGGTGCAGCCAGCCGCATTTAAAATCTGAGCCACGTCTCTCCCTATTCCTCCGCCTGAATCCCAGCAGCTGGTATCTAAATATTAAGAAAAACTACAGATTCAAAGCTACTGATGCCACTTGGAGGAAGCGTCAAACAGATGCTGTCACCTACACGGCTAAAAATACTCCAGCCCCCAAGGGACCAGGCCATTGCTCCCCACCCTGTCCTCTTCGCCTCCCCTTCTCATGCCCCCCTCGCTGCAGTAAATCCAGGGGGAGGCAAAATACATTTGGAGGAGGGAAGCCTCCCCCCCAAAAAAAAATCTTTGGTTTTTATCAACACTGCAAATCTAGAATGCCTTCAAGACTGTGTGCATGTGTGTCTTAGGGCTGATCCACACTTCCACTTGTCCTACTGCTTCACACACACACACACACACCCCAAGCAAAAAATCCGCTCTTGATCAGAGCAAATAGCAGCTGGGCTTGTTCCGATTTAGAGCTAAGCTGCAGGCTTAGAGACCCACGCTTTCCAAATCATGATTTTCACCGCTACAATTTTGTGAAGGCGGTGAAGGTCCCGTGTGAGTGTCTGGAGGCGGTTGGAGGATGGATGGCGGCTAACGGATTGAGGTTGAATCCTGACAAGTAGACTTTTGTGGGGACGAGGCAGGCAGGTGTGGAGGACTCCCTGGTCCTGAATGGGGTAACTGTGCCCCTGAAGGACCAGGTGTGCAGCCTGGGAGTCATTTTGGACTCACAGCTGTCCATGGAGGCGCAGGTCCATTCTGTGTCCAGGGCAGCTCCATCTGGTATGCAGAATGAGACCCTCCCTGTCCGCGGACTGTCTGGCCAGAGTGGTGCATGCTCTGGTTATCTCCCGCTTGGACTCCTGCAATGTGCTCTACATGGGGCTACCTTTGAAGGTGCCCCGGAAACTACAACTAATCCAGAATGCGGCAGCTAGACTGGTGACTGGGGGCGGCCGCTGAGACCATATAACACCAGTACTGAAAGACCTACATTGGCTCCCAGTACATTTCGGAGCACAATTCAACACAAATTCAAAGTGTTGGTGCTGACCTATAAAGCCCTAAACGGCCTCGGTCGAGTGTACCCGAAGGAGCGTCTCCATCCCCTTAGCTTGTCTATCCATGTTTTAATGTATTTTTAATCTTCTGTTTCAAAGCCACCCAGAGTGGCTGGGGAAACCCAGCCAGATGGGCAAGGTACAAATAATAAATTATGATGATGATGATGTCAAAACCATGGTAAAATGCACTAATACAGGCTAGTTTGTGCCTTATGTGAACATCCTGTGTGTCATCTTTTTAGAGGTGACCGATCTGTCTTCTTAGGTTTCAGTATATCTTGGCTTGAGCAGGTAGTTATAGAATCAAAGAACTGTAGAGTTGGAAGGGACCCCAAAGATTATCTATACAGTGGTACCTCGGGTTACATATGCTTCAGGTTACACACTCCGCTAACCGAGAAATAGTGCTTCAGGTTAAGAACTTTGCTTCAGGATAAGAACAGAAATTGGGCTCCAGCGGCACGGCGGCATTAGCTAAAGTGGTGCTTCAGGTTAAGAACAGACCTCCAGAACGAATTAAGTACTTAACCTGAGGTACCACTGTACAAGCAACTGTTTCTGGTTGCTGAATTTTAAAAAGAACTGTAGTATTCTGGGCTTCCCTTTTTTCAAACTTTTATTCAAGTAATTTCTTTCTCATGGGGGGAAAACAATATTGCCTCTGTCCTGTGCTACAGGAAAACACAATTCACACCAGATTATTGCGTAGATGACAGCAATTCCCATGGCTCTAAAGTCTTTCAAAAAGCTTGCGGCTGCACGTCATTCCCAACCTGCCATTTAATAATATTAATTTCACCTGCAAATCTGTGTAGTGACAAGACTTCCTTTCACTTTCCGCTCAGTCATGTTCTGAGTAGAGATGCGAATCAAACACCTGCCTCAGGTCTTGTGCTTCCAGAGAGGAAGAGCGGTTGGTTGAGGAGCAAGCGAAGGAAAAGACTGCACTGAAGAAGGGAGAAAAAATCCTAGGTTGTGGTTGCTGAAGAGGAGAATGCAGAGAGGGCAGGAAAGACACCAAAGCAGGATCCTACCCACAGTAGGGCGGATTGCATTTTTAAACTTCCAAAAATGAGGAGTGCTAAAAAGTTGTAACATGGCTTTCTTAGGATTATGATGTTCCGTTCCACCTAAACAGATGTGTGGAGCTGCTGTATGTCACATGTCTGTTTACATTCCACCACAGTTTGCTCGAAACAGACATGTTTTTCTTTTGTCCTGATGCTGAAGAAACGCCTGTAAATATGCTTACATATGCCTCTGTCCACCACTTCCATTGTGAAGAGTTATTCACTCCACTGATTAGAACGTGCTCAGTCTCTAAAGGTTTCTGAGGCTTGAGTCGCTGATTGATACTGTTCTGAGAACCGGACTTCGCCCGGCTGCCGGCCGGTGGCTGGAGCCAGCTGGGGGCCTGCCAAATGCCCCCGTCTCCCCGGACAGGCTTGGGAACTCCAAATGTATTTTGGTTTAATTAATACTATTTAGTGTTGCTTGGACTCCTGCCAACCTAGCAGTTCAAAAGCACGTCAAAGTGCAAGTAGATAAATAGGTACCGCTCCGGCGGGAGGGTAAAGGGCGTTTCCGTGCACTGCTCTGGTTCGCCAGAAGCAGCTTAGTCATGCTGGCCACATGACCCGGAAGCTGTACGCCGGCTCCCTCGGCCAATAAAGCGAGATGAGTGCACAACCCCAGAGTTGGTCACAACTGGACCTAATGGTCAGGGGCCCCTTTACCTTTTTTATTTTTATTTTTTTAAAGATATTTATTAAAGTTTTCAATTTTTATACAAACAAAAAGAAAAAAGCAAAAAAAATATTAAAAACACATAAATTTCACAACTTATTTTTCAATGACATATTTCCCTGACCTCCTCATGCCCCCCCTTCTTGTATCTCCAGTTCGAATTATTTGTTCAGCAAATCCTTATCTCAAAGCATTACAGCTAAAAATAACACCTTATTTTTTTATCCAACATTTTAGGTTATTATAACCTTAAATTTTTACTTGTAAAAAACCGTTTTTTTTCATATTCCTTTATACCATTACAGCTAGAAACCACTTAATTTCAATCCAACATCATTCAACATTCCTTAATTTTACAATATTTCTGTAAATAGTCTTTAATTTTTTCCCAATCTTCTTCTGCCGACTCTTCTCCCTGGTCGCGGATTCTGCCAGTCATTTCTGCCAATCCCATACAGTCAATCAACTTCATCTGCCATTCTTCCAAAGTGGGTAAATCTTGCGTCTTCCAATACTTCGCAATAAGTATTCTTGCTGCTGCTGTAGCATACATAAAGAAAGTTCTATCCTTTTTTAACACCAACTGGCCGACCATGCCCAAGAGAAAAACCTCTGGTTTCTTCAAGAAGGTATATTTAAATACCTTTTTCAATTCGTTATAAATCATTTCCCAGAAAGCCTTAATCTTAGGGCACGTCCACCAAAGGTGAAAAAATGTACCTTCATTTTCTTTACATTTCCAACATTTATTATCGGGCAAATGGTAAATTTTTGCAAGCTTGACTGGGGTCATGTACCACCTGTATATCATTTTCATAATATTTTCTCTTAAGGCATTGCATGCCGTAAATTTCATCCCAGTGGTCCACAACTGTTCCCAGTCAGCAAACATAATGTTATGTCCAACATCTTGTGCCCATTTAATCATAGCAGATTTAACCGTCTCATCCTGGGTGTTCCATTTCAACAGCAAGTTATACATTTTTGACAAAATCTTAGTATTGGATTCTAACAGTTCTGTTTCCAATTTAGATTTTTCCACCTGGAAGCCAACTTTCTTCCCTTTACCTTTTTTAGTGTTGCTTGGTAAGCAGATTGTGTGAAGAATTGCATAGCAATCATCAAAAATGATTTCCAAGTACTTGCAGTTACCTTATATATTAATTTTCTATTATTATTATTATTATTATGGTTATTTTCAGAAGGTAAAATTTAAATTCTTTGCTTTTCCTAAAGCAGTTTATGTGCTTCCTTCATCCAGCGTAGACTAACCAGCCTAAATGTTGTCCAGTCACAGAAATCACAGCAGATTTGAATTCCTCACACCCCACAGCATAATTTTAAGACCCCTCACTGGAGAGATTTGCAAAATAAAGCTGCGCCCCTTATAATGGCTTGCCCTGCTACCCACAGAAGAAGAGTTTGGATTTGATATCCCGCTTTATCACTACCCGAAGGAGTCTCAAAGCGGCTAACATTCTCCTTTCCCTTCCTCCCCCACAACAAACACTCTGTGAGGTGAGTGGGGCTGAGAGACTTCAAAGAAGTGTGACTGGCCCAAGGTCACCCAGCAGCCGCATGTGGAGGAGCGGGGAAGCGAACCCGGTTCACCAGAATACGAGTCCACCGCTCTTAACCACTACACCACACTGGCTCAGCTGCCTTGGTGACCTTCCTGAGCTCAAATCCAAAAGAGAAGTTGCTACTTTTCATAACAGGAGAACCTAATGGGGTGAGCCAATGAAAATGAGGGCTATCAATGACGATGGTGTCTGTGCTATGCCTTCCCAGCTGGAGGCAGCAACTTTTCTGAATTCCAGTTGCTGGAAGCCACAGGAAGGGAGAAAGTGCTGTCGTGCTCGGAGGGTATCTTGCAGGATTCCCTCTGGGGCAAGAAGAGGGTGCTGGAATAGATGGGCCGTTGGCCTAATCCCCTGGCGTGATCTTCTGGTGTTCTTGCTGCTTCTGGGACTCGTGGGGGAGATGTCTCTGGTGGCTTCCTCTTCTTCCTGCGTTGAAAGCTGGTTGTCACAAGGCAAAGGCCCCAGACGCCATCTAGACCAGGAAGGGAACAGGGAGGTCACCAAGGACCTGCTAGTGCCAGGCTTCAGGGCCGTGCAGTTCTTTGATCAGCCAAATCCCGTCCACGACTTTCCCATTCTGAAAAGCAAAGAGAGAGAGTGTGTGTCTTTGGGGTTAGCGTCCCTCCAGGAAAAGCTGTACAGTGGTACCTCGGGTTACATATGCTTCAGGTTACACACTCCGCTAACCCAGAAATAGTGCTTCAGGTTAAGAACTTTGCTTCAGGATGAGAACAGAAATCACGCGGCGGTGGCGCGGCGGCAGCAGCGGGAGGCCCCATTAGCTAAAGTGGTGCTTCAGGTTTAGAACAGACCTCCAGAACAAATTAAGTACTTAACCCGAGGTACCACTGTACAACCTGGCTGCAGTTTGCACACCTGGTTCAAATATAGGGCTTTTATTACTGCTGCTGCTGCTGCTGCTGCTGCTGCTATGTTTATGTACCACCTTTTCTTCCGAGGAGCTCAAGGCAATGCACATGGTTCTCCTCCTCTCCATTTCATCCTCACAAACCTGTGAGGTAGGTTAGGATAAGAGACAGTGACTGGCTCAAGGTCACCTAATGAGCTTTGTGGCTGAGTGGGGATTCGAACCCTGGTCTCCCAGGTCATAAAGGTAAAGGGACCCCTGACCGTTAGGTCCAGTCGTGGCCGACTCTGGGGTTGTGGCGCTCATCTCGCTTTATTGGCCGAGGGAACCGGCGTACAGCTTCCGGGTCACGTGGCCAGCATGACTAAGCCGCTTCTGGCGAACCAGAGCAGCGCACGGAAACGCCGTTTACCTTCCCGCCGGAGTGGTACCTATTTATCTACTTGCACTTTGACGTGCTTTCGAATTGCTAGGTTGGCAGGAGCTGGGACCGAGCAACGGGAGCTCACGTGTCGTGGGGATTCGAACTGCCAACCTTCTGATCTGCAAGTCCTAGGCTCTGTGGTTTAACCCACAGCGCCACCCGCATCCTCCCAGGTCATAGTCAGTCCATCACTATAACCATTACGCCACCCTGGCTCTCAATACGATACTGGAAACAAAGCAGGGGTCAGACACATCTGGGGGTCCCAGTTAGTAAACGTTAAACATTTCTTGAACAATTTTTTGTGTCTGGAGCAGGGGAATGGGATCAGGGGCCCCAAGGCTGCTTCTCATTGGGGATCCAGTGGGTATGAATGGTTCCTTTGCTCCGACACGAGGCTGTGGCAGGCCTGCTGCAACCCTGGATGACATCAGAGCACAGCTGAGCTACACCATTGGAAACCACTGCATTCGGTTGGAGGGTGGATGGCGGCTAATGGATTGAGGTTGAATCCTGACAAGACAGAAGGACTGTTCTTGGATGGGGCGGGCAGGTGTGGAGGACTCCCTGGTGCTGAATGGGGCAACTGTGCCCCTGAAGGACCAGGTGCGCAGCCTGGGAGTCATTTTGGAATCACGGCTGTCCATGGAGGTGCAGGTCCATTCTGTGTCCAGGGCAGCTGTCCATCACCTCCATCTCGTACGCAGGATGAGACCCTCCCTGCCCGCAGACTGTCTCGCCAGAGTGGTGCATGCTCTAGTTATCTCCCGCTTGGACTACAGCAATGCGCTCTACGTGGGGCTACCTTTGAAGGTGACCCGGAAACTGCAACTAATCCAGAATGCGGCAGCTAGACTGGTGACTGGGGGCGGCCGCCAAGACCACATAACACCAGTCCTGAAAGACCTACACTGGCTCCCAGTACGTTTCCGAGCACAATTCAAAGGGTTGGTGTCGACCTTTAAAGCCCTAAACGACCTCAGCCCAGTATACCTGAAGGAGCGTCTCCACCCCCATCATTCTACCCGGACACTGAGGTCCAGCACCGAGGGCCTTCTGGCAGTTCCCTCACTGCGAGAAGCGAAGTTACCGGGAACCAGGCACAGGGCCTTCTCGGTAGTGGCACCTGCCCTGTGGAACGCCCTCCAGCAGATGTCAACGAGAACAACAACTACCTGACATTTAGAAGACACCTGTTCTGGGAAGTTTTTAATGTGTGACATTTTAATGTACTTTTAATCTTTGTTGGAAGCCACCCAGAGTGGTTGAGGAAACCCATCCAGGTGGATGGGGTACAAATAAATTTATTATTATTATTATTATTATTATTATTATTATTATTATTATTATTCTGTGTTGCTCTTTCGCAGGACTTAAGCGCTGCCTACCTGGTCGTCCGACACTTGTTCCAGCCAAACGTGAGTCCTGTTCATGATCTGCATGTGTGTGTAGCCATAATCCTCAATCCGCACGGCACTCCATTCTCGTGGGTCGGGGACAAAGGGGTCATGTCGCTCTCTGCAGCCCTGGTGGGGTGAGGAAGGAAGAGGCTCAAAGCTTAAGGTCTTCTTCAGGCTTTGCCAACCTGGTGCCCTCCAAACGGGAGTTGCAGTCCTAAACATTTGAAGGGCACCCGGTTGGGGAGGGCTGGCCTAGCTGCACAACAGAGAACCCAGGGGTTCTCAAACATTCTCAGGCCTCCCTGATTCCATAAACTCATCCCCAGTGCCTGCTACCCTACAAATGCCTTGTTCAGAATGGCGGTTTGCATGCCCCACTAAGGAAGATAATAAATAGCACAATGCAATCCAAATCAGGAATTATTATTTGCGCATTTATTCAAAATCCAATTAAAACCGAATGGCAGATGAAGATGATGGAGTTTATGGAGCTGGCTGACCTCACCGGGAGAATCCGTGACCAGAAAGAAGAGGAATACCAAGAAGATTCCTCATCCAGGGATGAGGAAGAGGAAGACGGTACAGATTTACAACAGGGGTTTGCGGGAGGTTGCAGCTCAGAGGCAGATGAGGGGGGAAGATGGGGAATTGTGGGAGAGCCAGAGCAACACCTGGCTGGCACTTTATCACCGGAAAGGATGCCAGGCCCTCCATCTCCCAGAACCTGGCGAGCCTTAAAAGTAGGAGAACAAAGAGATCAAAGACAGAGAGCACATAGCAGCACCTGTAGAGGAGACGAAGAGAATGACAAATGGGGAAGAGATGGGGCAGAGTGGAGATTCACTTGGGACAACGCCATTATCCAAGAGGCTGGGTTCTACAGCCTCTCTGTAAAGATTGAAAAAGGAAGGACCATTAAGAAACTCTTCCTTGTCTTATACTTTCCTGGGCAGCCAGCCGGGAGCCGCTGACAGCACCCTAACACTAGGCTAGATGGGCAAAACAGTCTGATATGTTTGATTCAGAAGGACGGTGTAATTAGCTCATAAGCCACCATTTAAAATTAAGTCTGCCCACCCACCCAAATTCTCACACTTACAGCTGATCCAGTGATAATATGAACAGGGGCACAAGGGTTGGTGTATGGGGCCTCGGTGCTGCCATTGCAAACCTGAAGGAGAAAGAGAAATGAGGAGGATTATTCATTTACTGTATTATTGTTGTTGTTGTTGTTGTTGTTGTTGTTGTTGTTGTTTATATACCGCCCTACACCCGGAGGTCTCACGGTGGTTCACAGAAAAGATCACAAGATACATAATCAGAATAAAAACAACAACCCAATAACACCCCCCCCCCAGAAAAGAGCCACATTTTAAAAGGGTACAGAACAGGGGTCAGCAAACTTTTTCAGCAGGGGGCCGGTCCACTGTCCCTCAGACCTTGCGGGGGGTTGGACTATATGGGGGCGGATGAACGAATTCCTATGCCCCACAAAGAACCCAGAGATGCATTTTAAATAAAAGGACACATTCTACTCATGTAAAAACATGCTATTTCCTGGACCGTCCGCGGGCCGGATTGAGAAGCCGATTGGGCCGGATCCTGCCCCCAGGCCTTAGTTTGCCTATCCATGGTATAGGATCAGATCAAGCAAAGGCCTGGTTAAAAAGGAACGTTTTTGCCTGGTGCCTAAAGGTGTGTGATTAAGGCACCAGGCAAATTTCCCTGGGGAGAGCATTCCAGTACTTTAAATTTACTGTTTTTCCTATATATCCCACCTTTTTCTCCAAGAAGCTCCAGGTGGTGGGCCTGGTCCTTCCCCCTTCCTCATTTAATCTCCACAATGACCCTGCAAGGCGGGTTAGGCTGAGAGGCCACGACTGGACCAAGGTAACTCTGGTCTCCCAGGTCCTGCAGCCCGTATTCCTACACTGTCTCCCATCCAAGCACTAACCAGGCCTGACCCTGCTTAGCTTCCCAGATCAGATGAGATTGGGCTTGTTCAAGTAAGAAGAGCAGGACTTTTTCGCAGTGGTGAAATCCCTGCTGGCAAGTCTGTGGAATGCCAGCAGCCCCTTCAAGGCCAGTTGCCTGAGGATGGGCAGTTCCACGGAGCAGGGGACCCTTTTGCAAAAGGAGATCACGTGGCTCGGGATTGGCTGGCAAAACTCTGAGACAGGCATCCCCAAACTCCAGGTGCTTTGGGACTACAATTCCCATCATCCACGTTAGCTAGGGATGATGGGTGTTGTAGTCCCAAAACATCTGGCGGGCCAAGTTTGGGGATGCTTGCTCCGGGATGATGCTCGCTGCTCCCAGCCACTGAAGCAGGCGTGGCAGAGAGCCAGATTCTACAGATGCCAACCCAACAAGGAGATTCTGCTGTGGGGTAAGGACTCTCCCCCTTATCCCAGGTCTCGGGTGCCCTTCTCTGCTTCTGAACAGGACGCTGCCCCTTTGCCAAGCCTGGAATCACCTTGTAGTCGTAGACCGGCCATAGCCTCTCGTAGGAGTGTTCGTGGGCCCACAGCTCCAGGTCAACCCCTGGAGGGAGGAGAAGAAGAGGCTTTTGCCAAGGCAGAGAACAGCAGCTGGTGCCAAACAGACAGAGAAGCCCATGCCCCAACCTCTGCTCCCCCAAAGTCGCCTGCTCCATTGTATTTATATATTTACTATTAAATTCTTCAACATACAACATCATACAGATTAATAATGAGGTAGAGGGTATGTTTTATCTATGCGGTGGACTTGTAAATGGGGAAAAGAATATTGGGAAATGATATACAATGCATTGGGGGAAAATGTTTGAAAGTAAGGTAAAGGTAAAGGGACGCCTGACCATTAGGTCCAGTCGTGGCCGACTCTGGGGTTGCGGCACTCATCTCGCTTTATTGGCCGAGGGAGCCGGCGTACAGCTTCCGGGTCATGTGGCCAGCAGGACTAACCAGAGCAGCGCACGGAAACGCTGTTTACCTTCCCGCCAGAGCGGTACCTATTTATCTACTTGCACTTTGAGGTGCTTTCGAACTGCTAGGTTGGCAGGAGCAGGGACCGAGCAACGGGAGCTCACCCCGTCGCAGGGATTCAAACCGCCGACCTTCCGATCGGCAAGTCCTAGGCTCTGTGGTTTAACCCACAGCGCCACACGCGTCCCGCGTTTGAAAGTACCTTTCCAAAAAAGCCTTTTTGTTGGGGATAATTTAGTCAGAAATTCCCAGGTGTCAAAAAAGATTATGTATGTAAATCATACATAATCATTACGTATGCTACTACTGCAGCTCGTGTTTTGCAAGCCCCAAAAAGAAAATGAGCGAGGTCCCAAACAAGGAAGAATGGCAACTTAAATTGGTGGAATAGGCACATCTCGGAGATTTAACATATAGAAGAATATACATTTAAAGAAGACTGGAAAATGTTTACTGATTATTTGGGTGAAAGTTGTGTACATTTAAAAACACTGGTAGCATTAAGATAAGCAGTATAAATATGTTTTGATGGTATACCAATGGAATGGCTTAGTTCACGTAAAATATGCAGGGATGTAGAGTATGCAAAACGAACCATGGGAAGAGAAGAATGGAAGCCATTGATTTAAGGTTGTCTCAATGATTATCTTGAAATGTAAATTAGAAAAACTTAATAAAAACTATAAAATAATAATAATAATGATGAACTATACCACCCTAGACCAGGAGCTGGTCCTTAGCCAATACATGCAAAATAACGTTAATTCTAATCTGTGTAGAAGGCGATAAACAGTTTAAATTATAAAAACAGTTTTTATAATGTGAGGGGAGCCCTCTATTTTTCTTCTTAGCCATGTACATAATAAAGCCGCATCATTCAGTTGCAAAAGAGTATGCTTCGGGGCTTGTGCCAATTTTATTTTACCGTTTAATCGTCTCAATTTTATTTTATTGTTTGGTTGTGCCCCTTGCCCTTCTTTGTTGCACCAGTTTGTCAGAGAAGCTCCCCTCCAAGTTCTTCCAGGATCACGCTATCATGAGCCTGGCTGTACGGAGAAGAGAACTTTAAGCTATAAAGGTTAATATTGTCTCCCGTGAGAAGACAGAGGTCTGTGTCACTGCTGGAGTTCTTCGGGGCTGATTTATGCTAGCTTTGGTTTAATGTATAATAATCTCAACAGATCTGATAGCCAGAATGGAGGTGCGGGCAGGGAAGGCGGAGGAGAAGACCTACCGTATTTGTAGAACAGGTCCTCCAAGCCAAACTGCTGTGGGTCGAGGCCTCGGCGGATCTGGGAAGTTGAGGTGGGGAGAAAGGAGAGAGGCATAGAGAGAGAACAGATTAATCCATGCCAGCCCACTACCCCCATCGTTCAGCCCGGACACTGAGATCCAGCGCCGAGGGCCTTCTGCCGGTTCCCTCGCGAGAAGTAAGGTTACAGGGAACCAGGCACAGGGCCTTCTTGGTGGCGGCACCCGCCCTGTGGAACACCCTCCCACCAGATGTCAAGGAAATAAGAAATCGCTGGAACACGATTTCTGTTCTCAACCTGAAGCAAAGTTCTTAACCCGAGGTACTATTTCTGGGTTAGCGGAGTCTGTAACCTGAAGTGTATGTAACCTGAAGCGTATGTAACCCGAGATACCACTGTATGTATGTTTTTTGCGGGGGGGGAGTGAGTGGGGACCCTGTTGCAACAGTTCCTTGAATAAAGACCAGGCTTACTAGCTGCTTTGCTACTCAACATACTCTGGTTGGCCTCTGTTATTTTCTCCCACCGATAGGTAACCCACTTAAGGACTCTATACAGGCCCTGGAATACCCCATAAGGGAGCAGTTTTTTCCCTATAACACTGTGGAACTCCCTGCCACAGGAGGCAGCAATGGCCACCAACCTTGACAGCTTTAAAAGAGGGATAAGACAAATTCATGGAGGAGAAAGCTTTCAGTGGCTGCTACCACAATGGCTATGGTCCGTTCTCCACAATCTGAGGCAGCAACGCTTCTGAACGCCTGTTTCTGGAAACCCCAGGAGGGGACAGTCGCTCTTGTGTTCACGTTCTACTCGCTGGTTTCCCACAGGCATTCCCCTATGGGAACTAGATGGGCTACTGGCCTGATCCAGTAAGCTCTTCCCAGGTTCTTAGGGATTATTGTATAATAATTGCTTGATTATTGTAACTTGCTCTACACGGGGCTGCCCTTGAAGCTGGCCCAAAAACTCCAGCGGGTGCAGAATGCCGCGGTGAGGCTCCTTATGGGGTCCTGGCCGCGGGATCACATTCATCCAGTGCTTTACCAGCTGCACTGGCTCCCGGTGGAGTACAGGGTCAGGTTTAAGGTGCTGGTTTTGACCTTTAAAGCCCCAGGACCCTCGTACCTACAGGACCGCCTCTCCTGGTATGCCCTGTGGAGAACCTTAAGGTCCACAAATGACAACACTTTGGAGGTCCCAGGTCGCAAGGTGGTTAGATTGGTCTCAACTAGGGCCAGGGCCTTTTCAGTACTGGCCCCGACTTGGTGGAACGCTCTATCACAAGAGACTAGGGCCCTGCGGGACTTGACATCTTTCCGCAGGGCCTGAAAGATGGAGCTGTTCTGCCTGGCCTTTGGTTTGGACTCAGTCTGACCCTTATGTTTCCCTCCCCTTATGGTCTTGATTTATCAGCTACTTTTAAAATGAGGCTGCATTTTAAATTGCATTTTAACCTGTATTTTAAATTGGGTTTTTTTCTTTTTCTTTCCCCACTATTATGTTTTTACTGGGATTTTATTGGTGTTAGCTGCCCTGAGCCCAGCTCTGGCTGGGGAGGGCGGGGTATAAATAAAAATTATTATTATTATTATTACTACTAGTAGAATACATCCCCACCTCAGTTCTGCAGAAGACAGGATGTGGTACTGAGCCCTCAAATTTCTAGCCCTCACGGTGGCAAAGATATGCTTGGCAGTGTGGGAACTAATGCCTAGTAAAATCTTAGGAGCGTAAGGGGCTTCCTTCCTTCCACAGCCTCCTGCCTTTTGCTGGTATCTGGGTCAAATGGAATTAGTTGTGCCAAGCATGAAAAGCCCTTTCTCTACACTGTATGCTCTGTGAATCGGTACAGCCTGTGGGACATGGCATAAACCCCCCTGTTTAAGGAGGATATTGACAAGCTGGAAGGTTTGCAGAGGAGGGCGACCAGGATGATCAAGGGTCTGGAAACCAAACCAGGAACGGTTTAAGGAGCTGGGTATGTTTAGCCTCGGAAAGAGGAGACCAACTCCTCAAAAGATTCCATCAATGGTGTCTCCAAAAAAATTTGCACATCACAGACAGGCGAACTAATGCCAGTGTACTGGAAGAAGCAAAGATCACCAGTATTGAAGCAATGATTTTTCAACATCAACTTCGTTGGACTGGTCACGTTGTGTGAATGCCTGATTATCATCTTCCAAAACAACTACTCTATTCCAAACTTAAAAATGGAAAGCGTAATGCTTGTGGTCAACAAAAGAGGTTTAAAGACTGTCTCAAGGCAAATCTAAATAAATGTAGTATAAACACTGACAACTGGGAAACACTGGCCTGCGAGCGCTCCAGTTGGAGAACAGCCTTTACCAAAGTGTCCTGGGCTTGGAAGACACTCGAACTCAGGACGCAAGGGAGAAACGTGCCAAGAGGAAGGCACACTTGGCAAATCCACACCATGATCAACTCCTGCCCGTAAACCAAGGTCCCCACTGTGGAAGGACGTGTGGGTCCAGAATTGGCCTCCACAGCCACTTATGGACTCACTGTTAAGGCTGTGTTTATAGAGGACAATCTTAGTCGGCTACAAGGGATCGCCAAAGAATAAGATCTGAAGGGCTGTCACAAGGAAGAGGGAGTCAGCTTGTTTTCTGCTGCTCCAGAGGGTAGGACTCGAACCAACGGATTCAAATGGCAAGCAAGAAGATTCGCATTAAACATTAGGAAGAACTTCCTGGCGGTGAGAGATGTTTGACAGTGGAAAGGAGTCCCTCAGAAGGTGGAAAGGACTCTCCTTGGTTGGTGAGTGTTAGCAGAAGTTGCGTAGCCATCTGCCAGGGACTGGATGACCCTTGGTGTCCATTCTACATCTACGATTCTATGGTTCCTTCCTCTCACTTACAATGCTCTCGTACAGCGTACAGTCATCCTGGTCGTTGTTGGAGCAGTACATGGGCCTGTGCCCCATGGTAATGATCCAGGGACGTTCCTTGCGCCGTTCAGGCTGGTTCGCCTCCTGCCGGAGAGGTAAAGGTAGCCGTCAGCAGTGAGTGGGGGACGCCAACCCTCCCAGAGGCAAGCTGCCACTTTCCCCCTTCCCACCTCACCCCTCCAAAAAAACCGCTCCTCACCTGCAGGTCCTTCTCCAGCCACTGAAATTGCTCTGCCACGAGCTGCTCTCCATATTTCAAGAAGAAGTAGACCTCGGTGGAGAAGGAAATTATGTGGGCAGGTCCAATGTCCCAGCTGCGGGAAAAGATGAGCAGTCAGGGGACCGCAGGGGAAGAGCGACAGGCCTCACTCTGTAAGGAATGACTGGGAGCAGCCGCCGAGACCCCATAACACCGGTCCTGAAAGACCTACATTGGCTCCCAGGATGTTTCCAAGCACAATTCAAAGTGTTGGTGCTGACCTTGAAAGCCCTAAATGGCCTCAAAGGCCCAGTATACCTGAAGGAGCGTCTGCACCCTCATTGTTCAGCCTAGACACTGAGGTCCAGCTCTGAGGGCCTTCTGGCGGTTCCCTCACTGCGAGAAGTGAGGTTACAGTGAACCAGGCACAGGGCCTTCTCGGTGGTGGCGCCCGCCCTGTGGAACGCCCTCCCATCAGATGTCAAGGAAATAAACAACTACAGTGGAACCTTGGGTTGCGAACATAATCCGTGACGGAGGCACGTCTGCAACCAGCAGCGTTCGTAACATGCAGCGCCACGTCTGCGCACGCGCATGATGCGATTTGGTCTTCTGCGCATGCGCAAGCGGCGAAACCCAGAAGTAACCCTTTCCGGTACTTCCGGGTTTCCCATGGTCCGCAACCTGAAAATGCGTAACCCGAAGCATCTGTAACCTGAGGTACCACTGTATTTGACTTTTAGAAGACATCTGAAGGCAGCCCTGCTTAGGGAAGTTTTTAATGTTTGATGTTTTATCGTGTTTTTAATATTCTGTTGGGAGCTGCCCAGAGTGGCTGGGGAAACCCAGCCAGATGGGCGGGGTATAAATAATAAACTATTATTTATTTATTTATTTATTTATTTATTATTAATTATTATTAATATTATTATTATTATTATTATTATTATTATTATTATTATGAGTGTCACACTGCAAGATGGCAAGGCCCAGCCCTAGAATCATAGCTGTCAACTTACAGATTTGAAAATAAGGGACCAGCAGCCTTGAAAATAAGGGATCAGCAGCCAAAATAAGGGATCAACAATTACTTTGATGAAATACATATTTTGTCGCGTGCAAATGGCTTTAGATACCTATTAGGTCCATAAATTACCATATAGCATATATTCAACACAACCTTTGTTGTTGACAAAGGACAGCTGGACATAGAAAGGGCCCCATTACCTTCAGTAGCTTATTTAAGGGACATCCATCAATCAGGGACAGCAGCGGGACATGGCGCTGGGATAAGGGACTGTCCCGCCAAATAAGGGATGCATGACAGCTATGCCTAGAATGCACCAGGCTGGGCTGCTCACAGCCCCCTCTCCTCTACGCTCCTGTGCACCCAGCTTGGCTTGTGTTAAAACCAGCCCATTGCTCTGGGGAGACGCTCCAAATTCTTCCAGCTGATTTACCCAGCATCGAGTCATTGACCCGAAGCAATGGATCCAAGTTACAGGAAGGGAGATTCCATCTGAACATCAGGAAGAACTTTCTGTGAGTAAGAACAGTTTGAGAGGGGAATGGACTCCCTTGAAAGCTGCTAGACTCTCCTTCCATGGAGGTTTTAAAGCAGAGGTTGAATGACCCTCTGTCATCGATGCTTGAGGTGAGATTCCTGCATTGCAGGGGGCTGGACTGGATGACCCCAGGGGTCCCTTCCTACAATTCTAGGATTGAGAAGCTGTGTGGTTCTCAAACTTTTTTGGGTCCCTGCCCCTGCAGTTCCATAAACTCATCCCCAGTGCCCTCTACTCTATGAAAAGCACCGTTCAGAATAGCGCTTTGCAGGACCCACTAAGGAAGATAGTGACACAATAAAATTCAAGCCAGGAACAATTAATTGCCCGTTTAATCAAAATCCAATTAAAACCATTTAGTTTAATTAATTCACCCAACAGGTGAACTTGGTCCCGTGATACCAGCTTTTCAGAGTCTGAGAGTCGTTTACACCTTCAGCAAACACCCCCCCTTAGGGCCCCCTGGGGAATACCACCTCTTCTGCAGAGGGCACTGCCACTCACATTGTGAACCCCTGAGCTCTCCTGGGCATGGCCAGTGATGCCCTCAAGGTAACAGTGGTGGCTTCTGCAATAGGCCCTTTTTTTCAGGAAGCTTGCATTTTACGGCCTTTGTCCAGTATATCTGAAGGAGCGTCTCCAACTCCATCGTTCTGCCCGGACACTGAGGTCCAGCGCCGAGGGCCTTCTGGGTGTTCCCTTGCTGTGAGAAGCCAAGTTACAGGGAACCAGGCAGAGGGCCTTCTCGGTAGTGGCGCCCGCCCTGTGGAATGCCCTCCCACCAGATGTCAAAGAGAACAACAACTACCAGACTTTTAGAAGACATCTGAAGGCAGCCCTGTTTCGGGAAGCTTTTAATGTTTGATGTATTATAGTATTTTAAAATTCTTTTGGAAGCCGCCCAGAGTGGCTGGGGAAGCCCAGCCAGATGGGCGGGGTATAAATAATAAATTATTATTATTATTATTATTATTATTATTATTATTATTATTATGACGCAAATCAGCATAAAGGCACACATTACCCAGATGGCTCTAGTGACAAGCCACCTCTTCAGCATTTTGCAAGATGGCCACAAACGAGCAGGAAATCCGGCCGCTTGGCCTGGGCTGGATGACACCCACCTGTACCAGAGGCTCTCTGTGTCACCGGGCATGTTGAAGCGGAAACGGTAGTTGGAGAAGTTGCTGAAAGAGGAAGCGAGGGAGAAAGTCACAGGGGGAGAGGGACGTCGCAGCCCCTGCCCGTCATTGTGAAGTTTATATGTAATAGTAATAAATTTATTTATACCCCCCCCCAATCTGTCAGCATGTAACTTCTGTGCTCAGGGATCTGTGCTGGTAGCCGATTTGATACTGGGCCAAATTCAGGATGTTGCTATTTGTACATAGAGCCCTGGACAACTTGGTACCATTTTACCTGTGAGATCGCTTTGATCAGTGGAATTGGCACCATTACTGGTGCCACATAATAGTGGCATTTGTCTGCCTTGGAAGACAGTGGAGGAGTGCATCTTTGGGGGTGAGGTCAAGCTGTTGGGACAGTTGCATCTGAGACCAATATGGGAGAGACATGTTTTGCTGCAGCCGGGGCAGATGAAGGTGTCTGCAGATGCACCATGGCTTTTCTTCTCTTTGCCCTCCTCCCAGCGGTCATTCCTCTTCTGGTCACTGCTGTTGGATGCACAACCTGACCGTCTGTCTCCAGGCACAGTGGTCGCCTACAAGGGATTCCCACACAGCGGGATTGACGCTGCCAGCCTTTGTGTCATGTTGGCAGACACGCTCGTACCTACGGGACTGCCTCTCCCGGTATGCCCCACGGAGAGCCTCAAGGTCCATAAACAGCAACACCCTAGAGGTCCCGGGCCCTAAGGAAGTCAAATTAGCCTCAACCAGAGCCAGGGCCTTTTCAACACTGGCCCTGGCCTGGTGGAACGCTCTGTCTCATGAGACCAGGGCCCTGCAGGATCTGATTTCTTTTCGCAGGGCCTGTAAGACAGAGTTGTTCCGCCTGGCCTTTGGCTTGGAATCAACTTGATCCCCTCTTTCCTTTCTCCTTCTGTGATGGAACTCCTGTTTGGGGACTTCCCTGGCTTTTTTCTGGCCCACGTAGGACCAGTCTGGATAGTTGGCCTTGGTGAAGACTTGACGTTTTCATCCCCAAAATGTTTTTGATTTGAGTTGTTACTGAAATGAGGCTGCATTTTAATGTTGTACTTTAATCTAGTTTTTAAGTTGTATTTTAATCAATTGTTTTTATACCTGGTGTTAGCCACCCTGAGCCCGGTCTTGGCTGGGGAGGGTGGGGTATGAATAAAATTATTTATTATTATTATTATTTTCTTTGTAGCTCAAAGTTGGTCTGATGCCGTGAGCCAACTCCCCAAAGAGTACATCCTTGGGGCTCCTGCCATCTTCGATTCTGTGGACATGGCCAAGCCAGCGTAGACGTCACTGAGGCAGGAGTGCAAACAGGCTTGCTGGGAATATGGGCTTAGGGGAGCACATCTTTGTTTGAAACTCTGTCCTGCCATGTGATGCCCAAAATCTTCCTGATGCACGTGTTCCACACCTGTAAGAACTCAATCTTTGAAACGCCCTGCCTACTGACATCCGGGATGGGCCTTCAATGTACTCTTTTCAGCGCCTGCTAAAACCAGTTTATTCTCAGCCGGTTGCTACTCACTATTTTTCTTCGTGATTCCCAGGGCAAGTCATGTACGGCACCAAGCCGGCCACAGGCTCAATCTTCCTCATGAAGGCATCTCCAACGTAGGAATTGCTCTGCAAGACAGGGAAAAGCAAGCTTGGGGTGAGGGGAAGGGTCTGGCTCCCCAAATCTCAGGCAGAGCCACCCAAAAGGATTCTACCCCAACGCTCCACACCCCTGTATGTTTCCATGAAGTTTCCGGCGTGTCACAACAGTCCAGTCTAGACGGAACTGAGGTCTGATGTTGACACGCCAACGTAAGCCTCGTCATGCAAAACAGGGAAGCCAAATGCAAGCTGAAAGAACTTGTGCAAATCTGCTTCACGTGGAGTTGCCTTGGCAGAGGATTTTGACTTCTCATAAGCTCAGAGGAGCACACAGACTTTGGCATCAGCCAGGCTGATGTGGTTACTCCACAGGCACCAGCCTGAGGGCAGCTGAGGGCAGCCATTCCAGCAGTGAGAAGCAGGAATCGCTCTATCAGCTCTGTGGGGGCAGGCCAGCTCTGCCCTTATACAACAACTGCTTAAGAATCGATGGCTGGGTTTTGTTTTTTCCTCTTCCCTCCCCATCCCTTTTCCCTTGCATGCCATATTTGTTAGGATTTTTATCTATCTGAGCTGCTCCAGCAAGTGGTACTATGATTTGCATACTTGGGAGACTTGGGGAAGTTTGCAGCTTTCCCAGAGCATTTTACCAACAATATTATTATTACTTTCATTATTATTGTAAGCCTGTGTATAGGGACTGTCTGGCTTCGGTGGTATGTAAGCCACGCCAAACCTCTCCATTCTGAAGGAAATCAGCCCTGAGTGCTCACTGGAAGGACAGATCCTGAAGCTGAGGCTCCAAGACTTTGGCCACCTCGTGAGAAGAGAAGACTCCCTGGAGAAGACCTTGATGTTGGGAAAGATGGAGGGCACAAGGAGAAGGGGACGACAGAGGACGAGATGGTGGGACAGTGTTCTCGAAGCTACCAGCATGAGTCTGACCAAACTGCGGGAGGCAGTGGAAGACAGAAGTGCCTGGCGTGCTCTGGTCCAGGGGGTCACGAAGAGGCAGATACGACTCAACGACTAAACGACAACAACAAAGCCACGCTGGGAGCCTTTTTGACCAGGATTCAACTGCTCTAAGTAAATAACATTTTTTTAACCACCCATTTCCAATCCCAAAGTTAGCAAGTCCTCTTTAGCTGTGATTCCTGCATTGCAAGGGAGGGGGGGTGAACTAGATGGCGCTTTGGATCCCTCCCAATTCTACAGTTACGTAGTTCTTACCGTGTCCAAGTCGTAGGCGAAATCCCCTGTGGAAGGAAACCAGATTGGAGTCAAACAGGGTAAGGGCTATTTGCAGGGGACAAAAGGGGACTTCTTTATTTTTAAGAAGTACGAATGCTGGTCCTCTCCTCCAAATCAGGAAGCCCCCTGGGCTTCGCATCCGCCCCCCCCCAAGATAAATCCTCAGACAGGACTAGGGACATTGCATTCTCCGATCGTACCTACGTGCAGCACCACATCAAACAAGCCCATCTCGGCCTCCTGCTGCAGTCGAGGCAGGGACTGGGGGTTCTCCAGGCCCATGTCCCCAAAGATGGCGAAGCGGGGGCTCCAGTTGGTGCCGTTCAGCAAGGCCCAGAAACCGTAGGACCTGCTCCAGCCCTGCTCACTTCCACAGCGGTAGGCTGCAAAGGAGGACAGAAGAGATCAGCTCAGAAGCTCCCAGGATAATTTTCCAGGTGGGATATACAGTCTGTGAAGGAATGGGTTTCTGTGCAGTCAGTCTGAAACAGGACCCAAAATCCCCATTTTCCTTCTCCAAGAGAGCATTTCTAAAATGCATTAACTTGAGCTCTTGAGCCAATGTATAAACAGAAACCCAGCTGTATAAGCAAGTGCTCAAAACCCTTTCCTTTATCAGTTCGTGACGGCAATGGATGGCCTTGCCAGTTCCGAGTGGAGAAGATGACACATCTGGGTCTTATCTTACATCCTGACCACAATGACGCACAGACCTTGCCAGGTCTGACAAGAGACCCGGGAACGGCGCTAGGAGTGCTCTTAGAGTTGGTGACCTTCTTTCTTGCCCCAAGATAAGAGTATAGGAACAGGAACAGGAACAACCTTTTATGGTCAAGAGTACCGGAACAGGAACAACTGTTTATGGTCATGGATGTCAACTTACGTGTATAAGCTGACGTGGCTGGATTCCTGGGGAAGAGGGGAGAGGGTGCCTGGAGGATATATATACTGCATGAAATTTCTCATTTCTTTGGACTTGCTGTGGACTGGCCATGCAAGTGCCTTCTGCTATCCGGAGAGCAGAATAAACTCTTTCTCTGAATCAACCTCGGTGTCATTTGACTTCCTTTCTCCCTCCCGGGAGCAACGCAGACCCCACCAGTCGGCAAAGTCTAATAAGGCTACAGCTGCGCTTGAATCCTCATTCATTTCCTGCCCCCAAACGAAATGTGCCCATTGGTGATGTGGGAGACAGCAGCACTCCCTCCCCACCCCACCTGCAAACAACCCGAGTTGACCTTGGACACCCTTTTCCAACCTGGTGCCCTGGGTTGATGGGAGTCGTACTTCAGAACATCTGCACCGGGTTGACAAAGGCTGGCCCAATGATGGACTTTTGGGAGCTAGGTGACCTGACCGGAAGAGTCTGCGACCAGAAGGAGGAGGAGCACCAAGAGGAATGGAAGAAATTTAAAGACTATTTAGCTAAATACGTTAAGATAACTTGAATAGAAATATTTGTGAGTAACAGATTGGCCTAGGATTTAATTCTATCAAATGCATAACATTATGGATAGAAGTCAAAATGAGAAGAAAGAAAGATGTTAATTGAACAAGTAAATCTTATATGAAAATAGTGTTGGAAAACTGCTACAATGAGCTATATGGAAACTCAGCTAGGGGGATTTGAGGAAGTCACCCAACAATGATAACAAAAGTGGGATTATAACAGTTACGATAAATGTTTATTTGTCTGTTTGTTTTTTGATATTGTAATGTTTTTCTTGTTTGTTGTTATGTTTGTTATAATTTTGGAAAATCAATAAAAAAAAAATGGGGGGGGGGAGACATAGGCTGGCCCAGGATATCTCCGTACCCAATGCTGGGCATCCAGATGGCTCTCACTTTCTAAGCAGTTTCGAAATACTTTTCAGGCCTCCGCCCCCTCGGTTCCACAAACTCACCCCTGGCAACCCCTACCCTGTCGTTCTTGGCATTTGTCTGTCTGGAGAGACAATGGAGTGCGCCTCAGGGGGTGAAGTCAAACTGCTGCACTACCAGCACCGAAGTGACCTCCCCAAGACGCAAGCCTGGGCAGTGTGTCTGGAGGTCCTGGGCTGCCCAGGCAACTAGATGTGGTCCAAAGGAAAGCAGAACAAGAGAACCGGCAATGACTTGACTGCAGGAATTGCTGGAAGGAGGCGTACAAGGCACCATCCAACCATCTTAGGGACTCCAATCCAGATTCATGTAAGGTTTGCTCCTTAAGGTAAAGGTAAAGGGACCCCTGACCATTAGGTCCAGTCGTGGCCGACTCTGGGGTTGCGGCGCTCATCTCGCTTTACTGGCCGAGGGAGCCGGCGTACAGCTTCTGGGTCATGTGGCCAGCAGGACTAAGCCGCTTCTGGCGAACCAGAGCAGCGCACGGAAACGCCGTTTACCTTCCCACTGGAGTGGTACCTATTTATCTACTTGCACTTTGATGTGCTTTTGAACTGCTAGGTGGGCAGGAGCAGGGACCGAGCAACGGGAGCTCACCCCACCGTGGGGATTCGAACCGCCGCCCTTCTGATCAGCAAGTCCTAGGCTCAGTGGTTTAACCCACAGTGCCACCTGCATCCCATAGCATTATGTTAGGTAAAGGTAAAGGGACCCCTGACCATTAGGTCCAGTTGCAGCCGACTCTGGGGTTGCGGCACTCATCTCGCTTTACTGGCCGAGGGAGCCAGTGTACAGCTTCCGGGTCGTGTGGCCAGCATGACTTAAGCCGCTTCTGGCACACCAGAGCAGCGCACGGAAACGCCGTTTACCTTCCCGCCGGAGCGGTACCTATTTATCTACTTGCACTTTGATGTGCTTTCGAACTGCTAGGTTGGCAGGAGCAGGGACCGAGCAACGGGAGCTCACCCCATCGCGGGGATTTGAACCGCCGCCCTTCTGATCGGCAAGTCCTAGGCTCTGTGGTTTAACCCACAGCGCTACCTGGTTTGCTCCTTAGCAGGGCTTTTTTCCAGCCAGAACTCACTAGAACTCAGTTCCGGCACATTTCAGGTGGGTGCCATTGCTGTTCTAAGAGAACAGGGGAGGCATTTGTGGTGAGTTCCGGTACCTTTTTTTTCTTGAAAAACAGCACTGCTCTAGCTTTTTCTTCTCCCGAAGATGTTCTGCAAGGCAGCAGAGACTTGGGGTCCTTCTCCTAGCCTTTAAACAGAGGACTGCCCTTTCCAAAGCAAGTCACACGGTCACCCTAAGCTGGAGAAGGTCCATGTCCACTTCTGCCTTATTCACAACCACCCTGTGAGGCAGGTGAGGCATAAAGTCCCCCCTGGAGCTTTGTCACAAAAGCAGAGATTTGAACTCAGATCTCCTTTTCCTACTGCTCCACTGCACTGACCATCTCTCGCAATAACACCGAGAGCCTAATTTATTTACTCTCAGATTATGTATGCATGCTCAGAGTAGTCTTTGTAGTTAAAAGAATTTCTTTTGATCTAACTTTGTCCCCACGTGGGGTTTGTTGAAATGCTCAGAAGAATCTGATTGGTTCTTACGAACACTCTGTAAAAGTTCTTTTGTGAATAAAACGACCTGGGCCGAGGGGTGGAGAGACGCAGAGATTATTATACGCACCCTTCCCAGAGTCTTGCTGGTTCAAGCCTCTGCGTGTATTCTTATTAATCAGAGTTCAATCCTTCCTTTACTTTGGGAACGCCTCACATAAAGCCCTGAACAACTTGGCACCATTTTACCTGTGAGATCGCTTTGAACGGTGGAATTGGCACCATTACTGGTGCCGCATAATAGTGGCATTTGTCTGTCTTGGAAGACAGTGGGGGACACCACTGAGGCCTAATCCCTGCCTCCGCCATGGCTCTTTCTGGGACCAGACCCTGCTTGCTAGAGACTTCTGCAGCTCAGTCAACAGAGAGGTGGCTAGGGTCGAGGCTCGTCGGGTCTCTGGCGCCACTCACCAAACATCTCCAGAACGCCGGCATGCCTTACCATAGCGCTGTCCCGGCACAAGACCCTGGAGAGTGACCCTGTGGATGAACATGGTGTGCCTGAGCTTCCCGCCATCCACGAACCGCGTGGCGTCTCCTCTGGCCGAGTGAGTGAAGGCCTCTCCCGGATCGGGGCCAAACTCCACGATGGATTCTGCTGGGCCAAAGGTGGTCCAGGTGACCATCATGGTGCTGGGGTCTCCTGCGGGAAGGGACAGGGCAGCTGTGTTAAGAACATCAGAACTAGATGCCTTTTCCAAAGAAGGAAACAGGATCTGAGCACAAGAACCCTTTCCCACGCCCGGTGCTTGCAGCAACAGGGTCACCACTGCCAGTGAAGGCAGAGCATAGCTAACTGACTAACAACCATCGAAAACCCTCTTCTCCATGATAAGCTACAGCACAGGAAGTTACAAAGGCACCTGACGCAGACCCCAGCCACTCCAGCCCTGAATTACCTTATGTGTAAATATCCTTGAGATGGTGGTTGAGAAAGTGATTAATAAATCAAAAGTTGCTATTGTTATTATCTGATGAAGTGTGCATGCACACGAAAGCTCATACCAATAACAAACTTAGTTGGTCTCTAAGGTGCTACTAGGGACACGGGTGGCGCGGTGGATTAAACCACAGAGCCTAGGACTTGCTGATCAGAAGGTTGGCAGTTCGAATCCCCGTAACGGGGTGAGCTCCCGTTGCTTGGTCCCTGGTTCTAGTTTGTGAACATTTATTTGTTTTATACAGAGAGAATTAAACAATAAAATTACCAATAAAAACAGTTTAAAACAACTAGTAACTAGACCTCTTCAAAAGAAATTAAAACCCCACCCTCTCACTATATATAATGGTCTGGTGACTTCTGTTTCAGTGTATCTGAGGAAGTTTGCATGCACATGAAAGCCCATACCAATAAGTGTGCATGCACATGAAAGCTCATAACAATAACAAACTTAGCTGGTCTCTAAAGTGCTACTGGAAAGATTTTGTTTGTTTGTTTTAGCTTATTTTATGTTTGCAAGTTCTTTTAAATTGTTTATAATATTGTTTTCAATGCTGTGACCTGTCCTGGGACGTTGGGTAATAAATATATTAATCCTCCATCATCATCAAACAGGTAGAGACTAAAGACGTGCAAAGCCCCCTTAGCCGTAAAACTCACCTGGATAGGACAGGTGCACCTGCTCAGGCTGGGTGTAGCTGAACCCTTCGCACTGCAGGTGAGGGAGCCACAGGCACAGGAAGCCAAACAGCCTCCCCAGTCGACTCATGCTGCACACCCCGACCAAGATCTCCTCTCCGCTGAAATCCTTCAGAAGTGAACTCAGACCAGCTGCAAACCCTGGCAGGGTCGCTGCAAGCCGGTCTGCTAAGTCACAGGGCTATTATAATGTCCTCCGTTGCAAACTGCTGATGCGGCTTTGCACTCAGGAACCCGAGGCTGGGGGAGGAAGAAGTTCAGAGAGAGTCCAGGATTATTGCAGGGCAGCCGAGGCCAGCGGACAACAAGAGCCAGATGAGTCGCAAAGACAAAACGCAGGTGCCCAGCAGTGGGGGCTGATCCTTAGAAGAAAGGGACACTTTATGGTAGCTCTACTGGCTGTGGAAGGGACACGGGTGGCGCTGTGGATTAAACCACAGAGCCTAGGACTTGCTGATCAGAAGGTCGGCGGTTCGAATCCCCGTGACGGGGTGAGCTCCCGTTGCTCAGTCCCTGCTCCTGCCAACCTAGCAGTTCGAAAGCACGTCAAAGTGCAAGTAGATAAATAGGTACCGCTGTGGAGGGAAGGTAAACGGCGTTTCCGTGCGCTGCTCTGGTTCGCCAGAAGCGGCTTAGTCATGCTGGCCACATGACCCGGAAGCTGTACGCCGGCTCCCTCGGCCAGTAAAGCAAGATGAGCACCGCAGCCCCAGAGTTGGTCACGACTAACGACTAGACCTAATGGTCAGGGGTCCCTTTACTTTTACCTTTACTGTCTGTGTAATCTCATGGCGCAACAAGTCAGTGCGCCTGGCTGTTCACCAGAAGGCTGCTGGTTCGAACTCACCCAGGGACAGCTGCGGGCAGAATCCCTGTACTGCAGGGGGTTGGACTGGATGACCCTCGGGGGTCCCTTCCAACTCTACGATTCTACGAAATCTGCCTGCCCAACCCAAACAGAAAACCATTTGAAGGCTCTCTGCCATGGAATTACTGTATTTTTCGCTCTATAAGACGCACCAGACCACAAGACGCACCTAGTTTTTGGAGGAGGAAAACAAGAAAAAGAATATTCTGAATCTCAGAAGCCAGAACAGCAAGAGGGATCTGGCTTCTGGGATAGCCACTTGCTGTTCTGGCTTCTGGGATAGCTGTGCAGCCTGATGCACACACATTTCCCCTTACTTTTTAGGAGGGAAAAAGTGAGCCATAGAGCAAAAAATACGGTAATTCTCCCATGGCATCTCAGCAACAGGTAAAATGTGAACCGCTGCTCCTGAGGCAGGAACGCGACAGAAACGCCCAGCTTGAGAGGAGGGTGCCCATTATGTCTCTGTATGTAATAGGGATCCAAGACGATTGGTCAGTGCACACCGAAACACTGACTCATAAAGATAGCACAGGGCGGGGTTTTCGGTTATTAAGGGAGACTCCAAATTTAAATCAGGGGGAAGTCCAACAATTGGGAAAAGCCAATCTAGGCTGAGGGTGCCATTAAAGTGAATGCGGCGCCTAGAAAATGTTTACCAACCAGATAATGACTGGGAGGAGACCAGGTGACCCATTTCCTGTAAGTCAGATCATCACAGAATGCCTTCCTGGTTTCTCCTTGTTATCTCTCCAGCTGTGGGGGTTTTTAATTACTATTTAAGCTCTTTGGGGCAGGGACCTCTTCTAAGAGTCACGTGTTGTCTGAAGGGCTACGTTAAGGTTAATGTTGGTCCCTGGTTCCAGTTTGTGAACATTTTATTTGTTTTATATAGAGAGAATTCAATGATAAAATTATCAATAAAAACAGTTTAAAACAACTAGTAACCTTTTCAAAGAAATTAAAACCCACGAGAAACTAAAACCAGATTAAAACACGTGCCTACATTCTACATATCTCGCCTGAACAAAAATGTTTTTAGCAAGTGGTAAATAGGCAAGGGTGCAGGTGGCGCTGTGGGTTAAACCACAGAGCCTAGGACTTGCCGATCAGAAGGTCGGCGGTTCGAATCCCTGCGACAGGGTGAGCGCCCGTTGCTCAGTCCCTGCTCCTGCCAACCTAGCAGTTCAAAAGCACGTCAAAGTGCAAGTAGATAAATAGGTACCACTCCAGCGGGAAGGTAAAAGGCGTTTCCGTGCGCTGCTCTGGTTCGCCAGAAGCGGCTTAGTCCTGCTGGCCACATGACCCGGAAGCTGGACGCCGGCTCCCTGGGCCAATAAAGCGAGATGAGCGCCACAACCCCAGAGTCGGCCACGACTGGACCTAATGGTCAGGGGTCCCTTTACCTTTTAAATAGGCCAGGAGTTCCAAGTTCTGAGTTGCCACCACACTGGAAGATGGATTTCTCACAAATGTGGAACAGGTATGATGTGTCTAAACCCCAAATGAATTGCCCTCACCGCATCTTATCCCCTTATTGGACGCAGATTTGAAGGAACAGACTGAGTAAGGGATCCAAGTTTACTTATCCCTGCACCCCAAGATAGGAAACACACAATTAGGAGACTGCCACTTTCCAGGGACAGTTTTCTCTCTGGTCAAAAGCTCAAATGCAAGGTGCAATACACCGACTCAGGAATAAGGAACTGAGGATTTAATTTTATGCCCTCAAAAAGAGGATATGAGCCACCCCAGATAATATCCCCAGACCCTAATAAGATGTCCTGGCATTGTTCTGGCCCCACTTACACTTTGGGGCGCAAGACACACTCAAGTGTGCTGCCTTCGTCCCACTACAAGGAAGAAACTGGGGTGTGTGTGCACCCCAAAATAGACTTGGCCCATTGTGTATCTTAAAGGTAAAGGTAAAGGGACCCCTGAGCGTCAGGTCCAGTCGTGGCCGACTGTGGGGTTGCGGCGCTCATCTCGCTTTACTGGCCGAGGGAGCCGGCGTCCAGCTTCCGGGTCATGTGGCCAGCATGACTAAGCCGCTTCTGGCGAACCAGAGCAGCGCACGGAAACGCCGTTTACCTTCCCGCCGGAGCGGGACCTATTTATCTACTTGCACTTTGATGTGCTTTTGAACTGCTAGGTGGGCAGGAGCAGGGACCGAGCAACGGGAACTCACCCAGTTGCGGGGATTCGAACCACCGACCTTCTGATCAGCAAGTCCTAGGCTCTGTGGTTTAACCCACAGCGCCACCCGTGTCCCTTTTGTGTATCTTACATTAGCACAATTGGGGAACTAAGCTCGCCAACCCAACAAACACACACGCCATGAGATGCCCTAACACCTTTGGGCAAAACGCCAGGTATACCAAATCAGACCACTGGCCCTCAGGCGTGTCTACAGCGGCCTTCCCCAACCTGGTGCCCCCTGGACGTTTTAGCCTACAACTCCCATCCGCCCCAGACTGAGGAAGGCTGCTGTACACTGACTGGCAGCAGCAGTCCAGCATCTCAGATAGAAGGCTTTTAGAAGACATCTGAAGGCAGCCCTGTTTAGGGAAGCTTTTACTGTTTAATAGGTTATTGTATTTTAATATTCTGTTGGAAGCAGCCCAGAGTGGCTGGGGAAACCCAGCCAGATGGGCGGGGTATAAATAAATAATAATAATTATTATTATTATTATTATTATTATTATTAGGCGACCCCATGCTAAAGCCCCGAAGCCCACCGTATCCCGGGGTTAGCATGCTAAATCTGGGAGCGTACGGAGCAGAAGACATGGGATCTCCCCCAACCCCTCCTTCCCCAGGCAGCCTTGAGCCCCGGCACCTCTCCTTCCTGGAAATCAAGCCGCAAATCCGGACGGGGTGGCGTTCCTGAGCGTGTGCAGAGCGCCTGCCAGCACTGACCTGTGCCCGACGCCCCTGCGCGCTGGAGGGAGAGCAAGGGCGAGCAGCAGGTCCCGTCGATCGCAAGGAAGCCCGCAGCTGATCTCCTTCTGCTCTCTGGACTCTGGGAAAAGATCCTCCCACCCCGAAGGGAGCGCGTCGCTCTGCGCCTCCCTCCGCGCACCGGATTTCCTGGTTCTTTTCGCAGCCTTTGGCGGTCTCCATTGAGGGGCAGCCGAGAGCCAGGCGAGTTGGAAGGGATCTCCAAGCATCATCTAGTCCAACCCCCCTGCGATGCAGGAGGAGGAGCACGGCTGGCCCGGCCCGCGAGTGCCTGCGATTGGGCAGCACCGGACCCCGCCCCAAAAATGGAAGGTGACAGCAGCTGCGGTCGCTGGGTCTCGCTTTGCATCTTTTGGGGAGGGCTGCTTCTTTGCGCAACGCCCGGGAAATCCCGGACACGTCCTCTTTTGGGGCTGCTAGTGCCGGATTTGCGTGCAAGCTCTAGCTTAGGTCTCCACTCTCTTGGGGACCCCCAAAAAAATTAAAGAAAAAAACCTGGATGTGCATTTCCAAAATATAAGATATAAAAATAAAAACTACATACAGCAACAATGTTTTGTGTTGTGTGTGGGCCTATTACGTCCACAAATTGTGTTGTTGTTGTTGTTTAGTCGTTTATTCGTGTCCGCCTCTTTGTGACCCCCTGGACCACAGCACGCCAGGCACTCCTGTCTTCCACTGCCTCCTGCAGTTTGGTCAAACTCATGCTGGTCGCTTCGAGAACACTGTCCCACCATCTTGTCCTCTGTCGTCCCCTTCTCCTTGTGCCCTCCATCTTTCCCAACATCAGGGTCTTTTCCAGGGAGTCTTCTCATCTCATGAGGTGGCCAAAGTCTTGGAGCCTCAGCTTCAGGATCTGTCCTTCCAGTGAGCACTCAGGGCTGATTTCCTTCAGAATGGAGAGGTTTGATCTTCTTGCAGTCCATGGGACTCTCAAGAGTCTCCTCCAGCACCAGAATTCAAAAGCATCCATTCTTTGGCGATCAGCCTTCTTTATGGTCCAGCTCTCACTTCCATACTTCACTACTGGGAAAACCAGAGCTTTATCTATACGGACCTTTGTTGGCAAGGTGATGTCTCTGCTTTTTAAGATGCTGTCTAGGTTTGTCATTGCTTTTCTCCCAAGAAGCAGGCGTCTTTTAATTTCATGGCTGCTGTCACCATCTGCAGTGATCATGGAGCCCAAGAAAGTAAAATCTCTCGCTGCCTCCATTTCTTCCCCTTCTATTTGCCAGGAGGTGATGGGACCAGTGGCCATGATCTTAATTTTTTTGACATTGAGCTTCAGACCATATTTTGCGCTCTCCTCTTTCACCCTCATTAAAAGGTTCTTTAGTTCCTCCTCACTTTCTGCCATCAAGGTTGTGTCATCTGCATATCTGAGGTTGTTGATATTTCTTCCGGCAATCTTAATTCCGGTTTGGGATTCATCCAGTCCAGCCTTTCGCATGGTGAATTCTGCATATAAGTTAAATAAGCAAGGAGACAATATACAGCCTTGTCATACTCCTTTCCCAATTTCGAACCAATCAGTTGTTCCATATCCAGTTCTAACTGTAGCTTCTTGTCCCACATAGAGATTTCTCTGGAGACAAGGCAGTAGAACGAAGCAATCAGAGTGGAAATGCCCAAAACTTACCTTATATCTCCCCTTTTTTAAAAAAAAGATATTGGGGAGGGGGCACGGAGAGCCTTCTGATCCCTGCTAAAATCCTCCTTAGCAGAACTGTGGAAGGCGCACAGGAGCCCTGCCACCCTCTTTCCGCAGACCCATCAGATTGTAGAGTGGGAAGAAAGGGCTCCATGGTCATCTAGTCCAACCCCCTGCAATGCAGGAGTTCCTTCGTCCGGTCAAGGTGGTGGGGGTTGGATTGGAGCCCCTGTGCCTCCCGGCCAAAGACCAACAGGGGACGGGGCCGTCTTCCGTCCTGGTCTTGTTAGGACCCACTCTGTCCCTGCGCCTCTTCCATCCTCCGGCCTCCCGGCTTTGGTTCAGCTCCGGGATGGCTTCTTCTCTGCCTGGGCTGGGCTTCCTTTTTCTCCTTTGCTCCAAAGTAGAAGGGAAAACGTACCAATCTCTATTATTGTATTTTGTTGGAAGCCGCCCAGAATGGTTGGGGGAAACCCAGCCAGATGGGCGGGGTATAAATAATAAATAATAATTATATTATTATTATTATTATTATTATTATTATTATTATTATTATTATTATTATAGTTCTGGGTCATCCAGTGCATCTGCTGGGTCCAGGAACAGGCACATTTAGCATTTCTCCCCAGGGCTAGGAATAGATGTGTGGAACTCCCTGCCACAAGATGTGGCCAGGCGAAGGTCACTGGCTTAGGTACACACACACACACACACACACACACACACACACACATATATATATGAGTATTTGTATCCCACCCTCCTATTGTAAAAGCTATGTTCATTGTTGGGGGGGGTGTTATTATAACACTAAAAATAACTAAGAAGGGATACATTCAATTACAGTATTCTTTGCTTCATAGAATGCGTTGACAGTTGCTTTTGGGGGCTGAATTAATCAAATGGGCAAATAATACAGCAATAAACATTTATGGATGGTTCACACAGCAGGGGCCAGCCACCCAGCTAGGAAAGTCTCTTTCTGATAGGATTGCTCTGATCACACTAACAGGTGGGTTGAGCTAAACTCCCCACCCTTCTTTTTAAAGGACGTGTTATAATATGTTCTCGAACCAAGCCATGTCTGGATACAATTACCGCTTTTCAGCTTACAAGGAAAATAACATTCAAAGCGATAGCATCTCTTCATTTTCTTTTTATAGAGCCCAGAGGTGTAAATAGAAGCAGAAGAGAAAGTGATTCAGCCGTCAAGATGGAAAACACCCACGATATTCTGGAGAAGTACCTGACAGTCTCCTCCACATTTGGGCTGAATTGAACCATAAAATCATATAATTGTAGAGTTGGAAAGTAACCCAGGGGTCCCCAAAGATGGAAGCAGGAACAAATACCAACATTGGGTGAGTGGAGATTGAAGCTGATGGACTATGCAGAACTTGACAAATTAACAGGAAAGATCAGATACCAACATGATCAAAAGTTCATCGAGGACTGGGGAAAACTAGTGGATTATTGGGAAACTATAAGTGATAATGAAATAATGTTAGCGGCATTAAAAGAAGCTCTGTAAAAATCTAAGAAATATTGCAAGAAAGAAAAATGGATACGAAAAGGTTAGTTAAAAGGCAATAGCAAAATTTGGAAATGTGTAATTAAAAGGTTGAATTCGGATGATTGTCAGAGAGGCTGAAGGAAGTAAAAAAAGAGAAAATCTGTTAAAGTTATAATGTGATGCAACGTGTATTTTTGTTTTGTTGAAAATTAATAAAAATATTATACAAAAAAAAAAAAGTAACCCAGGGCTCATGTAGTCCAAAGCCCTGCAATGCAGGAATCTCAGCTAAAGCATCCATGACTGCAACTATTTCCAGGGCCTGTGAAAGTCTATTTGTTCTTTTAATTGCCCTTGTTTCTGTACCAGTGGGAGGGGGGTAGCAGGCAGGATTTCAGTAGCCTTTCCCCATCACTTCATATATTTGGGGAAGCTGCCCCTGTTGAATATCGGCTTGCCTGCATTGTGCTTTATGCACCCCCCCAAAATTCGCTGCCCTATGAGGTGAGGGGGCAGTGACTCAGATGCTCTCTCCCTTCAGGCACTTAATTTTCAAAAAACGAAGAGGCGACTTGCATGGGGGGGGGGGGAAATAGAATGGCAGAGTTGAAAGGGACACCGGCGCTCATCTAGTCTGACCCCCTGCAGTGCAGGAAGCACAGCCAAGGCCTTCAATACTGGTCATGTGCTGGAAGAAGAAGGTGTGCAGGAGAGGAGTCCCAGGTTGTGGCTACTCCCTGTCAATCTGCACATGTTCAGAGACACTCATTTCTAAGCACAAGAGTTCTCCCAGTACTGGCAGTCTAGGAGAGGTTTCCAGAAGTCTGTATCAGGACACCTTCGTTGCATACAGAAGACGGCCAAGCCAAGTTAAAAGGTTCTGGGAGCGAGCGAGCAGGGTATCTGCCTGGGCTCCAGAGGAGCTGCTGCTGGTCTGAGCATGCTGCATTGGGCTAAGGAAGAAACAGGCCGAGGCACTATAAAGCACCACGCTATATGCACCCCCAAGGCCTGGTTGAAGAGGCACGTTTTCATCTGGAGCCTAAAGGAATGTAATGAAGGCGCCAGGCTCCCCGGGGAAAGCGTTCCAAAGACAGGGAGCCACTGCAGAGAAGGCCCTGTTCTTGTGTTGCCACCCTCCGAGTGCGACAGAAGATGATCTTGGGGTCTGGGTATGGAGAGGAGCGGTCCTTGAGGAATTGTGAGTCCTTTAAGGCTTTATAGGTCAAAAACAGCATTTTGAATTGGGCCGGGAAACTAACTGGCTTGATTAAGACCATGGGTAGGCAAACTAAGGCCCGGGGGCCGGATCCAGCCCAATCGCCTTTTAAATCTGGCCCGTGGATAGTCCGGGAATTAGCATGTGTTTACATGAGTAGAATGTGTCTTTTTATTTAAAATGCATTGTAGCCTTATGAGGCTTTGCCCTCGGGTGGGAAAAATATTGCGCCTGGGAAAGGGAAGTGGGAGTCAACAGACACTCAAGGAATAGTTTCGGAGAAAAGGCTTTTATTTCTACCATCCATGAACTGGTAGAAGGAGCAAGTGTGATAGTCCACAAAAGCATGCACGAAATTCACAGTCATGTGCACAAGCATATATACCGCTTTCCAGTTCCCTCCCCCTTTCTCCTCCCTCAGGAGTTCCTCTGAGCATGAACAGAAAGCTGTCTTGGGACTATTGGACTCTTGGCGCCCTTCCCAGGAAAGGGGTTTCAGAGTGTTCAGATATGTTTCAATCTCTTGTTCTGGCATGGTTCCCGGACAGAAAGTAAGTTGCAATGTGGTTCTTTAGCAAGGCCAGAAGGCATCAGAAAGGCCTGAGAAACAATGGACTGTGTTCCCTACCTTCGTTGCAATCTTTATAGTTACAGCAAGCGGAATGTTTCTGATGCTTAGCTATGCCTTTTAGCTGCTGAGAAAAATGATTTTGAAAAGCTCTGAGAAGCGTTGAGCCTGCTTTGGTGGGGGGTGACTTCGGGCCTAGGTGAGGTCACCTGTCCTCACCTTCCTTCATTCCCCCCTCTTAATCTTTGGACAGCCAGGAAGGTGAGGACAGGTGACAATAAGATTTCTCAAAAATGATTTCTTCTCATCTCTGTTCTTGCTAAAAGACTGTTGCAGAAGCAAGTGAACTACCTGTTTCTAACATTCATTCATGCAATAACAGGACATCAGCTTTTTTTCCCTTGTGCCAGGCGCTTGGAGTAGTTTCTCTCTTGGCAGCTATCTCAGAAGGACACTGCTGCATTCAGCCAGCTACTCTGACCTGCTACTGCCTGGAGCCAATTAGGATTTACAGTCAAGCGACAAAAAACCCAGAATGCCAAAGGTTACCCACCCTCTTGCCCCAAGTACTAACCTGGAAAGTGACTTTCTTAAAAAAGCAAGTGAATGCTTTCTGTGAACTTTGTCAAGCTTTTCTTTTTTAGGTGCAATTTTACTCTGAAAAAGGAGCCGCAGCATAACATAGGAATTTTGAAACTTTGATACTTTGCCAGAAGCCAGGGAACACAGTGCCCCTCCTGCTTAACACTGGCAAAAACTTGGCAGATGAACTGAAATTTTGCAACATGTTTTACAGGCCACAAAAGCTCTGAGAAGCTTTGAGCCTGCTTTGGTGGGGGGTGACTTCGGGTCTTCCTTCAGCATCTCTGGGTTATTTGTGGGGCATGGAAATTCATTCATCCCCCCCAAAAAAAATATAGTCTGGCCCCCCACATGGTCTGAGGGACAGTGGACCGGCTGCCTGCTGAAAACGTTTGCTGACCACTGATGAAGACTATGCTTTTCCCGTTTTAGGGTCCCAGTTTACACAGACACAAGCTGCCAGGTCTTTCAAACAACATACGGTATGTATGGTGTATATATCCTGGAAGTCACCCTGTAAGGTAGACTGAACTGGGACCTATTGCTGCGCAACTCAATACGCTTAACAGACTTTTTCCTTTTTTGAAATAAAAAAGGGGGTCACGAAGAGTCGGACACGACTAAGCGGCTAAACAACAACACTGCCT